>NW_023270739.1:1669294-1676640 GCF_011800145.1 Mirounga leonina | reverse complement strand
CCAGGGCCGGGGTGTAGGCAGTGTCCCCCGTGCTCCCCAGGGCCGGGATGTAGGCAGTGTCCCCCATGCTCTCCCAGGGCTAGGGTGTAGGCATCGCCTCCCCATGCTCCTCCTGCGGCCACAGCCCATCTCTTTGCTGTCTCAAACAGCCCTTGAGGGTCAGGCAAAGAAGGTTTGCACTCTGTCACACAAGGAAATTGAAGCCCAGAGAGGTCAAGTGACTGGCTCAGGTCACCCAGGTTTTCAGTGGCAGAACGAGCCCCTCAGCAGGGCTCTCCTACCTCCTGGCCCTACAAGTTTCCACTGGCACCCTTGTAATTTACCCTGAACGATCTCTGATCGTGTGCCTAAGGGCGCGCCTGGCCAAGTGCAGTACCTCGCAGGGAACAGACCAGGAGATGGACAGCCGGGTGGTCAGGGCAGAGCCCCTCCATCACCTCCCACTCCCCGGTCTGCAGGTGGGGGTGCCGAGGCTTCTGCTCCCTCCAAGGAGGCAGCGTTGCCATGGTGACCACCGTTACCTGGCAACTGATCTCCGTGGTCCTGGGCACCTGCTGTCTCTCCTCCGGCTCTGAGGATGGACGTGTGTCCAGAAGGCCTCCTTGTCTCGAAAAACCCACCTGTGGAGACAAGACAGGTAGGCTGGGGCAGGAGGACAAGCAGAGCCCCTCCTGGGTCTGTGAGAATCAGAAGTAGGCTTTCATTTTTTTCAAAATTGGGAATACTAGTTTTGATTTATGGGATAGCAAAAATAGCATTGTGAAAAATTTTTTCCCAAAAATATAAGAAATTATACAGACAAAGGTAAGATTCACCGTATCTCCTTTTGGTGGCACCTCCTGTCATCCGTCCCTATGTGCGGTGCCAGGGGGTAACGGTGGACGTGGTTTTAACAAGGGGTCACACACTGCGTGCCTCACCCCGCGTCCCCACTTAGCACTGTGTGTGGACATGTTTCTGGGTCAGCGACTCCAATCTTTCACACGGCACGCTGCCAGGGCGCCTGGGGGTGACTCACTGAGCGTGCCCAGAACTCTTGTTCAGGGTGAAGGCTGACCCTGTGCCCGGGTGGGGCTTACAGACCACCAGAACGGGAGAGCCCCAATGTGAGGAAGGAACAGTCCTGCTCCAGGAGAAGGGGCAGGAAGGAGAAAGCGCGCTCTGCCCAGAAATCACAGCAGGCTTCCTGGAGAAGGCCCTTTTTTGGCTAGGATTAGAAAGATGAACAGGATTACAGTATGGAAGTGAAGGGGCGCCTGGACAGCTCAGTCAGCCTTCAGCTCAGGTCATGGTCCCAGGGTCCTGGGATCAACCCCACATCCGGCTTCCCGCTCAGCGGGGAGTCTGCTTCTCCCTTTCCGGCTCCCTCTGCCACTTCCCTGCTTGTGCGTGTGTGCTCTCTCTCTCTCTCTCTGAAATAAATAAAATTAAAAAAAAAAAAAGAATGTGGAAGTGAAGACAGTAGGTGGGATTGTGCTGAGTCCTCCTGAGTGTAGCAGGGAAACAGGGTGCCCTGACCTGCCTTCTGGGGGAAGGCTGGAGGGAGAGCTCCCAGGGGCCTGGGACGGGAGGACAGGAGGGAGCAGTGAGAAGGGGAGGCAGAATAGGAGAAACCGAGAGAGGGGAGGCAGAATGGGGGGAATGGAGGAGTTGGGGATCAGCCCATATGGTTGCCAGGTTCACTTCATACTTAAACCATGGCTCACATAGGCACCGTGCTATCCCTATTTTACAGTCAGCAAACAGGGTCCGAGCCATTCAGTAAGACTTTCCAAAGGCAATGGCCAGTGAATGGTGGCATCCCGGTAGAACCCTCTCTGACTTCAGTCCCCAGAGCCCACTCCAGCCACCAGCTCAGGGCCACCCCGTCCCCTCCATCTCCTCCTACCACTATTTGTCTCAGAACTAAGTCCACTAAGGGAGGCCCCTGGCATGCCAGACCCCGCTGGGGTGAGGGTGTTCTACAGCCTGGGACCTCTCCTGGGGACGTCTGGTGGGTGCCCAGGCCCACGCTGACCACCTGATGGCCAGGACACATATCATACCAGTTTGTGGCAATTTGTTGTGACAGCTGCAGGCACTGACCCGGGGAGCCTGGGCGGTGGCAGCGCCCCTGCACCCCAGGAATGGTAGATAGATGGCCAAGGGGCTGGGGGTAGGCAGGAGAGTGTGCGAGCCACGCCCGGGAGTGGGACCCGAGGGCCCAGCCCTGCTCTGGAAGAAACGCTCCCACCGCCGCACCCCTCACACACAGTCGCCACCAGGGCGCAGGCCCAGTGGCACCCCACCTTATCTCCAGGTGCCCCCAGAAGGCCGGGACCTCGTGAACCCACAAACGAGCAGGACTCGGTGCCTCCAAGGCCCTTTCAGGCCTGCCCCACCCTGGGAAACTGCAAGGAAGGGGGTGCCCAGGGAGGGTAGGCGCTCCAGAGGGATGTGGGGGCTCTGAAGGTGCAGAGAGCCCCCGGACCCTGTGGTGCCCACGCCCCTTAGCCCCTGCCCCTGGGCGGCCGCCTGGAGCCCGGTGCGTGGTGCCCGGCTCACGAACGGAGCGGCGGCGCCCCCTGCTGGCCGAAGTGCCCTTCACACTGAGCCTGTAGCAGGAAGGAGGGCGGGCGTCCCCCGCGAGCCTGCACCAGGATGTCCGTGAGCCAGGATTCTGGGCGTCCGCGGTCTCATGGGAACAAGCACAGCGACCGTTGGCGTAACTGAGGGCAGCACATCTTCCAGCCTGAACTCCTGGAGTCCCTCCCACACGCTGCCAGGAGACCGGGGACCTGCCCAGGGAAGGCAGCCCAAGGCCACACAGCCACTGTGTGGGAACCCCGCCTGGGACTCTGGGGGCCTGGCCAGTCACACAGGGCCCCACGCTCAGAAAGGCCAGAGCTTGGTTTCAGGCTGTGCTGTCACCATCTTTAAAGCTAACCATTTTGGGGGCGCCTGGGTGGCCCAGTCGTTAAGCGTCTGCCTTCAGCTCAGGTCATGATCCCAGGGTCCTGGGATCGAGCCCCGCATCTGGCTCCCTGCTCTGCAGGAGGCCTGCTTCTCCCTCTCCCACTCCCCCTGCTTGTGTTCCCTCTCTGTCTCTCTCTGTCAAATAAATAAATAAAATCTTTTAAAAAATAAATAAATAAAGCTAACCATTTTGAACAAGGGCCCCTTGCTTTCACTCTGCGCAGGGCCCTGCACATCATGTCCTGGTCCTGAGTGTAGGAGCCACCGTGGGAGTCCATGAGCTGGTGGATGACGCCCTCCAGCCCAGGCTGCCGGATGAGCTGGGCCTGGCCCTGTAAAGCCCATGCTCCCACGGCTCCCACTCTGTGGGCCTGAGCTCTAGGACAGTGTCAGAGCGCCTGGAAGCCTCCCTCACGGCCAGGCTGAGCTAGACCACCTCCCTTAGGCTTGCTCCCCCCCGGGCCTCCATCCCATGGCCTGGGGCACCCCGGCATTGGGCCCTGAGCTGGCTTCCAATGCCATGGGCTTTCTGGTCCCCCACACCAAGCCAGGCATCCAGCAGGAAGGGTTTACTGATGCACTGAATGGTGAGTTATATGGGACATTGAGAGGGTGCAGGGCTGGGTGCTCCAGCTCTGTACCCCACAGGCCAGGTCACTACACCCAGGCCCAGGTCCTGAGGAGCCCCCAGGATGGGTGGTCAGCCTTCTGGTCCCCAAGGCAGGCTACCCAGGGTGGGATCTGTGGAGCTCTGCTGCCATCTCATGGCTGATGGGGAGAAGGCAGCGCACCCACATGGGGAGGCACAAAGCTGGGGCCCAGCAATGTAGGTGGAAACTGGGACATCAGGTGGGTGGGGACGGGGCCGCCAGGGCAGAGACAGCCAAACCAGCCTCCCCAACACCATTCTCTCTCCACCATTCTGCTCTGTCTTTTCGTGCTGTGGATGAGGAATGGAGGAGAAGCGAACGTGTTCATGCCCCTAGTGAGTGGCAGGGACCCCCGGGACTCCCAGGTGGGTGTCCAAAAGCTAAAGCTCCTCCCAGAGCACCCCTAAGCCAAGGCCAGATGACAATAACCTTTCCTCAGGTCAGTCTCCAAAGGCTGTTGGGGACTGGGCCCAGCATCTCCATCAGGTCCTCATCCTCTGTCCAGGGCTTACAAACTCTGCTTCCAATCCCTTTTCCCACCAGGAGCCCATGCTGGGTAGACGGGCAGGAACCAGCGTAGGCTGAGACCCCAGCTCTGCCCCCGGGGAAGCCGATGGTGTCTGGGAGCTGGAGGGTGGTCTTCAGAAGTGCAAACGGACCTCTAGTTCCAGCTCTTTGATGTGGGGTGGACGGTGAATGAGGTAAGGGGAGGGCAGAGAGCAGAGGGAACAGGTGCTTAAGAGGGGGTGTTTTGCCTTCAGACACAGATTCAAATCTCAGCCTGGTGTCCTTTCCACTCTGTTCAGCCTGCAGGATAGTGGGGACGTTCCCACCTCTTGGCCCCACCTTGAGGATCAAAAGAGATAACACTCACACAGTGTTTGGCCAAGGCTTGGACCCCACCAAGCACTTGCGCTGCGCCTGGCTATGTAGCAGCCGGGGGGGGGAGGGGCGGGCAGGGAAATGACTACACATCTCTGCTCCCAGAGGCACCCAAGTTAGTGCCCCCCAAGGCAAGGGAGTGGAGGGGTGCCAAGGAACACTCCAAGAGCACGCCTGCAGCCCACTTGTCCATCCAGGAAGTACCACAAAGCCACCGTGGCCCTGGGAGGTCCTTTCCTGAGCCCCCTCCAATCTGCCTCCTCGCCTCCCTGAGCCCCTGCCTGAGTTCAGGCCGTCTATGTCTTGACCTGAATTTTAAACCACAAATCAGACCCTGCTGCTCCCTGCCGAAACACCCCCAACCCCGGTCACCTCCCGCATCCTGGGGTAACACCTAACTCCTCCCCAGGGCTCCAAGACCCCGGGCCTTACTCTCCCCTCAGCCCACCCGGGACCTCTGCTCCAGACCCACGGAGCTGTGCTCCACGCCACCCCCCGCCCCCCAGGCTTACATAGTCCATTGCGTCTGCTGGAGCACCCTTCCCCCATGCACCTGACCACCCCATCACCTTCCTTCCCCCAGCGCAGCAGGCAGGACCCCCAGAGCAGAGCCACCAGCCTCCTGGGGACAGAGGTCCGGTTGACATTTGCCAAATGGTGGTGCCCAGGTGGTCCCCCTCACCCACTTCCCTCAACAGCCCTCAGCGGCAGCCCCACCATACCCCTGCTCTGGGCTCCCCAGTCCTGCTGAAGATTTTAGGGGCACGCAGGCACCCTACCTCCGGGCTCAGTCTCTAGTTACTTCCGTGTCACTTCCTGAATGGCCCAGGGCCACAGAGACGATTTGTCTCCTGTCCAGGGCCTCCCAGAGGAGAAAAGTCACCTCTGTGACCAACCAGAGCAGCTGGCGGCCACCTTGACCTCCTGCGGCAGCTGGATGGGTAAGTAAACTGCTGTGCATCTGGGCCAGGAACTACTAGGTGGCAATAAAAAGAAGTGAGCTCCCAAGCCATGAAAAGTCACGGAGGATCCTCAAATACACTTTGCTAAGTGGGAGAAGCCAGTCTGAGAAGGTCACATGCTGTGTGACTCCAACCACACACCATTCTGGAAAAGGCAGAACTCTGGAGACACTTAGAAGACCCGCGGGTACTGGGGGGGGGGGGGGGGGGAGGGAAGAATAGCTGGAGCTCAGGGGATGTTTAGGGCAGTGAGAACACTCTGTGATATTATAATGGTGGATACATGTCACTTACATGGGTCCAAACCCATAGAGTGTGCAATCCCAAGAGAGAATCCTAAAATCAACTCCGGACTCTGGGTGGCGAGAACGTGCCCTGCAGGTTCATCGCTTGTAACAGATGTCCCACTCTGGTTGCAGAGGTTGATGATGGGGGGAGGCTGAGCATGTATGTGGGTGGGGGATGGGGTGGGGGAAATCTCTGTACTTCCCACTCAGTTTGACCATGAACACAAAACTGTTCCAAAAAATAAAGTCTATTACTTCAAAATATGTTTTAAGAATCAGGTTGAGAAGTATAATAAAGCGGACATCTCCAGGAGTGGGGACCAAGAGTGTGTAAGGGGCCCCGTCCTGCCTGGTGGACTCAGAAATCACCAAATGATCTATTGATCCAGCAAAGCCAAGTTCATATCACAAGAGGGGACACCCTGGCCAGAGTCTCAGGACTGACTATCTTGGAAAAAGGAGGTCAAGTCATGGCCGGGGGGTGGAACGGTGTCTGGGTCCGAGTGGAGTGGAGACTGGCTGGCATGGGTCAGGTTCCTGATACAGCAGAATGGGCCTGGACACTGCAAGGGTTGGGTTGCCAAGCACTTCTTTGTGTGCCGATAGTCATTTTCATGACGAGGATTTTGCCCAACTGAGTAAGCTCTTGTTCAGATAAATGGATTTTCAGGAAGTTCCCAAAACAATAAAGTTATTTGCAACTTGATTCCCCTGGACAAGAAATTTCTGATGAGCTGTGTGCTTGCAGACAGTTTGTTGTCAGATCCGAGGGAGAAGGCCCAGGGACCAACCAGCAAGAGCAAAGCAGAGCTCCCAAGTACAGAACTCACTGGGGGGGTGAACCCTATGAGGCCTCGGTCTTCCCATCGGCAAAGTGGGGTTCCAGGCTTGCATGGAGTCAGAAGGCCCTTCCAGCTCTGGTGAGTAGGTCTGTTTGAAGCTAGGCTCAGAGGGGCTGGGAAATTGCCCATCAGAGACCATTATGGGACAGAGGCAGAGTCCAATCCAAATGTCCCAACACCAGTCCAGCCCTCTCCTCGCCCCCCTGCCCTGCCCAGAACTTGTGCTGAAAAGGAGGAGGGCCAGGATAACAGGGGCAGGAGTGGAAAGTGGGGGCTGGGTCTGCTGGAGAGGTGACCCCCTCCCTCTCTCCCTCCCTCTCCCGGAAGTTGATCCCAAAATTCATATGGAAAAGCAAGGCCCCACAGCCTTTCCTGCTTGGTCTCTCATTCAAATCTCCCAGGCATATCATCTACCACCCTAGAAAGTCCAGGAAGCCACATCCCTGTCTTGCTGGGCATGCTCATCACAGCACTATCACCTGGCATTGAGGTGGTCCTTATCTGCCATCATCTCTCCCATCCCACTGTGAGTTCCCCAAGGTAAAGGACCACACTGGCTACCCCTATGTCCATAGCACCCAGCAGGGGCTCCACAGAGCAGGAATCAGACAGTGATGGGTGGATGGATGAACGGATGGACAAGTGGATTATGGATGGATGGATGGATGGATGGATGGATGGATGGATGGATGGGAAGAGGGAGGAGGGAGGGGAGGAAGGGATAAATAGATGAGTGGATGGGTGGGTAGATGGAGGGAGCAGGGGAGG
>NW_023270739.1:1508399-1669284 GCF_011800145.1 Mirounga leonina | reverse complement strand
TGGATGGGTGAATAAATAGATGAGTGGATGGGTGGGTAGATGGAGGGGGGGTAGGGAGGGGTTTTCAGCAGCCTAGAAAGTCCATTCAGTGATCCCATTTGGGGACAAGGGAATTCCATTCACTCCTGTATCTTCTCTCTCCTTCCAGCCCCAATGGCTCCAGGCCAGACAAGGGTGGTGGGAGGGGATGGTCGGGGACAAATGAGCTCAATGAAGGAGGGTAAGAGTCTGCAGCACTCTTTGCCCTGGATTTCACAGCCCAGCCAAGCCTCCCTCGCTAGGGGCACAGGCAGTGAGAAGGGGACCCATGGGCGCCCCTCAGAGCAGACAGGCCATCCCCGCTTTAAGCCAAATGGTGCCAAGGGCCCAGGCCTGGCCTCTCTGCTAAGCCAGGAACACACAAAGACTCAGAGGGGAGGAGAGAAGACAGACACGCTGCAGACTGGGCTTGGCTGGCTAGATCCTCGTGGAGGCCTAGCATCCCTTCTGCCCGACTGCATGTGCACTCTCACATGCACGCCCGACCGCCATCCAGCCACAGGGCGCACTGGCCGGTTCAAACCACAGCCGTCCCCCCAGCCAGCCGCTCCCAGAGGAGACCTCACCACCACCTTCTGAGGTAGATGTGAGATCATAGGAACTACGTAGTGGCCTCTGCCTATGGTTCCTGACAGAGCTCCCGAAGCCCTTGTAAATTCTTTATAGAAGTAAGAGCACTGGGAGCATCTCTTGTTCTGGGTGGACTCCTGGGTGGGGCAGGTCACCAGAAAGAATAAGCCAGGATTAGAAGTCTGGAATTTTTCAGCCCCACCCCCCACCCTCCAGAGAGGGGCCTGGGAGCTGGGAACAGAGTTAAGGATTGATCGCACCTACGTGAGGAAGCCTCCATAAAACCCCAATAGTAGGGGGTTCAGAGAGCTTCTGGGTTGGTGAACACATCCACGTACGAAGAGGGTGATGCACCCCAACTCTGCAGGGACAGAAGCTCCTGCACTGGGGACTGTCCCCGACCTCACCCCATGTACTTCTTCAACACCTGGCTGTTCATCTGTATCCTTATCATAGCCTTTAATAAACTGGTAAACAGATCTGTGTCCTTGAGTTCTATGCACTGTTCTAGGAAATGATCAAATCCAAGGGGGACGAGGTCATGGCAACCTCCGGTTTGTAGCCAAAGGAAAGAACCCACACATCTGGTGTCAGAAGCATTGTGAATGTCAGAGTCATCCGTGAGGAAAGGAGAGACACAGGAGGAAGACCATAAGCACTCAGTGGGAGAGTGGGGATGCCTGGCTGGCTTGGTCAGAAGAGCATCTGACTCTTGATCTCGAGGTCATGAGATCAAGCTCCACACTGGGTTCAGAGAATACTTTAAATAAATTAGGGCCCTGGGTGGCTCAGTTGGTTAAGTGTCTGCCTTCGGCTCAGGTCATGATCCCGGGGTCCTGGGATGGAGCCCCACGTCGGGCTCCTTGCTCAGCAGGGAGCCTGCTTCTCCCTCTGCCCCTCCCCCCTGCTCATGATCTCCCTCTCTCTCAAATAAATAAAATCTTTTTAAAAAGATTATAAAAATTACTTAAATTTAAAAAGAAAGAATTCAGTGGGCGAGGCAGAGTTCATGACGCCCATTTCACAGAAAGGCTAACTGAGGTCCCACAAGTGGAGTGGCTCAGTCAAGAGCCACAAAAACCGAGGATCCTTCAAGAGGAACCCTGCAGGTGTTAGTGTCCCCCTGGGTGTGTCCCGTAGAGCCATGAGTGGAGGCAAAGCCCATTTTCAGTTGCTCCCAAGGCTCGTCCCGCAGAGGTTCCTTGAGCGCCTACTGTGTGCATGGCACCACCTCCCATACCGAAGACTTGCAAACCCCGCACCGAGGGCTTGTGGCGCTGGACAGCTTCAGTGTGCGAAGGTCACTCCCTTCCCACCAAGAAGGGCTGGAGGCAAACATAGCCGATGGCACCGAGGGGCATTAGGGGATTAGAAGGGTTTTCCATGGGAGGTGCTTTCTCATCTGAAGGCATCCCGCTAAGGGAAGCAAACAGCACAGCACTGGAAACCTGCCGTGCCTGAGGAGCGGGAAGTCCAGCCACGAGGCCAAAATCAAGGGCCGGAGATTAAGGTCTTAGCATCTGAGCCGGGGACGTGGACCCGCGCTGTACGGCTTGGCTTTGAAGGGATCATGGTGCTTCCGTTTCAGGTTCAATGTGACCAGGGTCTAAAGGCAAAACAGAAACAGGGATTACAATGTAATTATCTGCAATCCGCTCACCTCCGCCCACCCCCACTCCCTCCCAGGCCCCTAAGCGTCAGCAGCAGGATCTGTGAGCCAGGCTAACAGTCAGACCGAAGCCGGAGAGGCCGGTGATGCGAACGGAGCGGTGGAGAGGGTAGAGAGCCACGCCGGGGGAAGGAAGAGTCTCAGGCGCCTGTGAGGGAAGCAGATCCTAAACGTGACCAGGAGATCATTTTGGAATGTGAGCTGCGGGTTGGGACTCCATCCTCAGCACAGGGCTTGGGCCAGAGGCTGCGCCCGACTTAACTTGCTTCTCCCTAATTTTGGATGTGATGCAAGACCCGGTCTTTTCATCCACTGTGTGGCCACCCTTGATCCACGGAGTGAAGTGCTCCCGCGTCCTCCCACCCTCAAAACAATAGGCACTCATTACCAGGCACTGGGAAATTTGGAAAACCAGGAGCAGAAACGTCCCATACTGAAGGGCTGCAAAGATCATCCCTGATAACAACTCAGCGCGTTTCTCTCGGGTCTCATCTCCCCATAGCATTTTGAATCTTGGTGAGGGTTTGTTAAATTCGATCTGATTGCATAAGCATTTTCCCCCGTCTTCAAAAACTCTTTATAAAACTCACCTTCTGGAGAGAGGATGTATAATCACAGCATGCTTCCCTCTTGTTGGGCACGTACATTTTCTTGTACTGCAAATAAGGCTGGGAGGAACAGTGTGAAGGGTTTTGGAATCCCTCCTCCGCATGGGTTTCCAGTGTGGAATTACTGTGTCAGCTCACTTCCTGACCCATGCTGTGCAGCGGGCCTCCCGCCAGGGTGCACAAGTTCACGTTCCCGCCAGAGGGCCGCGGCCCCCCACCACCCGCCCAGACGGACCTGTTCCGGCCCATGCAGCTGCCCACCTGAAGCAGGGAGGAGGCTCGCCCGCTCCAGTGCCCGTCCTCCCACCCCCGCGAGGTTGAGGGTGCATTTCTTGCCACTTTCTGCGGGGCTGGCAGGGGCTGAGGCTGGGGGAGGACGCCGCTGGGCTGGGGAAGCCCACAGATCCAGGTCCATGGCCTCAGCCAGCGGCCTCCCAACCCACACATGGGGACAACAGGAGGGTCACGAGAGGACTGGTGGACAGCGGGCACAAGCAGGGTCTGGCCACCGAGTAGTCGCCTTCCCGGCCCATCCCCCTGGCTGGCCCGCTTCAGGGGGACAAGCTGTTCCCTGGGCCAGAGCCACTCCTGCCTCTTCCCAGAACAGCATCGGATCAAACACGCTGGGCTCCTGGACTTCGTTAGTGCCTTCTTTATTTCTCCTTGCCTGGCAGGAGTTTCCATATAACTGGAGAAGTCTTTTTTAAATTACACGTCCCCTCCACCAGCCACGCGGTTTGGAGGCGGCAGCGGGGGAGAGGGGGGTGTGTGTCAAGATCCACGTGTCTCAGAACCTCTTCCTATTTCGGAGGCCCAGGGCCCCATCTGGGGGCCGCCTGGCTCCTCTTCCCAGCGGCGGGAGGCCAAGCACTCCCACCAGCCCTGGCCGGAGAACCGGGCCCAGCTTGGGGAGGCTCGGGTCACCCATCAGCCCGCTCACTCACGCAGTCGCTGGCCGATGTCCCTGGTGTCCTCCATGTTGGAGCCGGACTGGGGCTGGGGACTGACAAATAAATCACACAAAACCCTCTTGCCAAGTTGCCGTCAGGCTCTGGAGGGGAGATGGGCCCCAGAAACATGTAATTACAGGCGCACAGTTGTTGAAAATATATTTTCTGAGCATTTATGATGGGTCACAAGCTGAGCTGAGAGATTCCCATTATGAGAATTCTGTGAGCCGGGACCGAATCTGCCCTGGGCCCTTGCTGGCTGAGGCAGAGACAAGTCCTTCCAGGGCTCCGGGCCCACCCAGGGTCACACCCAAGCCCCCAGCAAGAATTCAGGGCATACAGGGACCTCTGTGGCGAGGCCAATGCCCGATGGGGCAAGCAAGGAGGCCAGGGCGTTCCTGTCCCCAGGCTTCCGTCAGGGTCACAGACAAAGGCCCCCAGAGCCCCTGGGGCAGGGTCAGCACCTGTCCGGGGGACCGGGGAGGGCTGGGTTCCTGCTGGTGGCAGGGCAGGAAGCAGCTGTGGGAAGCTGGGGGCAGGGGACAGCGGTTACCTCCATAGCCCACCGTCTGCGGAAGCCAGGGCAGGGACATTGCTGCTACGTTAAAGTGCTGTGGCCAAGACCCAGCCAGCCTCCAGGGCCTGACGGTGCCCGCTGGTGGGCCACCGCCCCATCCTCCACCTGCTCCAGGCTAATGCCACTGGCTGGCACCTGTCAGAGGTGGTGGGGGACCTGTGGCCGGCCCTGGAGGATGAGGTGGAGATGTCAGGGCAGAGACGGAGTGGAGGGACAAAAAGACAACACCACGCCAGAAATACCAAGGCCAGCTTCTAAAAGAACTAGAGCAAGAGGGGCACCTGGGTGGCTCAGTTGGTTAAGGGTCCTGAGTCCCAGGGTCCTGGGATTAAGCCCTGCGTCCAGCTCCTTGCTCAGTGGGGAGCCTGTTTCTCCCTCTGCCGGCTCCCCCTGCTTGAAAGAAAGAAAGAGAGAAGTGACAGGATTTCTTTCCTCACTGAACTCACTGTGTTTGGGATCCATCTTCCTGCCTTAATTACATTCCAAAATGGGGCACCCATCCCCTAGGTGGGCAGTCTAGGTGAGGCAGCAGACAGGAGGACAAAGGAAGTAGATGAGAAAGATCTTTCTCCACCTGAACCCTGCAATGAGAGCTCAGGCAACGGCTGGAAGTAGTGAGCCCAGCATCTCTGGAAGCAATCAATCTGCCCCTGGATGCCGGGAGGCCATGAGCCCAGAAAGGAGTCTATAAGGGGGTGGGGGTTATAACAAGGTGCACAGGAGGCCCCCCGTGGGCAGTGCTGCTTCCAGCGTTCAGAGCCACCCGAGGCTTCCGGACGACCAGGGAGTGCCCCAGGAGCCCCCTGGGCACAGACAACAGCAAGAAAGGGTGAGCACCTGCCCCACGCCAGGTGCTGTGCCAGGCAGGAGTTCTGCTCGCCTCATCTCAACCATCTCAACACTTGCAAAGTACTGGTTACTCTCCCACTTAACAGGTGAGGAAGCTGAGCAGCAGGGAGGTAAATGCCTCGTTCAGGATCACACAGCTCACTGGGGCAGAGCCAGGACAGGGACCCAGATCTGGTTGACTGGGTGAGCCCTCCCCTCCAGTCGTCCTTGCACGGAGGAGTGGTTACGGAGGGCCTGCCCTATGCTGGGTCCTGGTGGGACACAGGTACGTGGAAAACCAAACAGGTGAGGATCTGCCCGCCTGCCCACATGCCAGGTTCCCTCCACGCCTTTTGCTTGAGCATTTGCCCAGGCTGCTTATGACTTGACATTTAGCTCATTCAACAAACTTTGACAAAAATAGTGCCTCCGTCTCTCTCCTCCTTCCCCCAGCTGCATACCTTCGCCCACTGACCCAGGCCTGGGGGCAGGGCCAGCGGTTTACCAGCAGGTAAGTCAGGTGCTGGGACCACAGGCGCAGAGGGGAGATGGTAATCCAGATTCTGTCCCGGGCGATACCTGCAGAGGAGGGCAGCAGACAACTTCAAAGTACACATTTCAGGTACACATGGGACCTTCACCAACATAGGTCAGATCCTGGGCCAGAAAGCAAGTCTCAGTGCACGCACCGAAATCATGTGAAGAATTCCTCTCTCGTCGATGTATAACAACGAAACCAATCTAGGAAAGCTCCAAATGTTTGGAAATTTAAGAAACACGCCATGGAATAACCCTGTGAGTCCAAGAAGAAATCCAAGGGAAATGAGAAAATATTTTCAACTGGACAAAAACGAAAATACACGGGCGCCTGGGTGGCTCAGTTGGTTGAGCAACTGCCTTCAGCTCAGGTCATGATCCTGGAGTCCCAGGATCGAGTCCCACATCGGGCTCCCTGCTCAGTGGGGAGTCTGCTTCTCCCTCTGACCCTCTCCCCTCTCATGCTCTCTCTCACTCTCTCTCTCTCAAATAAATAAATAAAATCTTTAAAAAAAAAAAACGAAAATACATGTCAGAATTTGTGGGAAGCAGCTAACTAACTCAGGGCTTAGAGGGCATGGAGGCGTTCAGTGTTTATATCTTGAAAAAACAGAGGTTTAAAACCAGTAATCTAAAGAAGCTAGAGAGCAAATGAAAATCAAATTCTCCAAAATAACAGTCCCCCGGAGATGTTGGCGTCTGATCCCTGGAATCTCCGACTCCATGAGGATAGGTGGCTAAGGGGAATTAAGGTGACAGGTTAAATTAAGGCTGCAGAAACAGAGAGATTATGCTGGATTATTCCAGTGGGCTCTGGGTGATCAATCACAAGCATCCTTAAAAGTGGAACAGGGAGGCAGAGGTTCAGAGTGCTGAGATCTGAGTAGGGCTGATCCCCCCAATGCAGGCTTTGAAGAGGGAGGCAGGGGCCACCAGCCAAGGAGTGTGGGGAGCATCTGGAGGCTGGAAGAGGCCAGGAGGGACTTTGCCCAGTAACCTCCAGGAAGGAAGAGAGCCCTGCAGACACCTTGATGTTAACCCCGAGAGACCCACATCAGACTTCTGGCCTTCAGGACTGGAAGGTAAAACACTTGCCTTGCTGAGCTCTGAGTCATTAGTTACAGCAGCAATAGGAAATGAATACAAAAATCAACGCAGCTGGGGCGCCCGGGTGGCTCAGTTGGTTGAGCGTCTGTCTGCCTTTGACTCATGTCATGATCCCAGGGTCCTGGGATTGAGCCCCAGGTCAGGCTCCCTGCTCAACAGGAAGTCTGCTTCTCCCTCTCCCTCTGCCCCTACCCCCAGCCCCACTCTCTCTTTCTCTCTCTCTCTCTCTCTCAAATAAATAAATAAAATCTTTAAAAAAATCAACACAGCCAATAATTGGTTCTTGGAAAAGATTAATAAAATAGCCGAAGCCCTGGTGAGACTGATCAAGGAAAAGAAAGAAAGCACAAATTAGCAATCCCAGGAAAGAGGGAACATCATTACAGATCCTACATACATTAAAAGGATAATAGGGGAACATAAGAAAAACTTTGTCAATGAAGTTGACAATTGATGCGAATCAAACTCCTCAAAAACCATAGATTATCCAAACTGACACAGGAAGAAAATAAGAACATCTAAAGAGCCTCATACCTATTTTGAAATTTTGAATTTGTATTTCAGACTCTCGGGAGGAAAACTTGGGATGTTGATGGTTTCACTGGTGCATTCTATCAAATATTTAAGGAGGAAATAATACCAGTCTGACAGGAACCCCTTCAGACACTGAAGGAGGAAGGAGCACATCCTAAATTGTTCTAACAAGGTAGAGCCATCCTGATACCTTATAGAGAGAGACCACTACAGACCAATATCATTCTTGAATGTAAAACAAATCCTCAACACAATTATAACAAATCGAACCCAGCAATATACACAAAGGATAATGAATCATGACAAAGTGGGCTTTTTGCCAGAAACGCAAGGTTGATTTAATGTTCAAAATCAATCAGGGCGATTTGCTCCATTAACAGAATAAAGGATTTTTAAAAACCATAGTATTTCACAAAAAAAGTGAGACCAAATTCATTCATCATTAAAAAGGTTTTTTTCCAGCCACTTAGGAATATGAGGGAACATCACAAACTATATAGAGAAACTACAGGAAAACCTATAGCTAATGCCGCAGGGAATGGTCAGAGACTGAAGCCTTTCCCTGGAGGGCCTGTGTCCGCTGTCCCCGCTTCCATCCCACCTCGAGTCTAGAGGTTCCAGCCGGTCTCTACGTGCCAGCATCATGACAGTCCATGCAGAAAACCCTAGTAAATCCACAAAGTGCCCACCAGGCCTGGCCTCAGTGAGGAAGGGATGGTTCTGGCATTGAAGGGAGCGTCCAGGAATGCTGAACTTGGGGAGAAGTCTGCAGGGGCTGCTTCTGCCCAGAAGGCCACTGAGGATGCTGAGTTATTTTAACGCAAATTGGGCCCGGGTTTCTGCAATGGCCAGGCTTGTTCTGTTTGAAGACAGCTTCTTGGCAGGACTGCCAGGCCGCACTGATCCTGCCCCCTGGCCCCGGATGCTTGGGCCAAGTGCAGGGGGCTCCCTGCCAGCTTCTCAGGGTGGGCGTTGGAGGGGTAGGGGGACAGGGGCTGCCTGTGTGACGGGCCTCAGCCCAGACCCCTTTTATCCTCGATTGCACTCCCCCCCCACCCCACCCCCCCGGGTAGGGGAGGGAACATTGTGCTGCCAGCGCCGTTCCCACCGGGAGTGAGTGGGTCTCTGGAAGGAGAATCTGGCCCACGGGGCCAGCAGTCCGGGTCCTGCCGAGTTCACCCTGTCAGGCACCCCGCCTTGGCTCAGTGCCCGGACCTGAGCCCAAGACCCTCACCGGCAGGCACCAAGCCTGGGGTACTTAACCGGAGCCTCCATGCTCAAGGGCACTGGCCTGTGGGGTGAGCACTGGTCCCCGAGTCCCGAGCCAGGCTCTGGCCTCTGTGCGGAACTGCCAATGAACTCCCAGGAGGAGAGGGCCAGCTCCAGCTCCAGCTTAGAGCCCTGTGTCACATCGAGTGGCAGAACTGGCTTTAGAGTCTGGCTCCCCTGCCCCCAGAGCTCCCCCCGGGCTCCCGTCTGCAGCCCAGCCCCACACACAAACCTAGCATAGATGAAGCACATGGTCCTCCAGTTGAATCCCACTCAGCCCCCTGCGGCCAGCGCCGAAGACAGAGGGGCGCCTGGGCTTCCGCTGGGACAGGGCCCAGAGCAGACGAGTCTAACGCGGGAGCCAGGGCCAGCGGGAGAGTCAGGGTCTCCGCCAGAGCCCCCACCCCTCCAGCCCCGCCTGGCAAGTCTGCCCACTGCCCGAGCTGGGTCACCTCCCCCAGCCAGCCGGCCAGGCCCTGTCACCACAGCAATATCAGCCGCCGATGGTCCGCTGTCGAGCTGGCACAGCCCCCAGCCAGGTTCGAACCTCCCACCTCCCCTCCAGCTCTCTCCCCCCTCAGTCTGAGGGTCTGGAGGAGCCTGTCCTCTTGGTGGCCCAGAGGAAGCCTCCCCGTTGCCTAATGTCTCCAACAGAGGCCACCAGGAGCATCCCTGTGGGTGAGCAAAGAGGGGCCATCACCCGTGGCCTAGAGGGAGAGCCACCACGGCAGCGGGGGGTGCTCGGTAAGGGGGTAGGAAGGACGTACGGGGTGTTGGCCGGGTGCTGGGGGGCACCGGGGGGCCTGAGGAGGTGGGGCTCTGCTCCGGACTGGGCGCTGTCAGGAAGGGGGCATCTCAGTAACCCTCGTCCAGGGGCCCCTGGCCGGTTCAGTCGGTACAGCGTGCGACTCTTCACCTTGAGGTCATGAGTTCGGGCCCCACATTGGGTATAGCGCTTACTGAAAAAATAATAATAATAATAATAATAATAACCCCTAGTCCACAGGGCCTGCAGCCGGCTAGAGCTGGGTTTGGTCATTCTGTGGCTGGCACGATGTTCACACTGTCATCCGTGTTCAGTGATGACAGAGAGGTCTTGTCTTTGTCTTGATTATCAGCCAGCAGCCTTGTCTGATGTTGTTCTGTGTGGTTGTTTATATTTCATGGGAGGACGAGCTGTTCTGGAGAGGGAGGGCTCTCCAGAGAAGGGGACAAAAGGTGGGCCTTCCCCACAGCCCCTCAAACGTTCAGGAAAATTCCCAAATGCATCACATGCTGGGATGGAGGACTCAGGGGTGGACACGGTGGACGGGCCAAGCTCTGCACTGAGGTTTCCCGGGTCCCCCGGATTTCCCCTGGGGTCCAGGGACAAGGGGTGGGGGCTACCAGGCAGTCTGGGTGGACTGGAATCCTGGGTGGATGGGGCCGGGTGACAAGAGTGGACACTCCCAAGATGAGAGGTTCAAGGTTGGATCACAAGGAGATAAACTCTTGGTACCCGCTTGTCAAGGTGGGTTCCATCCCGACAGTGCCCTCTTGAGTAGAGCTGGCACTTCCAGAGTCCAAAGGGAGAGTCTGGAGCCTCCTAGGAGAGACATAGCTAAGGACGAAGGTCCCCTCAACCTGCGTGGCCCCAGCCTGGCTGGAATCCAGATCCTTCCCGGCTCCCACAGCCTACTTGTCCACCGGAGCTTTGGGCACAGGTGCGATGTCCAGGTGCAATGCCCATGCATGGTCCCAGGTGAGGCGTGCATTTGTCGAAACGGCTCTTGAGTGCCAGCTTCATACAACGTTCTGCAAGGTACTTCCGCCATTTGCCAGACTTCCGCTGAGCACCTACTGTGGGCCAAGCCCGGTGCCGCACCCCGGGGACCCGGAGCTGAAAGCCAGGCTCCCCGCTTCCATTCCAGAAAAGAAAATGAGGAGTTGAGGGAAGTACCTCTGAGGCTCCTCCTGTTTGTCGCGGCTTCCCAGCACACCAGCTCTGTAACTAACAGGTGCCCGCCAGCGGGTGCGTAGGGACCCGCCTGCTAAGCAGTGCCATCTAATGGAGCATCTGAGACAAAAGGTCAAGTCCGAGAAGCTGAAGTGCAAGAGGAAAGCAGAATATACAACGGGGAAACGTATGCAAATGTCATGTTATTATTGCTCAGTAAACCTTATCTCCCCTTCATGTCCCAAAATGCTACCCAGCACCACCCTTTTAAGTCTGTAATAACAGATCAGATCTGCAAAGCAAGGAAAAGGGGCATTCTAGTTCTTCCACTGGGTAGGAGAGGCTGGGAGTCATTCTGTTTTGCTTTTTCCATTATTAGTTATTTTATGTATATTTTTTGCTACCTGTTAAGCACCCTGTGGGAGGAAAGTGAATGCCAAAGCACCCACCAGTCTCTCCAATCTCACGGGAGCCCCGGATGGAAGGCTTGGAGGCAGGGCTCAGCTGAGCTGCACGAGACCAGCCTCCAAACCCAGCCTTGCTGTATATACTTAGTCTCCTGTGGCCGCTCTAACAAATGGCCACACATCGACGGGCTGAAAACAAATCATTCTCCGGCAGTTCTAGGGGCCAAAAGTTGGGAGGGGCTGCATTCTTTCTGGAAGCTCAAGAGAGAATCTGTCCTGTTACGTTTGCCAGCTCCTAGAGACCACCTGCTTTCCACGGCTTGTGGCCTCCTCCTCCCTCAAAGCCACGGGCATGGCATCTGTCATCTCCCTCCATTTCTGATCCACGCCACCCTTTTCTTCCTCTAGCCCTCCTGCCTCCTTCCAAGAAGGATCCTTGTGATGACAGGGGGCCCATTGGATAATCTAGGATCGTCCCCCCATCTGAAAAGCCTTAATCACATCTGCAATATGCCTTTTACCCTGAAAGGTAATATACTCACAAGCTCTGGGGATTAGGATGTGGCCATTTGGGGGCAGGGGGTGTGCATTACAAAGCTTGTGTCATACACTATATGACACTGGGCAAGTCACTGCACATTGCTGGCCCCTGTCTTTCTGTCTGCACTGACTGGGGAGGTGTCTCCGAGTGTCCTCCCCATGCAGAGAGCCCTCGGAGTCTGCGGGTTTTCACCCTGTCCCACAACAGACACTCACCCATCGGAGAACTCAGTTTTGCACAGGGCTGTAGATTTGCAAAGCACTTTTCTTATGTGCCAGACAATGAGCAAAAGCTCGTTAGATATTTTTCAGTGACTCAATCAACCCATGAATAAATATATAAATACACAAACTTGTGAAATTAGCAGGTGTGACCACCCCCATTGTGGGACAAGGAGCCTGAGGCTCAGAGTGGACAGGTCACCTGACAAGGGCCTCAGCCTTGGTCTCCTAGCTGCAGAACATGTGTCCTCCCAGCACCAGGACAGTCCGGGCACACGGGGCGGGGCGGGGGAGCGGGGCGCTGGCCTCGTCTGCTCACTTGGAGAGCAAAGGAAGGAAATGGAAGGTCAACCGGCTGCTGCGGTGGGGACAGGGGCCTCACCTGAGCCTCCTGGTGGTTTCCCACAGCCTCACATGACCCTCGGAGCGGCTCTGACACACACGAGTGCTCGAACTGGGGTTTCCTGCCAGGTTCTAGGGGATACTCAGTTCTCACTGAGTTGCTAAAAGAGGCAGATGGGCATCCTGGGAGTAGTCACCGGCATGCTCTCCAGGGGCTCCTGGGGGTCAGCTGCCCTCTATACCACCCATGTCTCCTTCATTTTCACTGTTTACCCCCAGACCTGGGCCCCTCAGGGGAGAAGAGCTCAAACCCCCCAAAAGTCAGACATACAGGCTTCAAACCAAGAGGTCTTGCGTTTAAATCCTGGCTCTGTCATTACTCACTGCATGGTCTTGGGCATTTTTTTTAACTTAATATTTTTAGAGCAGTTTTAGGTTCACAGCCTAAATGAGAGGAAGGTACAGAGATTTCCTATGCCCCCCTCCCCCCCTCACCATGCATGGTCTCCCCCATCATCAGCATCCCCACCAGAGTGGGACATCTGTTACAACAGATGAACCTGCATGGACATAGCACCCAAAGTCCGGAGCTGACATTAGGATCCCTCTTGGTGTGCATTCTGTGGGTTTGGACAAATGTATAATGACACACATCCACCACCGTAATGTCATCCATGTGGTCCAAATAAGGGACATACCAAAGGGACTGTTTACAGAGGCGTGGGCAGGTTAAGGAAGCACCCAGAGGCTGTGGTTACAGGGAGCTGCTACCTCCCTAGGGCTGGAAAGAACAAGCCAAGGAAGTGGTGTTTCATATGGAAACCAGGGGGACCTATAGCTGCGGGGGGGGGCTCCCAGCAAGAGCTATGGTCACAGGGGGCACAGCCAATGTCAGGGAGTGGCACGTGGTCAGCAGGAGGAAATGCCCCATCCTCTCTCCCTCTTCTTCCTCATCTCCAGCTGCTGCTTCCGTTGCTGTCCCAGCCCCAACCAGCTACCAGAGGAGGATGCCACCCATCAGCGTGGGCAGAGGATGGACCTGGGGGGGGACAGGGGTGCCACAAGTGAAAAATGACCAGCAGTGCTCACTATGGGACCATCCATTACCCATTCTTTCCACAAACATCTAGTTGGCACCTTCTAAGTACCAAACACTGTCCTCACCGCTGGGGACACTTTGGGGGAAGGAAAGAGACAAGGCCCCTCTCCCAGGGAATTCGCATCCTAGTGGACAAACTCAACACGAAAGAAATGACCAATTACAGAATAAAATGCCAAGCCCAAGCACTAGGAAGAGAATCGAAGCAGGACAAGAGAAGAAAGAAGAAAAGGAGGCTATTTGAGATAGTCCGGAGAACATGCTGGACATCCCCAGGACCCACTCGCTACATGTGCTTACTCCAACAGGTCCCTCTGTCCAGATGCCCTCCCCACCTTCTGGACGCCCTGGCCCACTGCCCAGGCAGAAGTGCTTGTCCCTGGACCCCAGTGAAGCCCATCAGCACACTCCCTCTCCTGGCCTCCAGTCACCAGGAAGGCCTGCTACCTAACCTATCCCATTTTAACAAGGGCAGGTGGCTTAGCTTCAAACAAGCACCATCATGGGAGAGAAAGTCCTGAATACAGACAGAAATATTTGCATAATTGCATTTCAAAACTTCAAAACCATCCCTACACTTTAACACACGTGTAAGGACCAGTAACCGCCATGGGAAGGCTCCAGCCAGACGGCCTTGCCCCTGAGGGCACTCTTCCCTGCCTGTTAATCCTGCCACAGAATTCCTGGTCCAGGAGCCACCCTCGCCCCTGTCCCCCTTCCCAACACAGTGTCACAAAGGAGACAAGGTGGACATTTTTTAAACGAAGGGTGAAAAGAACCCCTTCTTTATACTCTCGGGAGTGGGACCTGGGTGTTCCATCTGGGGTATGAGATATGGGGTGCCAGACATTTCAACCAGGCCAGTACTTCTCAGACTTCACGGAGCTTCGGAATCACCCGGAGAGCTTGGTAAAAACCCAGATTCCTAGGCCCCAACCCTAGATTCTGTAAGTCTGGGCTGGGGCCTGAGAACGTGCATAGCTAACAAGTTCAGGGAGATGCCCCCCAAGCAGGTGGGGCCAGACTTTGAGAACCATAGCCCTGGGCCATTCAGACGCTGGAAGCATCTCTTTGCTCCATCCCTGCCCCCTCTGCCAG
Source organism: Mirounga leonina (assembly GCF_011800145.1). Lineage (NCBI taxonomy): Eukaryota > Metazoa > Chordata > Mammalia > Carnivora > Phocidae > Mirounga > Mirounga leonina. The sequence continues at coordinate 1,654,952 of NW_023270739.1, read as the reverse complement.
CGGCCAGACCCTGAGCGACCGCCCCCCCTCCCCCCTGCCCCCGCGCGGTGGCGGCGGCGGCCCCCCTCCCGCCCCGGGCCCAACGGGGCAGGGACTGAATCCGAACGTCTGATTTTTCCTCCGGGCTCGCAGCGCCCCGCGCAGGCCGAGGCTCGAGGAGAGGGCGCTCGGCGGGCGTTAAAGGACCGCCGAGGGGTGGGTTACTGGGTGGCCGGGGACGCCCCATCCCCGGCGGGCACCGCCTACAGCCTGCGCAGTGCACCGGGGTGGGGGATCTGCGGAGGGCGCCCCGGCCCCAGCTCCCAGCTCGGGCGGCCGCTCCCCCGGCGGCCGCAGGTCGCGTCCTCGCGCGGGTCTCGCTCGCTCGCATCGGCTGCGGAGCCCGGGCGGCGGTGGCCACGGCCGCGTCCGGAGCCCCAGCGCGGGCCCGGGGGCGGGGCGGGGCGGGGCCTCGGCGGCCCCCTCCCCCGGCCCGGGCTCGGGCTCTGCGCGGTGGCGGCGGCGGCGGCGGTGGCGCGGGGACCAAGGTGAGCGGCGGCGATGGGCCCCGGAGGCCCCGCGGGGGGAGGGGGCCGGGGGGGCGGGGGGTCGCACGCGCGCCCCTGAAGAGGCCGGGCCGGGTCCGCCGGAGCGCCGTGTATGTGTGTGTGTGCGAGTGTGTGTGTGTGTGTGTGTGTCTGTGTGTCTGTGTGTCTGTGTGTCTGTGTGTGCGCGCGCGCGCGCGTCACGCCGAGTGCGGGGACATGGGATGGGGTAGGGGCCGGGCGGCCCCCAGCAAGGGGCTCCAGCTTCTCCCAGTACGAGGCCCCCCCACCCCCGGGACCTCCCAGCTGCCCTCTCGGGGTCTCTCCTAGCCAGCCCTCCCCCCAACGCCCCGCCCCGCCCCCTTCTCGTCTCTATCTCTGACTTTCCGTCTCTGCGGGTGGGTCTCTGCGTGTCGGTCCAGCCGGGTGTCCAGCTGCCTTGTTTCCCGATCTTCCCTCCCAACACTGCCCCCTCCCCATGCAGCTCTTCCCCTCCTTTACGCTGCCCTCCCCAATAGAGCAAACAAAGATGGTCGAGGGAGGGGGAACCTCCTTTTGGAACCCTGTCCGGTTTTAGCGTGGGGCCCCACCCCTCTGGCCTCTAGCCTGGGCCTCCTGCCACCTTCCTGTGCGGAGCTGGCCCTGCAGAGCCCTGGGTGGGGGGGAGGGGGCGGTCTGGGGCAGCAGGTACATCTGAGGGCAGAGACCCCAGGGCTGGAGCACAGAGGGGTCTGTGGCCTCAGAACTAGGGAGCCCCCCTCACATCCCTTGAGAGGTGGCCGGCAGGGCAGACTTGCCTGCCACTGGGTCTGGGCCTCTGGCAAAATCAGACCATGCGCTGGACCTTGTTCACAGGAGCAGGGCCTGACGCTTTCTAAGATTGTTTCCAATGGAGCCAAGGTAGGGGAAAACTTGCTGGGCTCGGGGAGGGCCCCTGGCCTGGGGGTCACTGGGTGTGGTCCTGGCCCTGGCTCACCAGGCCGCTTCCTGTGGGCGGCCTCCATTTCCCCATCCAGGCTGCAGGACAGCAGTGCGATGGTGTAGAGCTGCATGGAGAGGCCATCGCTGTCCAGGTGATTAGTGATGCTTTTGGTGGAAGCCCGGCTGGGCCGGAATTCCCCGGGATTCCAAACAGCATTCCCTGGACTGCATCTGGAGGGGGAGGGGGGCTCCCTGTGGCCTCTCAGACCTCCTGCATCGCGCCCAGCCTGAGAACCCTTCCTGGAGGGGTAAGCTAGGGGCTCTGGCGGCGGGGTCCGGGACCACCAGATTGTCCTCTTCAGTGACAGTTCTTGATAAAATGCCAATGCCTGGGATCTCATCCTGACCTCTGATGAGGGCACCAGGAATCTGTGTCTTACAGCTCACCCCCCCCCATCCCCACCCCGTGCACATACAAGTGTGAACACCGCTGAGTGGTGGCCTTGGATGAGGGCACAAGATCACATACTCTTTCCGGCCGGGTGGACCCAAGAGCAGCCCAACCCAGGGGCGTGGACTTACTGTGTCCCTGACGAAGCCGCTCCCCCTCCCTGAGCCCAAGTCCCCAGCACTCAGCAAGTCATGGCCTCCCAAGGGTCTTTCCTGCCACGTGGTCTGAGATTCTAAGCTGTTTGTTGAAAATGTGGTGGGTAGGGGGTTGCTCCAGAGTCAGGCAGACATGGGTCAGCATCACAGGGCCACCGCTGGCTGTCCGTGTGGTCCTAGGCAAGGGACTTTGCTTCTCAGGGCCTCCATTTTTCCACCTCAGCACTAGAAACCATGGTATTCCCCACTCTTTACAGGTAGTCAGGGGATCCAAAGAGGCCCAATGCCTGACACATCACAAGCCTGCCGCGAATGTGATGTAAGCCATGAGAGTGGTTGGCATTCTGCGTTTCAGCTACCACACTGTCTGGTGATGGGGACATTCACGTGGACCTAATTTCTCATCAGCAGGGAAAGTGGTCTGTGCAGAAACATTTGTTAGCTGATGGATTTGTTTGTTTGTTTGTTTCTAATGGATGGATCAAAAGGCCTGGGGATGGTTGAGCGGCCTTGCCTGGGCAGAGTCAGGCAGCGTTCTATGGGATCCGGCTGGGACGGACGCTGGTGCCAGGTCTTTCTCAAGACAGGCACTGTGAGATGACACCCGGGTCTCCCAGGCGACTCCCGGCAGAGCCAGGAGGACCTGGGGCAAGAAGAAGGAAGGAGAAAGCCCAGGGCCCTCTCCCCACCTCTCCGGGTGCCCTGAGTCCTGGGCGTTCATGGACATGAACAAAATCATCTTCTGGGACATCTGTGAGGAGGGCGGGCTCCCAAGATGCCCATAGAGGGGCAGGAAAAGCCATTCATTCCTTCATTCATTCCCTCGCTCCTTCCCACCAGCAGTGGCAGATGGCAGGGGGATCCCCATTGAGGCATGTAGGGAGAGGCCACAGGTGCGATCTGAACGGGGAGCTGTAGGGTCAGACTGTGGGGTCATTGCTTCTCAGGGTCACACAGCAGGGTCCGGATGTCCTGCTTTAGGCTCACCCAGAAGCCTCGGATGGCCCCGGGGGACGTGCCGAAGAAGACCCAGCCATGCCCCAAGTCTGAGTCAGGAGATACAAATTAGAGTCTTGGACTGCTATGAAGACGTGGGTTTAGTGGAACAAAAAGGTAATTTCCTGGTGACACCATAACCCTCTTTTTGCCATTTAACCACATCCCTCTTATATGTCTCAGAACCGAATCTCAGTGGGGGAGCACCACTGGGATGAGGGCTTTGAGATCTGTGCGTGCGCCCAGTTCTGGTGACTCAGGAATCCCTAAGTCTGGGACGGGGCTCTGGGCAGGGCTGGGAGGAGGAGCCAGCCAGGGCCGGAGAGGGGCCACAGAGGCCGGGGACCCCAGAGTCAGGCTCACCTGCTGTAAATCCTGGCAGCACCATTTAACAGCTGTGTGGCCATGGGAAAGCTGCCTAACCTCTCTGAGCTTCAGTTCTGTCATCTGCATTGGGTGGTGTGGACTAAACTGTTGAGATGATTAAAACCATGGGTTCCGGAGCCAGGCTGCTTGGGTTCGAATCCCGGCCCCACCTATCCCCAGCTGTGGGACATTGGCCAGTGTCTCAACCTCTGTGTGCCTCAGTTTCTTCATCTGTAAAGTGGTGAGAATTGCAAGCACTTGGCGCCTAGGGTTGTGGTAAGGATCTGGTGGCTCCGTGTAAGGCCCCGAGAGGGACAGTCCCGATGTGAGGACCAAGAGTGGCGGTGCAGGCCCCTGCACCTGCTCCGGTGTGTGGCCTTTTGCTCAGGCTGGTATCGGCCCCGGAGTTACTGCCCGTATCCGTATCAGCGTTAGCGTCGATGCTTACCTCTGGCATCCCGAGAGCACTCGACGCCTGGCCCGGGGAAGCCTTCAGCTCGTGCCCATCTGTACCCTCCGGGGAGAACAGTGAGGCCACCGACTGTCTACACCCTGGGAAAAGTGGGGGTGGGGGTACAGGGGCCAGGCCGCTGCTGAAAAGATTATCAAGAAAATACATGTAGGTTATTTCAGCACGGAGCATTGCTCTCCTCAGCTCTGATTCCAGGGCGTGACCCCCGGAAAGAAGGGGGGCTGCCATTTCCTAAGCACCTACCGTGCGCCTGGTCCTATGTGCAGACCTTCTCCAGGCACTAGCCAGCCCAGAGGGTGATCGTGACCATACCCAATTAACAGATACGCAAGCTGAGGCTCAGAGAGGGCAAGTGGTTTGCCTATAGACCCAGGCAGCAAGGAGCAGGGCTGAGGCTCAAACCTAGGGTCTCTGGCAGGAGGTGTGCATGCCCGCCTTCCACCCCCACCACACTACCTGCCTGAATGTGAGAGAGTGTCACCAAAACACCCTGACATCAAGAGCTACCACAGTGGGCTCCTCTGACCCCAGCAGAAGTCTTGCTTGTTTTCTGGAAAGTTCTTAAGGTTTTGCTTTCTGTGCCATCCGCTGAACTGGTTAAAAACCTTCTATGTGTTGCCCAAGCAGTTTCTCCAGCAAAACCAGTCTGCCCGGAGCCCAGAGGAAAACCCAGGAGGAAAGACTGGGGGGATGGAGGACCCAGGCTGGGAGGGTGGCCCCCATTCAGCTCCAGGAGACCCGCGTTCTGGTTCCGGTTCTGCCACATACCCTTTGAGTCTGAGGGGTTATTCTCCGTGCCGCAGTTTTCAAATCTGTGACATGGAAATTTCGATTTCTACCTTGCTTGGTTCCCATGAGGAGGAAGGGTAAGGTAAAGCTACAAAATAATAATAGTCAACACATAGGCAGCCCTTGAGATTCACCTGAAGACAGCTTAGAAGCTTACATATTTGCCCTCATGTAACCCTCCAAGGCCATGGTATGATCCCATTGTACAGATGAGGAAGGCAAGGCACAGAGAGGTCAGTCTCTTGTCCAAGTTACACAGCTGGTAAGTGTTTAGGTCTGATTAAGATGGACTGAAAGCCAGCCACTGAGGCCATGCATTGATGATAATAAACATGATGCCCCTTCTTGATTATTTCCTGTGACAGGGAGCTCACTACCTGTTGAGTCCCCAGGACTATTAGTCTCGGACTTGAGTAGGTGGTGGTGATGGTCCCTGGCACAGTAGACTCAGCGTGGAGAGGGAAGGCTGGGAGAAGATGCTGAGCTTGGCTTTGGCTGTGGAGAGGTGGGGAGCTGTGGTTTCCACTCTGTTACGAAGTGAGGGTAAGAACCCCACGGCACAGGGCTGCTGGGACATGTGAACGTGGGGATGTGATGTCAAGTATCTGGCAATGGCAGGGGCTTGAAACGTGGCAGCTGGTCCTACTGTCATGTTGTGTTGCTGTTGTGCTTACTATTAGTATTATTTAGGTCCCGTGTCCCTAGTAAAATCGTGGACCCCTGCGAGCAGGAGCCAGGCGCTAAATGCCCTGCGCCCTACCCTGAGACACGCTCAATATTTATTGATTAGATGCCTGATGTTCATCTCCCTCCAAAGAGAATGTCTCCATGTGGGTGAGGTGCTGGGAGACTCTTCATTTATATAATCTCATCCGGTGCCCCACGAGTGGGGGTCATCAGCTCCATTTTAGAAACAGTCTTATGTAGTGCGATGGGCCTGCCCAAGGTCACACACTAAGAAGGGAGAAAGCCGGGAGTACTTCCTGGGGGAGGTGGCATGGCACTGGGCCAGCAGGATGGGACATGTGCCTGGGCCAAAGGGCAGAGGGCTAGTGCTCTAGGCATGGTGAAGAGGAACGTGGGAGCTGTCCACGGATCAGGGCTGAGCCCAGCACCCAGCATCCAGCACAGGGCAGGGCAGAGTGTGGGTGAGGCTCAGGGGGCATTTGCTGAGCTGAGCTGACCTGAAGTCTCAGGGGAACCTTAATGTGCTAGCGGTCTGGGCTCCCGACCCCACCCTGCACCCCACCCAGCCACTTCCTTCTGTCCGGGCAGGAAGGGGTGCTCTGCGGGCTCAGAGGCTGCCGGCACCTTCCTGGGGACTGCTCTGTGAGCAGTGATAAAATGTTTATCTGAAACAGCAGCATCTGGGCTTCCCTGCACAGGGCACAGCCGTTCCTAGACCTGCAGCCTCCCTGAGTCCTGCTGAGTCACGGGGGAGCCCAGTGGGCCACCTGCCCGCGCCCTCCTTGGCCCCTCTGCCCTTTGGCCATGTGGGAGCCTCAGAATGTGTAAGCCGTTCAGCTGCCTGCAGGGCGTCCAGCGCAGTTAGTGCTGGGGGCTCCGGAGCTTACCCAGCGGCCAGGATCGCAGGCAGAGGAGGCCAGCAGGCCGGGATCGCGCCCCCACCCCCCGCCCTGCACTCACCCCTGCAGGGTCCCACCTACTTGGTCCTCACGGCAGCCCGCAAGGGAGGTAGGTCCTCTTACACCTCCGTTTTGTGGTGGGGATACCAAGGCTCAGAGCAGGGGTGCGGCGGGTCGAGTCTCCAGCTACTAGTAGCTGAGCGGAGATTTGGCTCTCGTCTGTCTAACTCCTGTCCCTGGGAGGCCACACTCAGTTCTAGCCCGGAATCAGGGGCTGGGGTGTCTGTCCGTCCTGATGCGACACAGAGCTATGACTTTGGGTTTGTGCATTTGATTTTCAGAGTAACAGCAACAACAAAAAACAGTAGCAGATGGCTTCTTCCTACTGCCGTGTGGTGGGGGAGGAAGAGCAGGGGGTTCAGGTTCTTTTGTTCACTCATTCATAAAATGTCTTCTGGGTGCACTGGCCGCAGGCCAGCATTCGAGGCTCCGTGGACCCGTGGGGGACACTAATGCCACGGTGGGGGGAGCCCCCGGAACCGTCAGGGCTGGGTTCAGCACCCGGGCCCACTCACTGCGTCCAGACGGGTTGGGTGGGTTCTGGCAGGCCGCTCGGCCTCTCTGAGCCCTGGTCTCCTGGCTGTGACTTGGGGGCAAACTGCACTTCCCTGAGTGAAGATCGCACCTGTGTCCTTGTTCTCCGTCACCTCTGCACACCAGCCTGCTGGGCATTCATTGGCCTTTGGACTGGGTCTGGTTTCCAGAGAGGCCCCAGCAGGCTTTGCGGTCAGCTCTCCCAGGGAGGGCCAGAGCTGGTGCCCGGGGGGGCTTGCAGAGCTGCTAGCCTAAGGCAGCGGCTTTTCCCAAGGGGCTCAGAGTTCCCAAGGCAGGCTGGGGTCCTGGAGCCGGGCTGACCTCCAGCAGCTGTAAGAGGGAGCCAGGTCACATGCAAGCTATTGATGGGATACCTGTGGGTGGCCGGGGGTCATCCCCAACCCCCCAGGCCCCCCACCCCGTGCTGGATCAGAGCCACTGTCGCCCCGCGCTGCCTGCCCATGCATGCAGGGCATCTCGTCTGCCTGTTTGCTCTCCACTTTTCCCTCCTCTCGGCCTCCCCTTGTGTTCCTCTACCTGGAACTCTTCCTGCCCTTCTGCACCTGCCCTGAGGGCTTCCACTGGTTCTTCATGGCCCTGCTGGAAGGTGCCCTCCTCCTCCAGGAAGCCTTCTCGGCTGCCCTGCGTCCACCCAGGCAAGATGGGGCAGCCCCTGGAATGTTTGCTCATATAGTTGAGGCAGCATTTAGCACCCCATGCTCATCTGTCCCCGGTGTCTTTCCCTCCAAAGGCTCCCAGGTGGGGCTCTGCGTGATTCATCTGTGTCCCCGGGCTCCGCCTGGGGCTGGCACAGGGCAGAACCCCAGGAGTGTCTGATGAATGAACAAGTGAGCGAGTGAGTGAGTGACATCCCCAGGACCGTGGCGGGGATTTAGAAACATGTGGTAAGGGACGTGTGCAGAGCTAGAAGGTGTGCTCTGTGTGGAAACTCACTGCCTTCCTGGAATAGACTCTGTAGACAGGGACTCCATGTACCTGACCTTCCAAGACAATGGACGTTCAGCTGGACAGGAAGGATTTCTGGGGCCAGGAGAGAGACAGGTGGGCGGGGGCTTGTTGCAGAGCCCTGGGGGTCAGGAGGGCTGGCCTCCTGGCCTTGGAGCTGTGTGGCCCCGAGCAGCTCATCCCATCCATCCGTCAGGCCTCATGTCCATCCTGCGAACCCAGCATTTACCTGTTGGAGGGAAGCAGGCAGGCGGCAGGGCGTGTTCACGGGTGTTGAGAGGCATGTGCCGAACCTCTGGGAGGCGGTTGCCACAAAGACACAGCTCCTGCCTGCTGGGTCTAGCTCTCCATCGGACTGGCCTGACGTAGTCCGATGAGGGAGGCTGACGGGATGCAGACCCATGCTGTGATGGAGCTGTCACAGAGGGAAGCCCAGGGGAGGCCCCGGCTCAGCCATTGGCCTTGCGTAGCTGGCCCCTTGCTGGCGGGTGGGTTTGCTAAGAAAGCAGGTGTGCCAGGCCAGTGAGTACCGTGTGGCTGGAGACCTGGGGGAGGGGGAGGTAGGGGTGGTAAGACCCTGAAGATGAGGGCTGGACGGGATCCTGAGTGATGCGGGGGGAGAGGGGGCATGCCCCTGAGAGCATCACGAGAGCTGCATCCCCTGAGCCCTGAGCGCTCCACCTGCCGGCCTGCCGCTGTGGGAGGCACTCTGCACTAAGGAGCCCATGAGATCCTTGCCCCGACCTTGCGAGGCAGGCACTGCTGTGTCCCCATCTCACGGAATGGGGAAATTGAGGCCAAGTCACAGTAAGTGACAGAGCTGTGCTTTGAATCCAAGTCTGTTTGTCTCCAGAGCCCAACCTGGAATATCCGGCCTTTCCTGCAGCCCTTGCCCCTGACAGAGCCTCCAGGGCTTCTGCTGGGTCATCTGAAGAGACGGGGTTAGCAGCTGACGTCATACAGCAAGGGAGCATCATCACAAACCTCACCACCTCGAGTCCTCCCTGGGACGTGTTCTGTCATCTGTGGTCAGAGCATCGCCCAGGGTGGCGGGTTAGGGGACGAGATATAGCACAGGAGGCACCCTGGGGACAGGTGAGCCCCCAGAAGTGGGAAATGAGTGTCATGTCACAAGATCAACCAGAAAGAGCTCCGAGCAGCAGTGGGCCCCTGCCACCGAGGTCTGCCCACTGAGTCACAGAGGGGGCGGGGCCAGCGCGGGTGAGCCTTCCTCTGCTTTCCCTGAAGGTGAGGAGAACCAGCCAGTGAAGGGAGAAGGCCTCCTCTGTGCTGATGGTCAAGGTCGGGGGCCATCATCTTGGTCTGTCGGCCCCAAGGCCAAGAGGGTGCTCCAGGAGACTACAGGCCCTGGCGTTGGGGTGAGGGGGGGTGTTGCTGAGAATGTCCCTGAGGCAGATGAGCTTCTTCCCTGCATGTGTGCTAACAGGTGCTGTAGGCCCTGAGTAGGCAAGAAGGGAGGAGGGAGGAGGAAGAGGCCAGCCCAAGCCCCAGCCAGGGCTCACCATCCTTCCCTTGCTCCACCAGGAGAAGGTGAGGGTCCCCTACCCCCGTTTTCAGCTGGACAGGCAAGGTGGGGGTGGGCTGGGTCCCCTGGGTGTAGCCTCGGGTGCTGGGCTCTAGACTCAGCAACGTGCCCAGTGCAGGCCTCCGTCCCCAGTTGATGAAATCAGGATTTCTCCCTCCCCCGAATGTTGTCTCTTCCCAGAACAGTTACGATGGTCAAGTAGACACCAAGGCTGGCACAGGGTAAAAGATTTGGCCAGGGTCAGATTCAAATCCAGCACTTAGCTCAGGGCCTGGCCCATGCTAGGTTCTCAAGAAATACTCACTGGACAAAAAGGAGGGACATACACACAGCCTCTGGCCCTGCCCTTGTAGCCCTGTGTCCCCAGTGAAGGGCTGCTAGCTGCCTGCCCACCTGGGAACACTGTGAGTGAGTGCTAAGTAGTACTTATGACCACAGGAACCAGCCAAGGAAAGTCAGGAACATGTCCTTAATAGAGAGAGGTCTCACTCTCAACCTCCAAGCGGCCTGGGCAGTGCTGTCCTCCAAATGCAGATGCATACGCACTGTGGTGGAGCTCCTGGAGAAGACATTGCTGGGTGAGGTCACCGTGGGCCGGGTTTTGCAGGATGAATAGGAGTTGGCTGACCAGGCCTGGCTTAGAGGAAGGTCTTTCCAGATACAGTGAAGGGCAAGCATGTGGCCATGAACTGGGCGGGGCCTCAAAGGACAGCAGCTTTCTCCAGGGTGTTGACCTCCACTTTCATTCATCTGGGAAGCCTCAGGGAGGCTCTTGACTCCTCTCTCTCTCCCCCTCAGACATCCCCAGAGCTGACAGCTTGGTGGGGTACCTGCAAGAGGCTGAGAGCTTACAGCCGCATCCTCTTGTCTCATCCCTGTGGTATAGCCCTAGAGACCCCTTCCTGTCACCTGCCCCTCCAGTGGGGGGGAAATCGCTGTGGGCTGAGGCAGTACAGGGGAGCAGTGGAGTTTACAGGTGCTGCAAGGCTGCCTCACAGCCTCGGTTCCTGGGCAGAGAGATCTCACCTCCGTCCCCACCTTATCCGCCACCCACGCTGTGAACCACAGAGAAAGAGCCAAAGCCTCTGTTATGCAAAACCAGAAACCACTGAGAAGACCCGAACAAGGAGCCCCTGGGGGACCAGGCCAGGTGTCTGGGCAAGGCCGTCCTCCCATGCTCCAGACCCAGAGAAGGGCTCAGGGAGACCAGGTGGCAGCCGTGTCTGCCTCCAGGTCCTGGCTCTGGCCCTGTCGCTGGGGGGACTTTGCAGACCCATGGGGATCCCTCTCTCTGATTGTGGCTGGCAAGTCATCTGGCTGTACTCCAGGACCCCCACCCAGCCCAGGAGCACACCCCTCCAGCCACTGCCGTCAGAGCAAATGAAACGGGTGACAGGAACAGGGACCTGGGCACACCAGTGGAAGGTGGGGAGAGCCCAAGCTCCTGCCCTTCCTGAGGAGCCTGGTTTCCTGGCTCAAAGGACTCAGCAGATGAGCAGCGGGGACCAGGGCTGGGGAGACTGCATCATGCTCTTGGGGCCCCACGGTGCCTGGATCTGAGGCCAGCCTGCTGACCTTGCCCACAGATACGGGGTTCCCAAACTGATGCGAGTCCAGGAGGGCTGGGGTCAGAGGGGCAGACTGGGCGCAGGTCCCGGGGCTTTTCAGCTAAGCGAGCCACACATAACCCCCGCCCCCCCCCCCCCCCAGTGCTCACAGAGCCCGAGCTATGGGCCCGCCTCATCTCAGCTTCCCGGTGGGAGGGGGTTCCCAAAGGCCCCCGCACCTCATTTCGCATCCATGGCCCCTTCCACCATCACCACAACCCCGTGAGGTCCTGCCATCATCCCCACGTGACATGCGCGTGTTCTCATGCTGGTGATGGCGGGACCAGGTGGGAGACTCAAGCCGGCAGAACCTGAGGGCCGGCCGGGCTTGCGGTGGGGAGGGGAGATAGCCCATGGGCTCGAGAGGCCTGAACCCCAGGCAGTGGCCTTTCTGAAACCTTCACACACCCCAAGGCCGGCAGCATGGTGCACACTCTCCCCGCCAGCCTCCACGCCCTCTGCCTGGTAGGGCTCTCATCCTTCACACGCCCTACAGGTCTGGTCCCCCCCTGGAATGGCCCTCACCCTCACCTAACTTCACTCCAAGCCCAGCTCTTGGGGCTCTGGGGAGACGGGCCAATCCTGGAGGGAGACCCTGTCTATCTGAGCTCCAGCGATGGCCCAGCGCCGGGCAGGTCTAGGGACAGCAGGTGCGGTGGGTGAAGGGCACAGGAGGGAGGCCCGAGGGTCACCTCCTGACTGCCTGTGTGGCCTTGTGTTTTCCACGCTAGAGCCTCTCCCAGTGGGCTGCTGGGAGATTACATCCGGCAGGTGGAGTTGCTGAGCACAAGGCCGGCCCCTGCTGAGGGTGCGGCCCTGAGTCTCGCTCCCCTGCCCGGCCCTCTGTGGTCCCGGGAAGGGAGTCAGGTTGTGGCGGCTCCCCTGCTCTGTGGGCCACCTAGGAAATGCCCCCTCTGCTCTCCCTGACCCCCTGTGTGCCTGCAGGAACATCGCTTCCCCTCCCACAGCTTCAGCAGCCTGTCTACACAGCAGGACTAGTGATCCTTGCATCAGAGGCGATTGCAATGATGTGATTGTGTGTGTACCTCCTCGGGCCTGTGCTTGGCTATTAGAAAAATGTTCCTAAAGTCATACCCGTGGTTGGGTTGTTGCTATAAGCATTATCAAGATGCACCTGGATTAAAAGAATAAATAAATAAAGCGTGCCAGGAGGTCCAGTATACCTGTGAGATATGGACCGATTTTTGACTCTGAGCTTCCTAGCAACAAGAGCAAAGAGAAAAAGAGGATCGCTCACTAGATTTGAATGCCCTTAAGATGAAAGTACAGGTTTTCCTGGTAATGAAACCCAAGGGATGATCCTTCTAGGAGCCCATGAAGGGGTCCCCGTGTGATGTGCTGAGCAGCATTCTTGGTATTCCTGTGGTCTGGCTTGATCCAAGGACCTGGTGTCTGGAACAGGTCCCCAGGCTCCCCTAACTGCAGGGGAGAGGGAGGGGAGCATCCTCAGGGGGTCTGCGAGAGGGACCCAGTGAGGTCCCATAACCTCGAGATGACTGAAGTGGCCTGGGTCATCTTCAAAATCCACAAGGATTTCACCTTCATCTGTTATAGAGCCATATGTATTTAAGTACAAAAATAACATTTTCCGTCCTCCAAACCTGCCCCCTCATGCACACCTAGCCGGGTGCCCAGTAAGCTGGGACCACTGAGCCCCATCCCCAAGCCCAGGACGCTGGCTTCCCAGTAGGCAGCTGGCTTTTATAACATCCTGCTCTGTTCTTATTTTCTTGTATGCCTTTGACTGTGTTAAGCAAATTCACTTTACAGTCTCTTTCCAGTAGTTTCTTGGCTCAAGTTCTCAGGAGTTTTGTCCTGATAGTTGTAGTGTTTGCCTCCTTCCCTCCTGGCGGCCTGTTTCCTTGGGCGCTGTGTCCTTGGGATCACGAGTTTATTTGCAGCCAAGTGTTGTCTGTGGACACCTGGCCTGGCTTGGGGGCCTGCCCCTCCAGGGCACCTTTAGGATGGCTCAGGTGGGCAGCCCCAGGCTATCACCATCCTGGTCAAGCCGCGTCCTCTGTGAGGGCGGATGCCCGCACCGGTTCCAGGGGACTTGTGTGCTTTGCCAACTCCCTTGAGCTCAGGTAGACATACACCAGTTTTCCTGGTCATCTCTCTTTGCCAGGGGGCAGATCTTTTTCTCGGTCACCCATTTATTAGAGGCGCAGCCCCTCGAGAGCCCTGGCTTTGTGTTAGCTCAGTTGCCTCTCCAGCACCAACCTGCTCGCTCAGTGTCTTCCCTTCTGACTGCTGGTTTTACCCTCTGTCTCAACACCCCAGCTTTTAGTTCATAGCCTTTTTCTGCGACGTGCTGATTACAGCACAGTGAGTAGAGCGTAAGACTCAAGAATACAGCTCTGGGAGCCAGACTGCCTGGGCTTGGATCCCAGCTCGACCAGCACGGGATGTGCTCAATTTCATCATCTGTGAAATGGGCACAGCAATGACTGAGGTTGCTGGAAGTGCTAAAGGGCTTGATGCACTAAAGCACCGAGAATGTCCCTCTGCATTGAATGATCGAATCTTTCAAGCACTCTTCAGGCCTTCAGTAAAATCAATACTAAATACCATCTAAGTGTAGGAATAAGACAGTCTGAATGATAATATTAGTATTATCATTCTGGTTGCTGGTGATTTTCCTCACTTTCTTACAAGCACATACAAAAGTTATGCGTTTAGAAGATGTGCCATTTTTTTATCTAGCATTTCTAGGAGATGTGTGTAGGGAGAGAGCTTTCAGGTTGTGTCATTCTTTAAATCGTCCAGCCTCTTGACCTTTGAGTGGTCAATGCAAAAGAATCCTAATGCCCCCAGCGGTGACTGCTTCTTACAGAGCACTTTCCAGAGTCTGCAAAGTACCTGTCTCCAAGGCTCCTACTAAATGGCAGGCTGTCTCCAGAATCCGGTGGAATCCAGTTCAGCCACCGACCCGCTCTGTGTCAGCTTCCCATCAGTGCAAATCCTCCATCCTCCATCTCTTATCTGAGACCCTCAGGGCCAGATGTGACTTGGGAACTCCTGCTGGATTTTTGAATGATGATTCAACCTGTTGATAGCCCTCGAGAGGTATCAGGGCAACATCCTAGGGACTGTTTCTGTACTAGATCCACACAGAGTGGGGTAGACAAGGACTCCAAATAACCTTACATCAGGGTGGATCCAGATTTTGCGGCCAGTCTCTGAAAAAACTTGAGTTTTCGGAGCTTGTGAGTTTCCTAGCTGCGGACGGGGATCTGCAGTGGGAGAGAGAAATTAGCCTCAGCTCCCCCTCCAGCAAGCAGAAGTGGGGATTTAGAGCCAAGGAGCAGGGCGGGGGTCAGTGGGTGGGGAGGAAACCTGTGGGGTAAGGGGCACTCTTGTGACCGACTCAAGGGAATTCTTGCTGAAGGCAGGCCAGGGTGATAAGATACGGAGAGTGGGGGGTTGGGCTCAACTGGCCCAGCAGGATTCCTGCTCAAACTGGATCCTACAAGGACGGATGGGGAGCCCAAGGTCGGTCCAGCAGAGGGCTCTGAGGAGCCTGACCAAAGTCGGTCAAGAAGAAAAGTCTTTGTCTGTGTCTACCGGGCACTTAGCTCGTGCCTCTGCTCACCACAGCTGTGGCCTCAGCAAGCACCCAGTCTGATAGAGGAGGCGGGCCCGGTCAGAGGAAGGACGGCCTGGGGGTTATTGGCCGAGTTGGGGCAGAGGAGAAAGGGCTGCATCGCCAGGGTGGGGGCAGCTGGTGATAATGGCTCGCACTGATGAGCACCCACGGTGCACCTGGCCCATTTTATATCTGTGGACACATTTTCAGCCTTGGGAGTCACCCGGGGAGGAAGGTGTTATTATGGTTCTCATTGTACAGATGGGGAAACTGAGGCATGGTTGAACAGCAGTCGTCAGCCCGAGGTGGACCACTGTTCACCGGTAAATCCACAGCCCATGCCCTGGATCAAGACACCCTGCTGTCTTAGTATTATTATTATCATCAATATTGCTGGAGAAGAAATTAGTTGGGGAGGGAGGAAGGGCTTCCCGGGTGGAGGGCAGTGCCCGGAGAAAGGCCCGGGGTGGGAAGCAGGCAGAAAGTCTGGGGGACAAGCAGTCACTCTGTCTTCTGCTTGGAGGTTGGTGGCAGAGAGGGGCCTGGACGGGCTCAGCGGGGGGATGAAGCAGTAATGGAAGGATTGGAAGCCTGTGTCCAGATTGTGGAGGGCCTTGGACACCAGGCTTGGGAATGTGGAAATCTTGCAGGCAAAGGCCTTCCTCTGAAGCCTCTGAGCTGGGTAGCAAGTGAGTGTGCTCGCAGCAAGGTGGACCCCAGCAGGCTGCGAGGCCAGGAGGCCGTGTCTGGGGGCAGGGAGGAGTCCTGAGCCTGCAGGGGCTTGCGGGCCCAAAGAGGCGGTTGAACGGCAGGCACGGGCCTGGGACCAGTGCTCGCTGGCCCAGTGGGGGCTGGGAGGAGGGCGGGGGAGCAGTACCTGCCCAGACTTCAGGTGTGGAAGGGCCTGGCCTCCAGGCAGATGAATTCAGTCCAGAGTCCACCGTGCGGTAAGCCAGGGACGGGAGTGGGCACCACAGTGTCCACCCTAGCCCTGCCCTTCACTGGCCTGTGACCCAGTGGGTGACATCAGGATCTAGGACCTCAGTGTAGTGGGGAATGAGGCTGCCCAGCGGGCCGGGTTATGGTGGGGATATGTGGGCCAGGCACTCAGGAAGGGGCACCTCCCACCCCTCTAGGGAGATGGAAGCCCCCCCCCAACCCTTCCATGAATCTCAGCAGTCTTTCCCCTTCATTAAATCCGTTCCTTCGTGGACTTTGAACCACATTCTTGCGGGGAATGGCGTTCCACGAGCCTCTGGGAGCAAAGCCCCGCACTTGGCAGCGTCCAGATAACCCAATGCCACCTCCTTCCTGGGCTCTTTGGGCTTTATTTATGAAGTCAAGAATGCAGGCCAAGTTTGGATGCCGCCTCTTCCTACATACCCTGCTGGTCGGAATGCCCGCCTGGGGCTAGTAATTCCTAGGGCCCTGGGACCTGCCTGGAAGGGAGCACTGAGTGACAGAGCACTTCCTGAGGCCCCCAGTCCTGCACCAAGCCTTCCCATTCTTTCAGGCTCCCCTTCCTAGGTCTTTGTGTTGTTAGCATGAGTTCCGATATCCCAAGCGGTTGTTCTTTCCAAGGATTCTTCTAAGAAAAGTCTGCTGGCCAAGGAGGCGCCTGAGGGAGAAATAAAGCTGTCCACCCCCGACCCCCTCATCTCCTGGGATTTGTGGGTTCCTATTGGAGAAAGCAGGGGTGAGGGAACGAAGGTCTCTCTGGTTGGCTGGCCTTGGGGACCGACCTGTCCACGTTTGGACGTCCGGTTCCCGGATGTGGAGGTCAAAGCCAGGGCCTGGGGGCGTGCAGACCCCGTCAGGGGAAAGGTGCTGTGGTCGTGTCTTAGGTCTGCCTTAATGAAGGCCCACAAACTGGAGGGTTCGCAACAGAAATTTCTTCTCTCGCGGTGCTGGAGGCCCGAAGTCTGAAATCAAGGTGTTGGCAGGGCTAAGACTCCTTCCTTGTCTCTTCCAGCTTCTGGTGGCTGCCGGCATTTCGTGGCGCTCCTTGGCTTGTGGCCACCTCTCTCACCCGTCCGCCTCTGTCCTCACACAGCTGTCCTCCCCCAGTGTCTCTCTCTCTCTGTGTCTTCACAGGGTCTTCTTATAAGGACATCAGTCATTGCATTTAGGGTCCACCCTCCTCCAGGATGACCTCATCTCAACATGGTCACATCTCAAAGACCCTATGTCCAAACGAGGTCACGTGCACAGGGACCAGGAGTTAGGACTTCAACATGTCTTGCTGGGGGACACAAGTCTACCCACAACAGGAGAGCCGATACCCCCAGGACTCAGTCCGTCAGGCCGACGGCTGTGTCTGTATCCAAATCAAGGTTGCAGCACAGGATGGGGCAGGCAGGGTCGTTCTCCAGGAGGAGGCTGGGAGGGACGGGCACCCGGGTAGTGGTGGCCCCCAGCTCCCCCCACCCCGCACGCTGCCGACCTGGCCTCTAGAGGTGATGTTGATTACCCACGAGAAACAGCGGTGGCTGCCGTTTACTCCAGGCCTGCTCTGTGCCGGGCCCCCTGCAGTCACATGCGACCTCATCAGCGAGGGAGGTCATCGAGTGCACCGATGTGGAGTCCGGGCGGCCTGGGTTTGAATCCTGGCCTGGCCGTGTGAACTTGGACCAGTCATTTAATCTTTGGGGGCCCCAGTTGGCTTCCCTATAAACGGGGATGACGGGGGCAGCTGCCTCCGTATAGAATTGCTATGGAAAGTCAGGGTGGGGCGCCTGGGTGGCTCAGTTGGTTAAGCGACTGCCTTCGGCTCAGGTCATGATCCTGGAGTCCCGGGATCGAGTCCCACATCGGGCTCCCTGCTCAGCAGGGGGTCTGCTTCTCCCTCTGCCCTCTTCCCTCTCATGCTCTCTGTCTCTCATTCTCTCTCTCTCTCAAATAAAGAAATAAAATCTTTAAAAAAAAAGAAAAAGAAAAAAGAAAGTCAGGGTGGAGGCGGTAATGTACCAGCCCCTAGTGAGTGCTCCCCAAGCATGGTCTGCGGTCACTGCTCTCATGGTACCTCACACTCATGCTGGCAGGCCCATGGTTCTGTCTCCCCATTCCATTCAACAGAGGAGACAAGGCACCAGGAGGTTAAGAGGCTGGCAGGGGAGGTGGTCCCCCAGGGAAGGGCCCTGGTTTTGGGGGGCTATGAAGCCTACAGCCTCTGCTCTGCCCCACTCCTGCTCTGGCTTTTACCCTCACTGTGCCTTGGGCACCTATTTATAGACCAGAATCGGGGTTATCCAACACCTGCCCCGGAAGGGCCTGGGGAGCTGGTTGTTCAAGACCTCATTCACAGATAGGAAAGTCAGGTTTGGAGAGAGAGTCATGTGAATGCGGTTACAGGGTGATCGTGTCAGAGACAAGGGACCTCTGCTGATCAGAACCTCCTCACCTGCCCCTAGAACTGGATCCAGAGCAAGCAGAGGGGGAGTGTTCGGAGAACAGAGGCTGGAGACCACCCACTTGGGGAAGAGCTCGGGACGGGGTCCTGGTGGCAGTGGGATGGGGCTGGGGGCTCAGCTGGCCGAGAGGAGACTGGAGGGGCACATGAAGATGTGAGGAGGTGTTGGACAGCACGGGAGCTCACCCCATGATGGCAGAGACCTTGTCTTTCTTGTCCCCCACTGTATCCACAACACCTAAAACAGTGCCTGGCCTATAGTAGGTTTTCAATAAATCTGTCTGCAGTGTTTATTAAAGCACGAGGGAGGCGGACTTTGCCACACCAGCCGCACACTGTCCCAGCTCCAGTACTTCGTAGCTGACAACCCTTGAGCAAGCAACTTAACCCCAGTCAGTCTCGGGTTCCCCCTCTGTGAAATGGGAGTAATGATGGTTGAGCCCGGCTCTAAGGCCACAAGAAGGACATTTCCTCCAGAGCAGCTTGAGAGCAGGACCCACCCGCCCCAGGCTTGTCAAGCGGGAGTCGCTGTGAGGTCCCCCACTCATGGAAGATGACAAGTGTCACTTTTGATGCCCATCCAGCCTGGGATGATGGGCGGCTGTCCAGCCTCGGGACGGTCACTGAGAACAGCGCATTGCAAGGCCTTCAGAGATGACCAACCGAATCACGGGCGATGCTGGGGTTACCCAGCGTCACAGCTCTGACTCGGGAATCTCATTCTGCCACGCGGCCCTAACAGGCACCAGTTACAGGCCCCTGGCACACAGCCCATGGTGACGTGAATTGTCTTGTCCCGCCTCACCCCCTCGCGGGGCAGGCATGTCGCCACCCCTGCCCACCCCGGAGAAGGGAGGAGTGAGCCGGACACTCCTCCCATGGCCGTGGCTCCCTGTGCCCGGCACATTGCTAAGCTGCACCCTGGGTGTCCAAGACCCCAGGGTGCGGGAGGCACTTTCCCAGCCGGCTTCGGGGGAGCACCAGGCTTCGCCACCAGGGGGCAGAGGTGCCCCCTCCCTGCGGACTGCCTGGAAGTGGGCAAGATGCGGGCCGGCTGAGGACAGCGCTAGCGACAGTGACAGAGCTGGTGGCCGTCCACCCCCTTGCCCCCCAAGCTGGCCTGGCTCCAGCTCCCGCCCTGCCACTTGCTGACTAGGACTTCGGGCATGTGCCTCGCCGCCCCCCCAGCCTAGATGACCTGGAGGGCACAGTACAGATCTGGTGTCCACGCCCGTGACCTGCCGCCCTGCCGCTCCCTGGGCCCCCTCACGGACCCGGCCGCGTCGGGGTGGCTGACTCCCCGCTTCGGGGGGCACACGGACACAGGCTGGCGTCCCAGAGCTCCAGAACTCTCCCTGGTGACTCGAAGTCTGGAGGCCGGGGGTGCAGAGCTGTCCGTCCCAGGCGTCGGTCAGGCTGCCCGTCCGGGAAGTGAGGGGCTGAGCCAGGCTCAGGGCTTGCAGACCCCGGGGGACCATGAGAGTCCCCTCAGGTGCTCGTCAGTGACCCCCAGGCCCTGCCCCCACAGATCCTGACTGAGGTTCCCAGCAGCAGCTGGACGGGGCATTTTGAACAAACCCCAGGGCGCTTTCTGGTGCAAAGTCTCAGTGCCGTGAGCCCGTGGACAGGGGCCAGGCCCATCCTGCAGGTCACCTTCGGTCGAAGACAGGACCTCTGAGCCAGCCCCTCGGCACAGCCGTACTGCAAGGATCAGAGACACCTGGCTCGCCATCTCTGGCCACGTCTGTGGGTAGCATGTGGCCCCTAAAGGGCTTTATGGTTCTCATTTTCCCCTGTCCTTCAATCTCACCTGTGGACGCTTGGGGCAGGGGAGCAGTGACAGGCAGGGCTCCTAACCCTCAATCCCATCCCTGTTACAGACGGGCAGACTGAGGCCCTAGGAATCACCGGACTTGGTGGCAGGGCTGATGGACCCCAGTTCCGGCTGCTCAATCTAGGGCTCTCTCTCCCAGCAGAAGGACAAGTCCTGGGGTCCCTCTTGGTGACCAGGGCCCTGTACCAACTCCCGACACCCCACTGGTGGGTGGGAGGGGGGAACTAAAGCTTCGGTCCTGGGGGAGGAAAGGGCATGGTTGGGGCCATCTGGCCTGGCATGAATCCAGAGCAAGGTTACTCTGGCAGTTTGGGGGATTGGGACCCTAGTCTCCCAATCCCTTCGACAGAGGGCATTTCCCTCCCCTGAGTCTCAGCACGGATGGGCCCTGCCCAGGGCCGCCCTTGCAATACAGTCGCTCAGTCCCCAACCCCTCATCAGGCCTGGAAGGCCCATAAGTGAGTGGGGGGCCTGGTGGGTGTCCAGAGCCCCTCTGCCTGCCTGTGGGGGCAGCAGCTCAGCGACGGCCGTCACGTGAGGCCGCAGGCCCAGGAGGCCTGGTCATCTGATGCTTCCCAGGAAGCCAGAAATCAGGGTTTCTATGTCAATCTCTCCACTGTAAAACCTTGGCTGTGTACAGTTCTTGTTTTTTGTTTTTTCTCCCACACTGCAGGCTGTGCAGAACACATTTAGGGGCTTGACTTGGTTTGTGGCCGCCCCGTTGTCCCCTGCCCTGGGGGATCAGGACGGCCTTGTCTCCTCCTGGTCTCTGCTTCAGATTCCAGCCCTGGGGATTGGCTGCTCCCCCGGGCTGTCGAGCCCCACCCCCATATCCCTGTACCCCTCACTGCCTGTCACCAACCCAAACACAGGGCAGCGGTACCTTCACCTGAGTCCCCACCGTACCCTGGCCCTGGGCTATTGGGTGTAGACAGATTTTACGGACGTCCTTAGCCAGGGCTAGGGGGCAGTTACAGCAAATTCCTTAACACAAACGGCAGACAGCCTTGAAGTCCCTCAGCCATCCCTACCTCCGGAATTTCTTGCTGGCCACATCTCCCAGAACCCTGGTCTCCACCGCTCCCAGAGCGCTTCCTCTTCTCCCTTCCTCCCACCTCCCCCTCTGGGCTGCCCTCACCCACATGCCACCCATTTTCCCTTTAATTTCTCATCCAGAGGGGTCCGCCTCCCTCCCACATTGAGCTGGCCGCTCCTGCCAGCCTTCCCGCCAGCACCAGAGTCTGTGCTGAGCGCCACCCACCTGAGTGTGCCAAGCAAGCAAAGCCAGGCCTCTCCCCTGGCTCGGGAAGCCACCACGCATCCCATCCTACCCAGGGTCCATCCCCACGGCTCTGCTCCGCCCCATTTACACCACTGGTAACTACCACGGCTCTGTCTCCGGCGGTCCAGTGGGGGCACCTTCCACAAAGCATTGGCACTCCTATGGTCTAACGTAGTCCCTCCACTCCTGCGGACAGATGTTTATCCATCCATTCGCCTCAATCTGCACCGCATGCCTACTGTGCACCGGGCTTGGGAATAGAGTACTGAGCCAGTTTAACAGTCCCTGCCCTCCGGGCTCATGGCACTAGGATGGAAAAGTCACCAGATGACCAGGGGGCAACCCCGGAGCCTAACCCAGGGTGAAGGCAGCTGGAGAAGGGGGAGATGACTGGCAAGGAGGGAGGTGTCTGGTTCCCGGCCTGGACAGCTGGTGGTGGAGGTGGAGGGAGCATACAGGCTCCCCAGGTGTTTCTAAAGGGGTGAGAACCTGCCAGGGCCAAGGAAGGGGCCAGCTCAGTCCTTCCTGGCC
Organism: Mirounga leonina; assembly: GCF_011800145.1. Classification (NCBI taxonomy): domain Eukaryota; kingdom Metazoa; phylum Chordata; class Mammalia; order Carnivora; family Phocidae; genus Mirounga; species Mirounga leonina. The sequence goes on along the minus strand of NW_023270739.1, from coordinate 1,633,316 downwards.
TGTAGGCTCACACCAGGTCGTGCAGGTCTCGGCCTTGGGGATGATGGGCTCTGTGGGTCTCCATGGTCTTTGGTCTCCGCTCCGTCGATTTTGCGCTCAGGGCCAGGGAGTCTGATGGTCATGACTCTGCCTCCCTAGGGTGAGGGTAATGCCGATTGACTTTAACTGGGCCATGTATCCCTGCGAGGTTCTCGTACATTTTATATGGGGCTTTCTTGGCCCTCGAAGCCGCACAAGAAGCTCATCTGCTGCTTGGCCTGATCTTGGCAAACCATCCCACCTGGGACATTGGGCAGAAAGAGCCCCGCTTTGGGGGCTGAGCCACTGCCTCCTTCAGACTGATTCCTGTCTCTACACTGCATCAGACTGAATTAGCTAGCCCCCATCCATGGCATGGAAGGAATCCCTTTCTCAGGGGGCGGGTGCTTTGGTTCTGCCATTGAGAGGAAGCAGGAGATGCACACACCCTGGCATGAAGGACCCAGTGGCCTCAGGGTCTCAGTTCCCTGTTCTGTACAACAAGGGGGGGGGGCTCTGAGCATCCATCACCTGCTGAGATTCTAGGATCAGCCCCTCGTTTCTCCCCACTGATTTACAAGGGAAGTGTCTATGGGAAGACAGGGGGCAGGGGTTGTGGTGCCACCAGAACTTGCTCAGCATAGGCATGGCCCCAGGAAATGCCCAGGAGGTAGAATGAGGGCAAAGATGCTGTGGTGCCCCGTCTGATTTGTGGGGGGGACAAGGCGGGGTGGGGAGCTGTTGTGCATGCCTGTGCTGTGTGCTTAGGAGGCCTGGGTTGGCCCGGCTTTGCCATCTGCAGATTATATGGCGTTGGGCAGGTTATTTCACTTTCTAGGCCTCATCTCCTCAACTGAGAAATGGGAAGAAGCATTCCTACCTCTGTATCAACTATACTCAAAAATTAATTAATTAATTAATTAAAGAATTCCTACCTCTTAGAGGGAGATTGGCCTGAGACCAAGCATCTAAAAGTGCTGTGTAAAGCGTGGAGAGCACCAAGGCTGCGCCCTCCCTTCACTGGGGTTACTCTCCCCAGCCACGGAGTCTTAGGGGACCCACTTGTTTTTACCATCACTGATACCCGGTGGAGCACCAGCTTGGCTGGTTTCTGCGGTGGAGAGGCCACTGATGATTCCCCCAGCCCCAAGTCTGTCAACCCCTCCACGCCAGAGAAGGGTGATTAGGCATGCCCAGGCTGGGCTTAGGTGGGGTGGGGTCCTGGCCCAGTGCCCCAAGGGGTCTGGAGGTCTCCACCAGGTCTTCATGAGAACCTGGGAGGAGTCTGTGTCCACCTGGCAGGGTCTTGAGGGATCTGTGTGGGCACAGCCTTTGTGGGGATGGCGAGGGGGGTGACTTTGGGTGAAGCATTGGCAAAGGGGTGGAGGGTGGAAAGGAGTCACTGAGCTTCGTGGGTGTGGCCCCAGTGGCCGCCTCAGGGGGGACCCTTGGGGTTGGGTTCTGCGTCCCATGAGTGTTGGTTTCCTGTGGGCAGGTGGCCCTCCGAAGACCCCAGGGGTCCAAGCGCGACCCGGAAGGGCACATCGACGGGGCTTTGGGGCTGTCGCAGCCAAGGAAGAGCAGCCCCCGCCCCCGCTCGTGGTCCCGCCCCCGAGCCCGCCCCTTTGCATGAGGCCCCGCCTCAACCCTGCACGGGGCCGCCCCTGTTCCGCCCCCTCCGGCGCGGCCCCGCCCCCGGCCCCGCCCCCGCCGCCGCCTCCGTTTGCGCCGGGTCCGCGCTGCCGGCCGCGCTCTTGGCGCTCCCCGCTGCGGCCGTTCGGAGCAATGATTAACCCGGCGGGCCCGCCGGCGCGGGGCCCGGGGCGGAGGCGCGGGACCGGGGCGGGACCCCGGAGGGCCGCTCAGCTTCCTGCTCTCGCCCAAGTTTCCTCGTAGAGGGCGCAGTGCCGGCCGGGGCCCGCGGCGCGGCGTGGCGCAGGGCGCGGCGCCGGGCGCGCGTGGGCGCGGAGCGGGCCGCCGGGGTCACCATGAGGACTCTCCGCAGGTTGAAGTTCATGAGTTCGCCCAGCCTCAGTGACCTGGGCAAGAGAGAGCCGGCTGCCGCCGGCGCGGACGAGCGGGGCACGCAGCAGCGCCGGGCCTGCGCCAACGCCACCTGGAACAGGTAAGGCCGCGCCCTCCCGGCCCGCCCGCCGGGCCCGGGGCGCCAGAGCCCGAGGAGAGGGAGCCTTCCGTCGGGCCCGCAGGCGAGGAACGCCGCGGCACTTCACGGTTCGCGAAGAACTTGCTCCGCCGGAGTTGTGCGGGCGGAGAGGGAAGTTTAGTGCAACGTGTTTCTAGAAGGGAGGGACGAGACCGCGGACTCGGGGATCGTCCCGGAGCGCCCAGCTGGTGGGCGACGGGGTGGGCCTGGAGCCTGCGTGCTTGCCTCCCACCCGGGGGTCTTCCCACGTCTGCGCCCCGGTGCTCATGGCAGTCTGGGAGGTAAAGAGAGCAGGAAGTATTTTTCCCATTTCGCAGACGAGCCTCAAGGGCGCTGTCGGTGGGTGGCCGCTGCGCTTCCTGTCTCAGAGTAAAGGTCCCTTTGGTCTGAGGGGGTGGGCGGGTAGTTTCCCCCGAGCGGCCCCTGTCCTCCCAGCTGTCAGCAGGGGTGCAGCAGCTGCCTGGCATTCCTGAGACGACCCTCCCCCCTGGGGGCCTTTCCCAGACTAGCAGGGGCGTGGGAAGTCCCCCCACCCCCAAGCTTTGTTTGAAGAGCAAGGCTGGGATCCGGAAAAGAGATGGTTTATGTAGTGGGATTCCCCAGCGTGTCTGTTCCTGATCCCTTTTCAAAGTAGACATTTCCACCAAAAGGAAAAGGGAAGGGAGGGGAAGAGAGTGAGAGGCTGTTCAGGGGGGCTGTGGATGCCGTCCCCCCCACCACACACACACACACCTGGCAGAGAAGTGTTGCCAGATGCTCCGCTGGCTGTGGTCCTAGCCCCCAGGACCCCGGCTGTCAGTGTGGCCACACATTGATTCTGTTCATGGAGACTTTGCTGAGCATCCTAGTGGGCATGGGGCCACCAGCCTGAGACCCTTGTCTGTGCACTAGGCAGGACCCCATCATCCGCGCGCTTGGCTTCTGTCCCCTACCAAGTTGCCGACTGCCTGGGGCTGGGTTTGCCTCAGTTTCCCTGTCAATGGGCGTGTGCATTCCTCCTTACCGGGCTGATGTGGAGACAGTAAAGGAGGGACTCTCACTGGGGAATCTCAGTGACCCACTGACTGCACAATGTCCTAAGAGTTGATTTCTCTTGTCTCAGAGTTCAGTAGATAGATGCTGAGCGCCCCGCCCCCCCATTCTCTGGTTTAGTGGTAGGAGCCAAACAGATTTAGTTCCATTCCCAGCTCTGCCTCTTCCCTGCTGTGTGGCCTTGAGCAAGTCAGTCAACCTCTCTGGGCCTTAATTTCCATAGCCATAAAATGGGCTCATAAGGGTGTCCACCTCACAGGGCGGTTGTAGGGATTAAGTGCAAAACATACATATTCAAGCTGTCTGCGCGGTGCCCAGCACATAGTATGTAGTGTGGAACTCAAGCCCAAACTCGTGCTGGGGTGGGCCTGTAGGGATGAGGTTGGAGGGGCCCTCAGGAGTCTGCTGGTTCCTGAGCTTTCACCACCAGCAGCTTTGTGAGCCCCTCTCCCCCAGCCGGGGTCTCCTGCTGGGGGTGTCCAGACAGAGGGGAAGGCACTGGCTTAGACAGCCACCTGCCTGTGTGACCCTGGGGCCAGCTCTGAGTCTTGCGGAGCTCAGGGAGGTGCCTGCTAGGAGAGGCCGCCTGAGTCCCTCCACTGCTTTTCACTTAATGGAATTTAGAACTCAAGCACCTGTCAGGCCTCAGAAGAACACGTTTCCTCTCCCCCAGCTTGAGTCTTCCATCCCTTGGGCACCTGGCCGCTCCCACCTGCCATCTTGTACTCCTTCTGTTTGCCCGACCCCTTCATGTCCCTTGGTTCACTTTGCCCAGCGTGGGAGTTATTTCTCTCATCCGCCCTTTGGAGGTGCAGAGGGGGACACAGAGCACCCCGCAGACCTGCCCATGTCACTGTCACCCATGGAGGACAGGGCAGGGCCTGAGCCCCTGCTCTTTCCTCCCCAGGCAGAGGGGGTGCCGAGCCAAGGAGAGGCAAAGTGCCTTCCTCTGCCCATCCCTGAGTGGGAGCAGTGCAGGGCTGGGGGTCCGCTCTGGTCTCTGCCCGCCTGCCCCTTCTTGCAGGGCTCCCTGCAGGGCCCCCAGGACAGCAGCCCTCATGCAGGACAGCTGTGTCCGTCTCCAGGGCCTGCCTTGCTGAGCTGTTCACGCCTCGTTTGGAGTCCGAGGCCTTTTATCTGTGCGACCATACTAGTCTCATAGGGCTTCTGTGACAAATTGCCATGAGCTGGGTAGCTTTGAACAACAGAGGTGTATTCTCTTATGGTTCCAGAGGCCAGAAGTCCAAAACGAAGGTGTCGGCAGGACTGTGCTCCTTCCGAAGACTCTAGGGGGGTATCCTTCTGCCTCCTCCAGCTTCAAGTGGTGTCTTGGCTTGTGGCCGTCTGCCTCTGTCTCCTGGGCCTCTGTTGTCGAAACTCCCTCTCCTTTCTCTTACAAGGACACCGGTCATTGGCTCTAGGGTCACCCTCATCCAGAATGATTTTGTCTCAAGATCCTTCACTGACTACATCTGCAAAGACCTTGTTTCCAAAGTAGACACAAATTTCTGGGGGACTCTATTCAGCCCACCACAGTGACCCTGGGCACATCCCCTAAATTTCCTGTGCCTCTTTCCTCCTCAGAGCTTGCTCTTATGAGAACGGGATCCGTGCAGTCACTTAGACATTCATCGTTCAGTTCGTTCCCTCATTGATTCCTTCGCTCCCTGACAATGGGCGGCTCCCGGGGCCAAGAGGCAGCAGAACAGCCTCCTGAGCCAGCTTTCGGGGAAGGAGTCAGGAGATAAACAGGGACATAAGGAAAGGCGTGAGGTCACTGTAGGTCGCGTTTAGTGCCCGGAAGAAGATACACAGGTGAGTGCTGACTGCGCAGCTGGCCCAGCTACGCCTCATTCCTTCCTCCAGAATGTCGGTTCCTGGGTGTGCAGGAGATGTTTGAGTGAGTGGTGGGTGCCAGGCCCCACTGGCCCTTACTTCTCTGCTGGCGGGCTTGTCCCCTGAGCCAAGCCGAGTGCAGGGCCCCAGACAGGCCGGGGACTCAGGAGGCCGACCTGCTGCTCCCACCTGGAGTCTCCCCTCCCCTCCTCCCTCAAGGGCCCGGACATGGCAGGTGGTGTTCCGCTCTGTCCATGCATTCCTCCTGGGCCGCCCCAGTTAGCTCCTCACGGGGTCTGGACGCCATGCAGGGGTGGGGCCTCTAGCTCCATGAAGGTCATGCTCATGAGCTGAGGGGCGAGAGGGAGCTCTCCAAACCTCAGCCCTAAAGGCCTGCCTAACACGGGTCCCCTGGGCATGTGTTTGGGCCAGAGGGTGTTAATCGTTATGGAGTTAGTGCTAACTCTTATTCTTTGCGGGCCAGAACCGGCCCGAATGCTTGGGGTTTAGAGAGCCTGGCGCCCACCCCACCTTCTAGGTATGGGAGGGGAGGCCCCAAGCAGGGTGGAGTGTGGGCGCATGCGGGGCCTGGCACACTGCCCTGCGTGGGACACTCCCTCCCCATCATCTCCCTCCAAGTAGCTGGGATGATTATCTTCAGCTTACAGAGAGGGAAACTGAGGTCGGGGGGATGGACTTGCTCAAGATCCCACACTAATGTTAGGGCCCGGGGGTCTGACCCCAGGTCTGACTTGAGGTCACGGCGCAGGGACCAAGAGAGGTGGGTGTTGGTAAGAACCTGGAGGCTGGAGGCAGCCACCTTGTATGCACTCCCCTATCCTGGGCATCTGGGAGCCCTGCACTCAGAGGGCTGACCTGTGCTGGGCCCTGACCAAACCCGAGTCCTGACGGCGCTCCTGTTGTTCCCCAGCAGCCCTCAAGGTCGGGCTCATCGGCCCCATTTTGCAGGGGAGGAAACTGAGGCTCAGAGAAGTTTGGGAACTGCCCAGGTCTCCCCAGGGAGTCAGGGCAGATGCTGGGATCTAACCTAGGTCCAACTCCAAAGCCTGCGCGTCTACCACCCCCTCAGGGGGATCTCTGAGGGGCCGGAGGAGGTTGGCTGAAGGCTCCAGGGTGATCCATTGGTTGGGGGTGGGGGTTGGAGGCTGCTGGGGGCCTGTGCTTGGCTCCCCCTACGCCACCCCTGCCTCTTTGCCGCTCTGGGGCCTGAGCCTCCTGCCCCCCTGAGGCAGTCTGGGTGTGGTCCATAGAGGAATGGCCCCCCAAAATGTCCACACCCTGGCCCTCCAGAACCTGAGACTATGTTAAAGGCAAACGGGACTTTCCGAGTGTGATTAAGTGAAGGATCTCGAGATGGGGGTCCAGGGTCATCACAAGGGTCTTCATAAGAGCGAGGCCCCGGGGGGCAGGGCAGGGGAGGAGGTGGCGGGATGGAAGCAGAGATCCAAGGTGCCACAGTGCTTCCCGTGAGGGTGGGAGGAGCCTGAGCAAGCACCTGGGAGCGTCTAGAAGCTGGAAAAGGCCAGGAAACAGATCCTCCCCTAGAGCCTCCAGAAGGAGCCAGTCACACCAACACCTTGATTTTAGCCTCGTGAAACTGATTTAGAACTTCTGGTCTTCAGAAACGTAAGCAAACACGTTGGGGTTGTTTTAAGCCACTATGTTGGTGGCGTTTTTGATGCCCGTGCCCCCCCCCCCGCCCCCCTCCGCTCCGGGCCACCACTTCTCACACCCCAGCCTGGGCTCAGGGCTGCTCAGGGCCGTGTGCGGCCCTCCCCATCCTGGCTCCAGAACCTGCCTCACAGCTGGGAAATGGGGAGCCATTCCAGGACATGGGCACTTCATTGTGTCCTCCGCAGTCCGGCGGGTCAGGGCGCTTGCCAGGCGCCCGGGGGGGAGTGCAGGTGGGCACGGCCCCTCCTGCTCAGCCAGGGACCCTGTGAGGGCTGGGGGCTAGCACCCGGAGCCAGGTGGACTGGAACCAGGGTGTGAGTGGCATCTGTTTGCTGAGGAGCGGATGGAGCTGACACGGGGCTAGAAACGGCATTGTCATCCCATTTACCAGAGGGTCACGTTGGGGCCTGGCCTGGGGGCACGGTCGGCTTCCAGGTTGCCTACCTCCTGTGCCTTTCACCTGGACGTGAAGAGGAAGCCAGTGGGCCCTGCTCCTGGGGCAGCTAGAGCAGAGCCAGGCGGCCCCCCCTTAATCTCTCAGGGCTGGGCATGACCCCCAGGTACCAAGGAGGACACGGGGGCTCCATTCAGGGATAGACAGGGGAGAGGGAGGACTAGAGCCTTGGCTGTCAGTGGGGTGGCAGCCAGCAGAAGGAGGAGCCTGGGGGGCCCGTGGCGGACCCGGTGGAGCCCAGCTCCTCTGCCCTTCTTCGTTCACTTGACCATCCCTTCCCGCGGACTGCAGGCCGGGAGCCGGTGAGACATGCCAGGCCTGGACACCAGTGGGAGGGGCCCAAGGAGGTGGCCACCTTGCTCAGGGTCTGGCTCGGCCTTCTGGGGTCACCTGGTGTCCTCCGAGGCCTCTGGAGGCCAGGTCCAAATCGAGGGAGGCACCAGAGAAAGGCAGGGCTCTGCCTCCAGGTCCCTGCCAGGGGCCTTACTCTCTCCAGGGGTCCTTGGAGGTGTATCAGCCGAACGGACCAGAGGCCCGCCATTCACTCTCTGCTGGGGCTTCCTCTATGGGCAGGTGGGGGCGACACTGAGAGGTCCACACATGGGGTCCCCTTCAGCCCGCAGCCCCACGTGGGCTCCAGCCCAAACCAGGGTGGCCACAGGCAGATGCCCCCAGGAGCCCTACAGTCAGCCCTCCCTCTCCCAGTTTGGCTCTGCCCCACCCCCTTCCTGGGCCATGCACTCTCCAGGGGCACCCTGGAGCCTCACCAGGGCTCTAGCACCTTCTCCCCCTTCACCCCAGGCCCACCCAGGGCCCAGGCAAGAGACACTGGGGCTCGGCCCTGCCCTCCTGTCCTGCACTGGGGAGGGGGACAGGCTCCACGAAGGACTGCCCAGTGGGGAGAGGCTGTGGGTCTCACCCGGAAGTGCCCTTGGAGGCTGCCTGTGGTTTGCACAGGAGCATCTGCCGGTGTCTGCGCTGGGCCTGCCCACCTCTGGCCAGGAGGCCACAGACCGGGGAAGCTGGGGTTTCACTTCTATTTTGGAGGGAAGATAAGTCACACGAGGGCCTCTTGTTCCCCACCCTTCCTCTCCCCAAGTGGCTCACAGCAAGGTTCTTTTTTGTTTGCCCAACTTGGACTTGGGCTAGAAAGGGAACCTCAGCCCCTAGCTGGAGAGGAATGGAAGGAGGAGGGCCCGTCCAGCTTGGGGCAGCGTGGGAGGCGGGTTCCGAGCCGACGCACCGGGGTAGGAGGACCGCGGGCCAGGCTCGCTGGCTCTGCTGGGTGTCACGCTCATGTGACTCTGGGCAGTCCCTTGGCTCCCCAGACCCTCCTCGTTTCCTTCCATAGCCTGGGGTGTGACAGGCCCCCTGTGTGGTGGTTAGAAGGGAGAGACTGAGAAAACCACAGAGCGGATGGTTGAGCTGTGGTGGGAGCTTCTGGGGACACACCTGTCCTCAGAGTCACTGCTGAAGATGCCCCAGCAAGTGTCTCCCGCGGGGCACGCCACTGCCCGGGCACGGCCTCCTTTGGGCGCTGGAGTTCCGAGTCCATGGTGTGGGTGGGGAAGCCGAAGCACAGGTGGCCAGTGTTCACAGTGGGCAGAGAGGGGACGGCGGGTCTCAGGGTGACCCCTGGGCTGGGCCGGGGGCTGCTCAGGTACAGGTGTTGAGAGACTCAAAGGGGGGTGATACGCTGGGTGTGGCACCAGCCTGAGCCTGGGGGTCAGGGATGGGGGCAGAATAGTCAAGCAGATAGACCTCCCCTCCCCTAAAAGACCACTGAGGTCAAGTTTTTTTCCACAACACCAGTGTGAGGGAGGAGGGACCCAACCTGGGGGGGTTGGAGGAGGGTTTGAGGTCCACGGGGCAGGTGGAGGGCGAGCCTACAGGGGAAGGGACAGCAAGGACAAAGGCCCTCAGGCAGGAGGGGCTGATACATCTGACTCCCCGGGGGCCTTGGGGAGGACCTGGTTCAGAGAGCCGGCCTCACCGTCCAGACCCACTGGTGCAGGGTCACCTCTGGGCTGGGGTCCCTCCGGAAGGCTGACGGGAAGAGGAGGAAGGCCGACGGGAAGAGGAGGAAGGCCAGGGAGAGGCTGCTAGGTGTGTGTGAAGAGCAAGAGAGGCTGCCCAGGGCTCCGCCTGCGCTGGCTTCCTCCCGCCTCGGGGTCCTTGATCCCCTCTGTGCCTCAGGAGCGGCTGGGCCCCCGGGTCCCAGGGTGGTGCCCAGGACTGCCGTGCGCCTCCGGCCCCCCAGCAGCCGGGGCCGGGAGCCAGCTTGCAGCTGCTCGGATTCCGGCGTGGCAGCGCTGGAGGACCACTGGCTTCCCGGCAGCCGTTAGGCTTCCTGGCGGATTTTTCTCTTCTCTAGCTGTAGATGGGGAGCAGCCTTCCGGGGACACAGTGGTGGGGCTGGGTCCACCAGGGACTTCCGATGGGGGTGAGCGCAGCCCCGGCCAGGCATTTCATCCTCACAGCGGCCCAGGGTTGGGGGAAGCAGAAGTTGGGGGACGTGTGTCTTGGACATGCAAGTCAGTGGCATTCTGATGCCAGGCCCGGAGCAGACGGGCGCCCCAGGTCAAGTGACCAGTGTCCCGCGTGGTCTCAGCCAGCACTTGCTGAGAGGCTGGTAACTCCCAGTGGAGCTGGTCTCGGCCTCGGGCCTGGCGGGGACCAGCCGTGGACCTTGGATGTGGCCCCACACGGCTCACGCCCCCGGGGGGTGCAGGTCCCTGCGCGAGCCCTGCCCAGACCCGGCTGTGTGGGGACAGAGGGCAGCTGTTGGGTGAGGAGCTCTGTGCCCTCCCAAGGGGATGTGGCTTCTGTGAGCCTCTGTGTCCCCATCTGCGAAGTGGGGGGCCAGTCTGCGTTCCTGGGAAGCATGGAGCTAATGCCAACGGACAAGGGCGCCAGGAGCTTGGTGGCTGCTACCTGGTCTGCGATGTGAACGGCAGTGTGTGTCCAGCTGTCCCCTCTGCGCTGAGGATCACGGCAGCAGGTCTGTGAGCTTTAGAGCAGTGGCCGGGGCCTAGGCAGAGGGCGGTGGAGCCTCCCAGACCCGGTTCTCGCCCTCAGGAGTGTGTGGCCGGGCGAGGGTGTGTGCTAATAGGAAGTAAATCAGCAAAGTGCCAGGATAGGAGTTTCCCTGGGGAAGGGAGGGGGTCAGGAGGGCTTCTTGGAGGAAGTGGCTTCTGAGCTCAGTCTTCAGTATGAATAGCTGCTTACCTCGTATTTGGGGAAGGGAAGGGCTGTGCAGGCAGAAGGGGCAGCGGGTGCAGAGACCCAGAGGTGTGGTAGCGTCTGGCAGGTCCAGCAACTCCGAGACTCGAGTGTAGGATGCTCCGGCATGCAGGGAGGGGCCATTCCTGACAAGCCTCGAATGCCCTGTCCAGGCCTTGGGCTGTATCTGCAGGGCAGTGGATGCCTCACAAGACCCTGGTCAGGGAAGTGACTGGGGGCAGTGTGGAGGCAGGCTGGTGTAATCAGGTCCAGGCACGCAAGGAGGGGCCCTGGCTAGAAGGGAGGGGAGGGGTGCAGCGGAGCTCCAGGAGGTAGAAATGGATCTGACTTCAGGAACTTTGGCTTTGGAGGGTGAGGGAGAGTCAAGGATGAATTTTGCCCGGGGCTCTATGCTCTTGGGGTTTATAGACAGTGATAGAAACAGTTTAATCAAATCACACAGAAACATGTGGTTACACAGTGACCAGTCTGTAAAAGTGGGCAACAACATGTGATCTAAAGGGAGCAGATAGTGGAAGTGGGAGAGGACCAACCAGGAGAAAGGGCACATACAAAGGCCCTGTGGCTGGAGGCCACTTCCCCAGTGGGGCCCATAACACAAGCGTTCAGTGCTCAGGGACACCAGGAGTCAGGAGGGGCTGGCTCAGGGGCACCTGGAAGCCCCTGGTAGGTGTGGGTTGGGATACGTTACAGGGTGGGACAGGTGATCAAAGGTATCCTTGGGAAAAGAGGGTTCAGGAACAAGGGAAGGGGAGCAGAGTGTGTGTAGGCCGCGAAAGACATCCTGGAGAGGTGACGCTTAATGACTGAGCCACCCAGGCGCCCCTGACCAGGCCCACTTCTGTTCCTCCAGCCGAGCAGGGTGGGCTGCTACAGAGAGGGGTGGTGGGGCCTCGACACTCCTCTTTCTCCCACCCACAGCATCCACAACGGGGTCATCGCCGTCTTCCAGCGCAAGGGGCTGCCCGACCAGGAACTCTTCAGCCTCAACGAGGGCGTCCGGTGAGTGGCCATGTGTCCTGTCCTGGGCCCGAGAGTGGCGGGGAAGGCTGTGTCAGGGCGGAGGTCAGCCAGGCCCTGCTCCCCCAGCCACACCTGAGATGCCGCCCTTAACAGCCACAGCGGGCAGTGACCGCGGGGCCACACGCGGACCTTGACTGCGGGCCCTGGTCGTGTGGCTCTTGGCCTGGTGGAACTTCACCCCGACCTGTCCTGAGCACTTTCTCTTCAGGGGAAGCAGGGTGGGACTTGGACAGGGGCTCGAGATAACGCCCACATTCCCCGCTGGTGTTGAACATCATGAAGGATATTATTCTGTTAAAGAGGAAGGACCCACCTGCCTAATGACGGGAGTGTCATTCCCGGAAAGGCAGTTACAGCCTGGCCGAACGCCCCTCATTTCCTGTGGATGGCCAAGCAGTGAGCACTGGTGAGGGAGCCCAGGACGGACCAGCCCCTCTGAGCTGCCACTGTGAGCCGGGTGCCATCCGTCACTTGGAGGGAATCTGCAGGGCCAGCCCCATTAGTCCTGCTTTGCGGTGGAGGAGGCTGAAGCTCAGAGAGGTCAAGACACTTGCCTGGGGTCACACAGCTGCCTCAAGAAGGCATTTCCTACCTCTGTGCTGTTCCCTTCCCGCCCTGGCCCGTGCTACCCTGTCCCTGTGTCAGTATCTGGGAAAAGTAGGCAGCCTAGCTTCTCACCAGCTCAAGATGAGAATGAAGGATAATGGGGACAGGGATCATATTCCTACAGGGCTCCCCAGCCCAGTGTGGCAAAGCTGAGAGGGGCCTTACAGACAGGTAAACTGAGGCCCAGGGAGGGAAAGGGGCAGCTGAAGTCACAGAGCAGGAGCTCGTTGCCTCTCCTGGGCCCCCTACGTGTGACCCGCCCAGGGGGCCCTGCTTTTCTCGGGCTCCTCGGCTACCCATTTTACAGGTTAAGGAACTGAGGCAGAGGTCACATGCAGCGTGTGCTCACAGGGCTGGTCAGTGGAGCTGGGACTCGGGTCCCTGACCCCAGGCCTTGTGGGTCCCTCGGGCCGCCCCTGCCCAGCCCCCACCCCCTCTTCTCTATCACGTGGCCATGTTAAATCGAGTGACTTTATGCGTGATGCCCATCACTGGATTAGCCGTGATCCCACAAGAGAGCCCGGTGACAGGAGCCATTGATGGTGCTGTCACGTGAATGTTCCCCTCGGTTCTCGGGGCCGGTGGTGAGACGGGCGGGTGGGGGCGCACCTCGGCTGGGCCCAGGCAAGGCTAAGTCCAGGGAGGTGAGTAGTCACAGGATCCTGATGTCTGGCCATCACCCTTTCTTTCCTGTTTTTATATACATACGTGTATACATTGACGTATAATCCAGTCTTAAAACGTACACTTCAGTGGTTTTTAGCATATTCACTGAGCTGTGCAGTCCTCACCACTGTTAGATTCTGGAACATTCTCACCTACTTCCCCCCCCCCCCGCCCCATAAAAGCCCGTCCCCATTAACAGTCATTCCCCATCCCTCCTCCCCCAGCCCCTGACAAATGGCAATCACGTGTCTGTCTCTATGATTTGCCTCCTATGGACGTTTCTCATACATGCAATCACCCGACATGCCCGTGGCCTTTGGGGTCCGGCTGCATCCGTGTAGCTGGACACCTTCAAGGGTCATCTGCTTCGGAGCCTGTGCCCGCACTTCATTCCTTCCCGTGGCCAAATAATATTCCACGCTAGGGAAACCACATTCCGTGTATCCGTTCACCTGCTGCTAGACATCTGGGCCGCCCCTCCTCCCCCCCCCGCCCCGGGCTGTAACGCATACGGCCCTGAACGTGCAGTGCAGGGCTTTGTGCGGACGTGCGGCTTCGTTTCTCCTGGCACCACACCCGGGGTATGCATGGCAGCTGCTTCAGCCTCCCTTCCCACTAGCTGAGTCTGAGCGGCCAGCCCCCCAGCTTCTGACCGGCACTTGCTCCTCTTGGGGGTTTGTATCTGCCAGCACTGTGGGTGTGAGTGCCGTCTCATGGTTGGGGTTTGCAGTTCCCTGATGACTAATCACAGGAACATCTTTTCCCGGGCTCGTTGGCTATCTGTATATCCTCTTCGGGGAAATGTCTACTTGGCCCGTTTTTAAACGGGATGACTTATCTCTTCCTTGTTGAGTCGCGGGAGTTCTTTATATATTCTGGATCTAGACGCTTACCAGGTTCTGATTTGCACAGCTGCTCTCCCATCCGTGGGTTGTCTCTCGCATTTCCGGCAGTGTTCTCTGAAGCATGAAAGTTTTTGATGACGTCCAGGCTGCTGATCTCACCTCTCTCTTGACCTGTTCCTTTGACCACCTTCTCCTAAGGCCCCAAAACAGACACACTTGGCATAATAGTTTTCCCAGGTAGAGACTAAGTCACTCTGCGTTGCAGAGGACACCTCTTTTCCCCGTTTCAGATGTCATTGCCCCTGAAGGACTCCTCATGGCACCCCACCTTCTTTTTTTTTTTTTTTAGATTTTATTTATTTGAGAGAGAGAGAGAGAATGAGAGAGAGCATGGGGGGGGAGGGTCAGAGGGAGAAGCAGACTCCCCGCCGAGCAGGGAGCCTGATGTGGGACTCGATCCCGGGACTCCAGGATCATGACCTGAGCCAAAGGCAGTCGCTTAACCAACTGAGCCACCCAGGCGCCTGCACCCCACCTTCTTAAACAGAATCAGGCCCCAGGATGCCCTGGTTGTGCTCAGCTGTGAAAGGCCTCTTGCCCCATGCCCAGTGGTCCAGGCTGCTCTGCGTTCTCGGGCCTGTCCTGACCGTGCAGCTGCTGCCAGGGTGTCTCCCTGGGGCCAGGAGAATCATCTGGAAGCTTACGGGCAGGAGCTCGGCCACCTGCTCTGCTCCTGAGAGGCCCCTTCTCCTGCCTCCTGGGCTCTGGCTGGGATGCAGATCATCTGGCCGTGCCCCAGCTCCAGCCCGATGTCCCACTGGCCCTGCGGCTCCCAGGAGCCAGCAGGCCCATCTGGACAGGGTGGCCCTGGCCTCGGTCTCTGCCCCCCCAGCCCCTTTCTGTGGCTGTCCGTCTCCCCTCAGATGACACCCGGGCTGTTCCCCCTGCAGTGCCTTTCCCAGGTGGTGTCCCGGGGTGCATAGACTGGCCTGAAGCTCCCCTAAGGATATGGGAGTAAGCTAACCAGCAGGCCCCACAGGGACCTCACTTCTTGCCCCCCAGGGCCTCAGTCTCCACATCTGTGGAATGAGCGTGGTTCCCCTCATCGGCAGCTGGGAGATCCTGTGGGCACAGCACAAATTGGGGGATGCTTGGCTGGCCATGCCCCTCGCCCTTGCTCAGGGGCTCATGTAGTGAGTTAAGAGGAATGTCAGGAGGTGAGGGGAGCCCCCGGGCAGCCAGCAGTGGGGCAGAGGGTCTGCTAGGCCCTGAAGGAGACATTCATTCATTCATTCATTCATTCATGTTCATACTCACTGTCACTGACTACGGGCCAGGGAGAGGGTGAGGAGGGCTTTACTGAGCACCTGCTGTATATACCAAGTGTAAGCCATGGTCTCACTTGACACCCCAGACCCTCCTCCTCCACCTTCTGGCATGTCTCGGGCGCCAGATGAGGGTGCTGGAGCTCAGGCAGGGGAGGGGACTTGCCCAGCATCACACGGTGGGCTGGCGGCATTGGGGCTGGCCCTCTGGCCCCTCACGGGCTGAGGGGACTCACCCAGACTCAGCCGTGGCCTAAGAGAAGACCCTCTCTCCTTGCCTTTTGCTCTCTGGACTTGCCCAGAGTGGCCCCTTGTGTCATGCATGTGGTGACCTTGAGATAGACACTGAACTTGGATGTGGGGGTCACACAGGAGCTGAGGTCACGTTTGGTCCTTGGAGGCGCAGATGATTGGGAGAAGGTAGAGAGACTGTGGCAGGGGGCTGACCACAGGGGGCCGCTGGCTTCACATCCCCTCGCTGTCACAGGTGGAGCTCAGCGTGGTGCGTGTCGCCACCGTTAACCTGACGGTTACTTGGGGACGGCGTCGGGCTGTGACGTGGGATTGGTCCTGTGCTAAGAGAAGCTGCCGGCCAGGGGTTGGGGACAGGGCCCCGGGGCTGCCACCAGACAGCCAAAGGTGCTCTGACCCTCAGGGTCCTTACTCATCCCATCCAAGGACACCAGGACCACCTGTCAGGCTGTCGTGAGCTTCGGTCTGTGACTGGCCTGATGTGGCCGTGGCCCCTGAGAGCTGCTCAGGAAACGTGGCCCTCTTCGTGTCCCCACCCCATCTTCTCTGCACCTTCCCGATCCTTCTCGAAGCCCCAGGTTCCAGGGATGCCTGCTGCTCAGCTCCTGGGGTTCTGGTCACCTCACACAACCCGCCTGCCCTCTCTCTGCTTCACTTAGCCCCCAGGCCCCCATCCCCAGTGGGGACAGCCAGTCCTGGGGGTCCCGCTTTCAGCACCAGGAAGGTAGAGCGTAGCCACCCCTAAAAGGCCTTTGAGGACCAGAGCACCCTCTTCGCGGGTATGGGGGTGGTGAGTTCAGTGCCCCCCAAGTGTGCACGCGCGCGCTCACACACACACAGCTCCAAGGCTGACCAAGATGAGAGGGGAGGTCGAGTGTTGGGCCGAACATTGACAGTGCCCAAGTGTTTCAGGTCTGGACCAGGACGCCCACCATTCTTTCGGCCCCCAGAGGTGTGCGGTGCAAAGAGCTGTCAACCTGAGTACAAAGGACGAGGTTCTGACCCTGACTTGCTGTGCTCTGTGTGGCCTTGGACAAGTCACTGGACCTCTCTGAGCCTCCCTTGCCTCGCTTGTAGAAGGGAACCGGAATGAGCACCTGCTGCTGGGTTGACGGAGTACAGGAGGGCCGTGAAGATGCCCTCGGGAGCCATGCTGCCTGCTCGGGGTGCGGGGTGGGGGGGAGCGGAGGGTTGGAGGCCCAGCACTGCCAGTGTCTCCCTGAGGACATGACAGATGCCGTGGCCCTCACTTGCTGTGGGGAGCCTTCAGCTTCTGCTTGTGTGAAATGGTGGTGGGAGCCTACAGAGCCACAGCTGAACAGGACGGGGGCCCGGGGCCCCCCCCCCCCCCCCCAGCCCCCTGCTGGGACGGAACTGACGGCGCGTGCCCACCCTTCACGCCGGGCTGAGTAGGTCGGCCTCCCAGCTGCCCTGGTGACCCCCCTGTCAGCACCCGTGGTCTCTGAGCCCTGCTGTCCCTCACTGTCCTGTCCCCTCCCGCCCACAGGCAGCTGCTGAAGACGGAGCTGGGGTCCTTCTTCACCGAGTACCTGCAGGTGGGTGGTCTGTGCTCTCGAGCAGGCTGGGGTTGCTTTCTGAGCTGGCCAGAAAGGACAGGGGTCACCTACTCTCCGTGGGTACATGGAGCGCTAGGTTCCAAGGACTGCCACGCCACCATGACTCAGTTTCCCCGTCTAGCCAGTGTGGCCGTTGTGCAGGTTAATGATAACGATGCGGGTGAAGTCTTCGTGCTGTGCGTACCCCGGCACGTGGCAGGACGCAGGGCTGGCTTTGTTCAGGGTCATTCACCTCCTGGAGTACAGGGTGGGCTCGCAGACGTCCACGTTTGCGTCACTGCACGGCCCCAGCGCCCTGAGCCACACGGTGACGCCGTTGGCCTGGCATCAGCATCGAGAGGCCGCTCTGGTCCAGGCCGTGCCTTACTTTGCATTTGTCACACCTCCTTGGGCCAACAAGCCTGCAGAGTCCACGCACACACGGCCAGGAAGGAAGGGCGGGGAGCAGCGGCGGGGGTGGGCTTCGAGCGAGGGCCCACCCGCCGGCAGAGGGGCCTCCCCTCACGCGGGGTCGGGGTTGGCAGAACTCACGTGCAGTGCGCCCGTTTAAAGTGCACGGTTCGGGGGCCTTCAGTGTCCCGACACCGCTAATTCCTGGGTCAGTCCGCGCTTCGCTCCTTTTTTGCAGCCATGTGAGATTCCAAGTCCAGAGACACCCCGTGTGTCTGTCCACCCATGGGGGACGCTGGGGACGCTTCTACCTTCTGGCTGCTGGTGGCGGTGCTGAGCCCACCAGGTGTCATTCTCAGCCCAGACGCCTGGGGCAGCGTGACAGCATGACCCCCGCACTTGGGGCGTCAGGGTTCACACCCCAGGGCTTGAGGCAGGGGGCCCCTCTTGCTTGAAAGGCCTTCCTCCATCAGGGACTGCGAAGGCGGCCACCTGCCCTGCTCGGCTTGTCTCTGAGGGGCCGTCGCTGTCCTCCCAGGGCGAGTTGAGGTTCAAGCTCTACCGGAAACAGGCTGGGGGGTGGGGGGACATGGGTAAGAGCCCCCGCCCCGGGCCTCGGTTGCCGGCTGGGGGGGCAGTAACGGCTTGCCTGTGTGTGCTTTTCAGAACCAGCTGCTGACGAAAGGCATGGTGATCCTGCGGGACAAGATCCGCTTCTATGAGGGTGAGTGTGGCGGCCCCGCAGCTGGGACCGAGTGTGGGGATGCGCCGCATGCCGGTGTCCCTGCTGGGACGTGTGGCCCTCCCAGCCTTGCCTGTGTCCCCAGGGCTCCAGGTGGGAGGGCAGCAGGGGCAGCAAGGCCAAGATCTGACCCCAGGAGGGGACCTTAATAGGGAGAGCATCTGCTCCCCCACCCCCACCCCGCAACTTGCTGGAGCCCAGGAGGGCTGAGACATCAAGGAAAAGGCTCTGCCTCCCCTCACTGCTCCTGGGGCCTTCTCGTGCCAGTGAACCCCATCTCAGCATCTTGGGAGAACCCCCCAACAGGACCTTTGAGGACCTATTGTTGCCCTGATGTTCCTGAAGGAGGAGGTGGGAGCCAGGGGCTGTCCCCTGGCTGGAAGGAGCTGCCCCATCAGAGTTTGGGGCCTGAGCCTGGTGCTGGACCTTCTAGACGGGTTTTCTCTTTTAATGCTCCTACCCACCCACGAGGCCTTCGGGTCCCTGTGCCCATTTCATAGCTGGGAGCAGCGTAATGATGGCAGGCGATTTGTCTGCAGCCACACTGTGAGTAGAGGGTGGGGGTGCGTTCGGGCCCGGGCCAGCCTGGCCCCAGCGCACTCGCCCTTGGCCCTTCCGGAGGCCCGCGAGCTCCAGCGCCAGGGGCAGCGACCGAAGCGTTGTCTCCTTGTAGGAGTGAATCGGCAGAGAGAGAGCTCAAATTACGGGAGGGCCCAGCTCAAACCCCAGTACCTCCGCTAAGGCCTGTTTGTGCCAGTCCCTGTGCTCAGTTCTGGCTCCGTGAACACTGGTTGAGCATCTCCTGTGCACCAGGCCCTGGGCGCTTGCTTACTCTCTGCTAGACCATCCTGAGTGTTCTCCGGCTCCTAACTCAGGCTCTCCCAGCAACCCTGCACGAGACACATCACTGCAGCCGCTGCACATACAGGGAAACTGAGGCACCGGGGCCACACGACCCTGTGTGGCAGCCTGGTTCCACTGCTGCTTCCGTTCTTTCTTCGATCCTTACTCTGGCCTTACAAGGAAGGGGTGTTAGCCCATTTCGCGGAGGAGGACACAGGTCAGTGGCCTCGTGTGCTCTGGATGAACTCAGCTGCGTGTCCCCTGCTCTTTCTGCGCCTCCCGCTTCTATCAGCTGGGAAGCTCTGAGGCAGGAGCCTGGGAAGGCCCACCAGAACCACAGTCGAGGGGAGGGAGAGGCACAGACCGCCAGGGATCGAGGCTGGCTTCCTGGAGGAGGCGGCAACGGAGTCCGGCAGTCAGGGCAGTGAGGATCTGGCACCTGGCAGAGATGCCCTCCCACGCCCCTCTACTTACTCGGCACATTCCAGCAGTGCCTCTGCCTCCCACCGGCTCCGGCCTAGGGGAGCTGGGAGCTTCAGAGAAGAGCAGCTTTGTGCAGCTTAGTCGAGCCCTGCCTGCAGCGGCCGTGCCCGCCAGGCCACCCAGCGGGGAGTGCCAGCCCCGTCCAGCCTCCCCAGGCCTTGGGGCCAGGCACGGAGCCCCAGTCTGGGGGCCACAGGCCTTGGCCTCCAGTTCCCATCCAGCCACAGACCTCAGGCTCAGTGTCCCAATCTTAGAACCGTGGGGTTGGATGGGCTCCACCCATGTGCTCACTCTGGGTCAGGCCCCAGCTAGTCTCTGGGAGCCTGGAAATGGAGGAGATCCAGCCCTGCCTAGCAGGGACTGACAGTCCAGTTGGGGACACAGAGTGGACCAGACAGTGACAATTCAGGGTGATGAATGTCAGGGTGAGGGGAAGCCCCGGGGAAGGAAGGGTTAGTTCCCTCTTGGCAGTCAGGGAGGACTCCATGGAAGCAGTGGTCCTTGAGTCAGGCCTCAGAATGTGGTCTGTCCCGGAAGACGTTTGGCCCTTCAGTCCATGCCAGGGGGACAGTTGCTGATGCCGCACCCTGAGGGGTGGCCTTTGGAGCCTGTCGCATCCACCTCCTGCCCCGGTTTGGCTCCCAGGGCAGCTCTTCCTTGAGACCGCTCCCTGTGGCCAGCCACGTCCTCACCTGTGCTTCTGCTGGAGGGTGGTGGGTGACCTCGCGTGGCCAGCCCCAGGACCTTGCCGCCTGCCCCCACTCCAGCCTCCAGCCTCCAGCCTCCAGCCAGGCCTTGGACATCAGCTCCTGAGCACAGCGATTCCTGGAAACAGGAGGCCTGGAGGGACAGCCTTGACGTGGAGTCTCCCTCCCAGACCACGCCTAAGGCTATGGTTCCGTGGTCTCCAAGCCTGGCTTACAGGAGTGGGCTCCGGCTGCCACCAGGTTGACTCCTCAGCGGCCAGACACCCGAGGACTCCAGGGAGGAGCTCGGGGGCTCCTGCAGGCTCCAGGCCTTGGGCTTGGCCCTCTCTTGTCCAGCAGGAATCCCAGCCTGTTACAGGCCATCTGGCCAAACTCCCCAGTGGCCTTGACATGCCGGCCCGTGGGCCTGACTCCACTGGGCCGTCGTCCTGGCTAGCTCGCCTCCTCGGAGCTCCTGCTGTGGCCTTTTCCACTGCCCTGTGGTCGTCATGGGGCTAAGACCCGAGCCAAGATCAGCCTGGTGCGCTCCAGTCTCCCGGGCCCTCAGCACTTGGACTGAACAGAGGAAGACAGATGGTCCCGCCCGCCAGGGGAGAACCTGGGTTCTGCTGAGCTTCCGCACGGACACGGCCCACACAGGCCCACCGGTGGCCATGCCCCCAGCCGACACTTAGTGAGCACTTGCTACGTGGCAGCTTCCTGCCCAGTGCGCGCGAGGACGTTCACACCCATCTTATGGAGGAGCACACTGAGACCCTGGTTGCCGGACTCCCCGAGGGTCCTGATGCTGTTGCCTCAGGCAGCCCTGCCACCCCCCTGGCCTGCAGCCCTAGGCCACGGGCCCCAGTGGAGAACTTGGCCGGTGGGCGAGGCCGTGCTTCCTGGCCTCGGTCAGTGTGCAGCTCTGATGGGGCCTCAAGGCAGTGTTTTACAACCTCTGCTTCCCACAGCATTTCCGTCCCGTGGGCTGGAGAGCAGCCTGCGGGCGCCGGCCTGGCCCGTGCCCAGAGCCACCCCACGGCCAGCCCGGGGAACTGAGCCGCCTTTCTTCTTGCCAGGGACGGCGGGGACCTGAAGGGACCTTTGTACAGGCAGAGCTCCGCGGGCGGCGGCACCCACCCACCCTGGGTTCTGCAGAGCTAGGCGTGGGCCCCCAGGGAGGGTCGGGAGCTGGCTGCCGGGCAGAGAGCCCCAGTGCCGGCAGATTGGCCACGCTCAGAGGCCACAGCACCCTGGCTGCCCGCTGGGCTGGATGGGCTTCCTGGGGCCGCCCCCAGCAGGCTTCCCTCCCAGAGCCCCCGAACCTACACAGACTTGGGCCTTAATGGGCAGGGAAAGTGTGGGGCCCAGAGCCCAAGGAAAGTAAGAAGAGGTGAAGGCCTTTGTCTGGCTCCCTGATTCCCATGGAAGCCTCGAAGCAGTATAGTCTGGGACGCCGGCCCGCATGTGGCACTTCACCTCCTCACCCAGAGACCCCCCGCACACCCAGGTTTTCTCCACCAGTCCTTAGTCTGACTTCCAGGTGGGGGTCCCACCTTGCAGCAGAGGCCTTGGGCAACATGTCCTGGGACCTGCTTATCCCAGACACAGCAGCTTTCTGTTCATTCCAGGCAGAAGGGCTGAGGGTTTAGCACTTTGCATTTCCTGGGGGAGCCCCGACCCAGCTCGGGGACACCTCATCTGTCCTCATCCCTCAGGGGCTGCCCACCCTGAGGATGGCATGCTCCTTCTGCAGGGCTGGCAGAAATAACCCAGAGCTTGACCAAATGGCTGCTTTTCACACATCTGCTTGTGTGGATCCCACACTGAGGATGTCCATCAACCTGGCAAACCCAGCCTCCTAAATCAGCTTGGGTAGCACCTCCTCCAGGAAGCCCTCCAGGCCTGATCCTCTCCACTTTTACTGCTTCCCTTCCCTACCTGGGACATGCTGTTCTTGGACGTGGCCTCCCTGGCTCCCCAGATCCCACCCCAGGCAACCCAGGGTGGCAGGGACCAGGGCCCTGGAGGAAAAGGACCTGAACCTCTCAGAGGCTCTGTTTCTTGGTCTGCCCACTGAGGTCACCCCTTCAATGGGATGATGATTGTGCTCATAGTTGCCATTGAGGGTCCTGCTTCCCTGTCCTGGGCTGGGCCCCCAGTACCCAGTGCAGGTGCTCTGCAAATGCCTGCATGGGTGGACGGATTCCCCACCTGCTGGCGGTGGGGGGGGGGGTCACCATGGGAATCGGAGGAGATGGCTGTGTGTGGCAACTGCCGTCAGGCGTGGGGGGCGCTCCTGTGCGGGTCTGGTGTGGGATGAAGGAATGGGAACCAGCAGCCAGTGCTTACGAGCTCTTCCTCTGCCCTGGACCCCGTCTCCGCTCATTTCATCCCCACAGCCCTGGGAGGTTGGCTCTCTCGCTGTCCCGTTTTATTAATGGGGAAATTGAGGCACAGGGAGACTACACCGTGGACCCCCGACCACAGAGCTGCTAAGTGCTGCGTGCTATCGACCTGGGGGCAGGGGGGCACCTCCAGGGCCCGGAGCCCAGCCCTCAGCTCCCGTGTCTTCCTGCGGACGGGCGAGAGGACTCCGGCCTGGGAGGGGTGAGCAGTGATGGCTGTCTGTACCCACAGGACAGAAACTGCTGGACTCACTGGCAGAGACGTGGGACTTTTTCTTCAGTGACGTGCTGCCCACACTGCAGGCCATCTTCTACCCGGTGCAGGTGAACGGCCCCTGCAGCTGTGGGACCCCCAGGGCCCAGGCGACCGCCCATCCCAGCCTTGCTGCACGGTGCCCCCAGCCTGGGGATAGGCACGTCCCTGGACCTCTCAGAACCGCTTTCCACCCACAATTTGGAACTAAGGACGGCCCCCTCCTACAGGCCCTATAAAGCCCTGGGCAGCACATAGTAGGCCCTGCCCAACACACCAGAGGGGCTTGGTTTGTGCCAGTTACCCTTTCCTTGCCTGAGGAAGCTGACTGGGGCCTCTCCTTGGGACAGGGGTCATCCAGGGAGGAGGATGGGGCGGAAGGGGGCCCGATGGTCTATGAGGCTGTATACCTGGGATCTGGTCCCAGATCATCGGATGTGGAGGGAAGTGGGGGTTTCATGTGACGGCAGCAGGGCGGGGCACGGCCTTCTGTGTCTGCAGGGCAAGGAGCCGTCTGTGCGCCAGCTGGCCCTCCTGCACTTCCGGAATGCCATCACCCTGAGTGTGAAGCTGGAGGATGCGCTGGCCCGCGCCCACGCCCGCGTACCCCCTGCCATCGTGCAGATGCTGCTGGTGCTGCAGGTGCGTGGGGCCCTGAGGGGGCCACTGCGCACTCCTGTGGCAGGAGCATCCCTGGGCCCAAGGCTGGGCTCCCCAGAGGCGGAGCCTGAGGCGAGGATCTGGGTCCATGTGACTTGTCAATGGAGAGACTCTCAGGAGAAACCCGGAAGGAGAGAGGGAAGCAGGAGGAGCCCAGAAGGTGTTGGGGGAAGATGGGAGTTAAAGAGAAGCAGGCCTCAACCTCATCCCATGGGGAGCCCAGGAGTGTGAAGGGGCCCAGAGTTGTCCCTCGTGGGCAGGGGCTGTTGGTCACCCCCCCACAGTGGTTCCAGATGTTTCTGGTGTGGATGGATTTCACCCGACAGAGCAACTTTGGGAAGGGGGCAGGCACAAGCTGGGGATGAGTGGCCTGCCCAAGACAGCAGGGGATCTGATGGGCCACCAACAGCCTTTACTGTAAACAGGGCCTTTTGCAAACTACTGCATCCCGTCACCACCCCATTTTACAGGTGGGAAATGAGTCCTCGTTTGCCCAGAGCTAACGAGGCCTGGCCTCACCCACGTCTGACCGCTCCAAAATCCTGTTCGTTGTTCTGCATCCCCCCGTGCACGTGGGTATCCTAAATTAGGGTCTGCGAGTTTGGTCCTAGGGTCCAGGGCAGCCAGTGAATATTCCGGAGCAAGGAAGGGCCTGATGAATGTGGAGGTCTGAGGGTCGAGGGACTGCGCTGGGCAGGAGCTGGTGGTCGTCCTGGCAGCGAAGCAGGGTGCTGGGCCTGCCACTGGGATTTGGAAGGATTTTAGGTGAGACCTGGCTGGGTTGAAGCAGGGGACCTCGAAGGACTTTGTTTCTCTCAGCCTCTTTCCACTTGTGTGACAGACTGAATTCCTGCCTGCAGGGCAGGTTCAAGGACAGTGGGGAGAAATGGTGTGGTGCTTCTGGGGGCCCACAGTGGCTGGACTGGGATTTAGAGCCGAGGAGGTCCCACCATGATCCCATGGAAGCACTGAGGTGGGTAGCCAGACTGGGGCGGTGCTGCCCCCTGGTGGCCTCTCTGCCTCACGCAGCTTCCTCCGCTTGGCCCCTTTGCCCCAAAGACTTGCCCTCCTGCCCCTTTGCTGTAGCCCCACTCCCCACCTGGCCTGCACTTTGAGTGAGCTTGTCCCCACTGTTTTCGAGTCCCTGATGGATCTGAAGTCACAGCTGCTGGTTAGCATGTGTCGAGGGCCTATCATGTACCCCGTGCTTCACGGGCAGAGTGACCATTCTTCTCCCAGGGAAGCCAGGGGAGCAGCTGTGCATCTGAGTGTTCACCAGTAATGCAGCCCCTGGGCCCCCATTCTCTCACTGTGCAGCAGGGGGCAGAGACAGACACCCTTTACAAGTCTGGGGAATGAAACAACGTGAAGTTCACGAACGCCCCGCTGAGCGGAGCACCTTGTTCATCTGTTCTGCTGTTGCTGGGGGTGGAGGTAGTTCCAGGGAATGTGGGGTCTGTAGTGATGGCTCCTCTTTCATTCCTGACGTGAGGAAATAGTGTCCTCTCTTTAGTAGTCAGCTTGGCTGGAGGCTTAGTGATGTTACTGGGCTTTTCAAGGAGCCAGCTTTTGTTTGCATCGATTTTCTCTAAGGATTTCCTATTTCAGTCTCATTGAGTTTTGCTGTTATTATTTCTCTTGTGCTTTCTTTGGACTTCATTCTCTTCTTTTTCTAGTTTCCCAAGGTAGAAGCTTAGGTTATTGACTTGCGGGCTTTCCCTTTACTAACATATCCATTTCATGCTACAGTTTCCCTCAAACAGTGCATCCCATCAATGTGGATCTGTTTTCATTTTCATTTCATTCAAAACATTTTAAGATATTTGTTAAGATTTCCTCTTTGGGGGCACCTAGGTGGCTCAGTTGGTTAAGCGTCTGCCTTCAGCTCAGGTCATGATCTCAGAGTCCTGGGATCGAGCCCCAAGTCGGGCTCCCTGCTCAGCAGGGAGCCTGCTTCTCCCTCTCCCTCTGGCCTGCTGCTTGTCCTGCTTATGCTCTCTCTTTCTGTCAAGTAAATAAATAAACTCAAAAAGAAAAAAGATTTCCTCTTTGATCCATGGGTTATTTAGAAGTGAGTTGTTTGCTCTCCACATATTTGGGGATCTCCCAGTTATCTTCCTGTTCCCGATTCCTGGTTTCACATCACTGTGGCCTGAGAGCAGGCACTGTATGATTTCCTTTTAAATCTGTGAAGTTGCATTCTGTGGCCCAGAACATGGTCTGACTTGGCAGGCGTGCCACGTGAGCTGCGGAATGTGTGTTCCGCTGTCGTGGGGAGAGGCAGTCTGATGACGATTAGATCCCGTCGGTTGATGGTAGTGGTGAGCGCAGTGTGTCCTTCCCGGTTTTCTGCCTGCTGGTCTGTCTCCCCTAGTGGATTAACGATCTCTCCCGAGGTTCTAGCAGTTTTGCCTCACGTGGCCTGGTGCTCTGTTGTTAGGTGCAGGCATGTTAGGGGTTGTTATGTTGTCCCAGAGAATTGACCTCTGTATTGTTACATAGGGACCTTTTTGGCCCTTATGCTGTTCCTTGGACTAAAATCCACCCTGTCCGAAATTAACCTTGAAATTAACCTAGCTGCTCCGGCTTTCCTGTGATTGGAGTTAGCGTGGCACAGCTCTCTCAACCCTTTGCATTGATTGATTGATTGATTGATTGATTGATTGGAGGGAGGGGCAAAGGGAGAGAGAGAATCCTAAGCCGACTCTGTGCGCCCGGAGTCCAAGGTGGGGCTCGATCCCACGACCCTGAGATCATGACCTGAGCCGAAATCAGGAGTCGGCCCCTTAACTGACTGCGCTACCCGGGCACCCCTTGACCCTTTGCTTTTAGTCTGTGTGTGTTTTTCCAGTTGAAGTGGGTTTCTCGTGGGCGGTGTGGCGGGGAGCTCTCATACTGTCCAGAGCTGTCATCTAACATTCTAAGAGCATCTTGTGCTGTAAGCAACTGGCGGCCCCTCGAGGAGGGATGTCCCATTTCTTCGCGCTCACTAAGGGCCTACTGTGTGCCAGGCCTCTGCTGGGGGTGCTGGGGGCACAGAGCTTGCCCCCCATCAGCCAGACCAAGGCTGTCCTGTGGGCGGCTGCCTTCCTCAGGCTTTGGCTCTGATAGAACCGGAAGAGGTAGAGATCCCCTCAGAGCTCTGGACGAGGGGTGTCAGGGAGGAGAAGGTGGACAGGGCCTGGCTGGCCCT
The DNA here is from genome assembly GCF_011800145.1 of Mirounga leonina. NCBI lineage: Eukaryota > Metazoa > Chordata > Mammalia > Carnivora > Phocidae > Mirounga > Mirounga leonina. The sequence continues at coordinate 1,606,922 of NW_023270739.1, read as the reverse complement.
GGGGGGCAGCCTTTCCTGCCTGTAGCACTCCATGGGGTGAGGAGTGAGGGCAGGGGTCCCCAGGGGAGGCCTTTAGTGGTAACCATCGAGCTCAGCCTGGCTGGGCCAGGACAGCAAGGAACAGGCTGTCTAGTGACCACCCGCCTCCCTCCCTCTCTTGCAGGGGGTGCACGAGTCCCGGGGCGTGACCAAGGACTACTTGCGCCTTGAGACGCTGATCCAGAAGGTGGTGTCGCCCTACCTCGGCACCTACGGCCTCTACTCCGGCGAGGGCCCCTTCACACATTCCTGCATCCTGGGTAGGGCTTGACTGGGTCTTGGGCGGGGAGCTGGGTAACCTCCGGCCCCATCCACCTCTGCCCAGGGTCCAGGCCTCCCAGTGAATAGATGGCCACAACCAGATCCCACTGGGGATGTGCTTTTCGGTCATGCAGCAGACCTGTCCTGAGCATCCCCCAGCCCTACTGTGTGCTGGGCCCAGGGCATGCGGGGCCTGGGGTCCCTCCTTCAAGAACTGAAGGGGACCTGTCAGGCTGACACCATATATGGTAATGTGATGACTCCCCTGAGAGCCCCACAGAGGCTTCTGTGTTCCCAGTGAGGTCCCATCTGTGCAGTCCTGAAAGGCGGGAGTTGGCCAGCAGAGGGCACAGCATGTGCAAAGGCCCGGAACCCAAGAAACCTAGCTTGTTTGGGGACTCAGGGGAGGGGAAAGGGGAGGTGGGCGTCCTGGGGCAGCCTGGCCGGTCTGGCAGAAGCCCGCCATGTTGCTCCTTTAACAGACAGCCCATTGGTTCATTCACCTCTGTAAACCGAGCACCTGCTGTGTGCCTGCCCCTGTTCTTGGCCGTGGGGGATCAGCAGAGACCAAGCCCCACCCACATGGGCTCTCAGGGCCAAGGAAGGCAGACCAATGAGTAAACAATCCCCAGATGCGTCTCCACGGGGACCCATACCCAGGTGATATGAGGGCCATGTGGGGGAAGGCCAGACTGGAAGTGACAGGTGAGCTGAAGGAGGAGGAGCCAGGCCTGGGGAGAGGTGCACAAAGACCCTCCTGGACTAGGGGCCCAGAGGCACAAGGGCTGCTTGGGAGTGCCCACCTACCTGCTGGTGTAAAGCCCAGCCACCAGGCAGGCCCCAGCAGCTGGAGGAGAGCTTTGAGCACCGCCCCCCCTCGACTCCGTCTGGTGCTGGACTCCAGGCCCCCGCTTGCTGGACGGGGTGCCTCTGTCTCTTGCCCTGGAAAGGCCCCTGAGCCGCTCACCGGGCTCAGCCCTGCCACATGGTGGTCGCTCTTTGGAACTGCAGGGCCCTGAGTGGGAGCCTGAGATCTGGCCCCCCCACCCAGTCCAGCCCCTGCGGCCATCCTTTTCTGGCCCCCCCACCCCCCCGGGGCACCCACCACACTCCAAATAAAGCCCCAGCCCTGATCTTACCTCACGTGAAAAGACTCTGTGTCATCCCGCCCCCGCCCTGACACTTAACCACTACCTGACCTGTGGCCCACCCACATGGGTTTGTCCTCCTCGCCACACACCCTGGAAGTGCCGCAGATTGTTCACCTTTCCACAGGTGGGGAAACTGAGGCATGTGCACATTTGAACCAAGCAGCTGATTTGAGCCTCCCCCTCCCGCAGCGCAGACGGAAGAAGGGAGGAGGAAGACACATAGGGACAGACCCAGGGTCAGAGCCCTCTCACTTGCAGGGGCGTGAGGGGGCCGGGCCAAGGATCTGCGCCAATTGGGTTTTTCCCTGTGGCTGCCCTTTGTGCGGAGCTAAGCACGCAGTGGCTGCCGGCTAGCCTCTGGCCCCAGGAAGGGCCTGGACCACACGGGTGCCTGGGTTTGCCAAGTGGCCCCCGTGCCCGACACCTCGTCTGTCTGTCTGTCTCTGCAGAGAAGCACTTCCTGCGCCGCTCCCGCTCGGGGGATGTCCTGGCCAAGAACCCGGTGGTGCGCTCTAAGAGCTACAACACCCCACTGCTGAACCCCGTGGCAGAGCACGAGGCCGAGGGAGCAGCGCCCGGAGGCCCCGGCATCCGCAGGCACTCGGTCTCGGAGATGACATCCTGCCCCGAGCCCCAGGGCTTCTCCGACGCGCCCGGCCAGGCTCCCCCTGGGGCCTTCAGACCCTCTGTGGGCGCGCAGTCGGGGCCGTGCCCCAGCAGACTGTATCCCCCCGCCCAGCCCGCCGAACCTGGCCCAGGCGCCGCCCGCCCCTCCCCACCCTCCTCCAGTCCGGAGAACCTGGTGGACCAGATCTTGGAGTCCGTGGACTCGGATTCGGAAGGGATCTTCATTGACTTTGGCCGGGGCCGGGGCTCGGGCACGTCAGAGTTTGAGGGGGCCGGGGGTCGGCAGAGCATCGTGTGACGGCCTCGCGTTTCTGCTGACCCCGTGTGTGTGTCTGGGGGGTGCGTGTGTGCAAGAGTTTTTTTACTCTGTCCCATCCGGTCGGCTGTGGGCCCTAGCCACTTTGCCCTTCCTGAGTCTCGGTTGGAAAAAGCGTCACTAGCCGAGCCCCTGGCCCTGCTCCGTTCGGGGTGTTGGCCGCTCCGCTGCCTCCCGCAGGTCACCACGCACACTCGTCAGCCCTGTGTGCACCGAACAGACCTGGCCTCCCACCCCCAGCCTGCCCCAGCCCACCAGCGTCCACACCCACGGAGACTGAATCCTGTGGCTTAGCCAGGCCTCCGGAACAATCCCCAGGGCAGTGGGGGTTGGTAGCAGACCCGCCTTCCCCCTTCCCACTCACCTCAGGCCACGGCATGACCTCCTGTGTGCCCCTGTCCCAGGCCCTCCTTGCAGCCTATCCTCACTCTGCCCAGGGCGGCCGCGGGCAGGAAGAGGATGGAATAAAGCTGTGTGCCCCGATCCCGAGCTTGTGTCTGCGACGCCAGGCCCCAGACATCCTTCCCCGGTGCTCACCCTCAGATTGCCCCTCGCCTCGCTGGGGTCTCCCCTCCCCACTCCCAGGGCGGGCAGGCTCCTAGTGTCTGGTTTCTCTGTCCTGTCCTGACAGTGGGGCCCAGGGACCCTGGAACGAAGAGCTGGAAAGCTGAGTAGCCTCTCAGGAGTGGCTGGGACCACAGCGGAGAAGGGGCTCGCTCAAAGGGTCAGGGGTCAGCGTGGCCAGCAGGGGGAGAAGGGCACGTGAGGTTCCTTCTGGGCTGGGTGGGGGATGTTTTTTTGCACCCGGTTAGAAGCCAACGCTCTGACCCCGTTCAGAGTGCTCGCCTCCGGTGGAGTTTGTTTTCTTTTGGAGGTGGGGAGGGAGTACCCGGAGAGCAGGCCTAACGGAAGGGACCTGGAGAGTTCTGTGAGTCAGGTGGTCAGGGAGGGAAGGCTGATGCCTCACCTGATCCCAAATCACAGGGGCCACCAGCCCATGGGGATGGGCAGGAGGAGCCCCCTGCATGTGCGAGCTTCTGTCTACTAGGATTCAGTTCACGATGCGCATATGCGGTGGGGCAGCAGAACCACAAGGAGCTCGGTCTTGTCATTTGTGAGATGGGAGTGTACTGACTTCACGAGCTCCGTGGCCACCCAGGCCTCGGAGGGTGCTCCAGGAACAGGTGGGGGGCCCCAGGTAGGGGGCAGCTGGGCAGCTGGGAGAGCAAGAGTGAGTGACCCCAGCCTCCAGGGAACCGGGACTGGGAATTGGGCCGGAAGCCTGTCCCTGGTCTGAGAACCAAGGAGAATGGCCATTGGGCTGAGCTGATGGGGCTGAGATCCCTGAACGGCCCTCCGTGGCTCCCAGCTCCTTCATGGAAGCCAGGATAAGCCGGAGACCAGCTAACATTGGGGTGGGGAGGTGGGGGGACCATTACCAGCAGGGTCCCCTCAAGGCAGAAGGGCCAGGCAAAGGGCAGAAATGGCAGGGACCTGTCTGAGCTCTGCCCTCACCGGGGTGCTGGGCCCTCTCTTACCTCCCCACCTCCTTGTGTGAAGGGCTCCATTGTGGAGATCTGAGCGTCCCAGGCCTCTGGGGACTCCAGTGCCTTTGTGGGGACCCCTGAGCTCCCTGCCCTGACCTGAGGGAGGCCCCATACGCCAGCCAGTGGGGCCTCACCTGTGATGGGGAGGCTGAAGCCCCAGGAGGGCGAGTGCTGAGCCTGGGTCCTGAAGAAGCCGAGGGGCTCCTTCAGCTGGGGCTGCCCCGCACCCCCTTAAAGGAGCAGCTCATCGTCTGGGCTAGGAGCAGGTCTATGTGTTATATCCAGCCTTGTTCAAAAAATGTTTATGGTAATCTACGTCAAAACATCTTGTTATAAATTGGTAAATTACATGTGAACAATCAGGATCAGGGATTCTATAAATTAGGATAAAGGACCTGCTGCCGTAGGTGCCCCCCCCAACCCACAGAACCTTTCACACACAGATATGTGGGCCATGGCCACCGGTGTCCCCTCCAAGAACCAAACTCCCTACAATGAAGGTCACGTCCCTGATCAGGTCTCACTTCGGCCACCAGGGAGCTCAGGCCGAGCCCCAAGCTGCCTGTGGCCAGTGTAGGCCTGTGGCTCTGTGTCTGCCCCAGTGGCCCACCATCCTCCCACCCCACCCCACCCCCGCCTCCAGTCTCTCCACCTGTTCCCTCGACGGGACTTGTCCCTGAAACTTCAGGGGTAGAAACGGGTGGTGGGACCAGAACCTTCTGCAGGCATTCCAGTTGTGCAGAAACCCATGTGTATGCAACCCCATGGCCTGGAAGGGAGCTGAGCGCAAGAGAGGCCCCCGGGGCTTTAGCTTCATGAGCTCTGGGAGACCTGCTCAGACAGAGGAGTCCGTGATTAGTCTGTCCCCCATGAGGAGGCTGCCTGTCCTGTCCCCGCTGAGTCCCCAGCCATAGGTCAAGGAGTCTGTTGAATGAGTGACATCATTGGTTAATAGTTGATTGTGCACGGCATCACCAGGGAACCTTCTCCGATGGAGCGTTTCCTATGCGTCTCCAGGGCTGGGCTGTGAGAAACCGTCTTACTGTTTTTGTCTTTGCTGTAGGTCCTCCGGAGATCGTCCTACCCCTGCCTCTCAGGTGTGGGGTCTCAGGCCCAGCCCACACCTGCCGATGCCGACTCTGCCCTTCAGCCAGATCCCGGGGGATCCGTGTGCCGTGACCCGCGCCAAACGCCGGAAGACCTCTCGTTCCGAGGCAGGTCTCCAAAAGTCTGAAATGAAAGTCCCCCTAAATAGTCAAAGTCTGTAGCGCTTCAGGCAAAAACCTGCCCAAACGCAGGCTGGGGAGCATCACGGTTGTGGAAATGGGACACCCGCTCTGCCCGGCAACCTCAACAGATGAAGAGGATGGTGATGAGGGTGATGAGGGTGCAGGGTGATGAGGGTGGCCCCACAGAGGGCCACACAGATCTGGGGGAAACCAAAAAATCATCTTAAAAAAATTATCTGGGGAAACCCCTGTCTGCACGATAGAGAGGGGGTCCCACCCTCCATCTCGGGGGTCTTGACATGGTCTGTGTGACTCCTTCGGGCACCTGGGAGCCCAGGGACACTTTCTTAAAATAGCGTTTTTACAATAAAATACCTAAGATCACGAAGGAAACCAAAACCAACTCTACTGAAACCACGACGTCCAGCCCATCTTTAAAATGTGTGAACAGGGGCGCCTGGGTGGCTCAGTCGGTTAAGCGACTGCCTTCGGCTCAGGTCATGATCCTGGAGTCCCAGGATCGAGTCCCGCATCAGGCTCCCTGCTTGGCAGGGAGTCTGCTTCTCCCTCTGACCCTCCTCCCTCTCATGCTCTCTGTCTCTCATTCTCTCTCTCAAATAAATAAATAAAATCTTAAAAATAAATAAATAAATAAATATAAATAAAAAATAAAATGTGTGAACAGCGGTATCCCCACATCTCTACAGACGGGTCAACGGCCAGATCTCACACAGGGCCCGTGCTCACCGGGACATCAGAGTAGTCAGGAGCAGAGAGGATATTTCGGGGTCTCAGCACCCCCTGGGTGTGACGTGAGCCTCTGTGATCTCTGCTGGGACCAAACCTTGGGGGCTGCTCACGGGGCTGGACTTTGTTGACTGTGCCTTTCACCGGAGGGAAGCTAACCAAGCTCACGAGCTCTTGTTTGTCCACGAGTTCTTGGCCCCCAAGTTTTACCCGCCCGCAGCGCAGGGAGTCTGAGGAGTGGCCCGTCTGGGCTGCCTCTCTCCCCGGCCAGCAGGGCCAGCACTAGGCAGCCAGAGGGGCTGCCCTCCCGTTGCCCGCCCAGAGCCCTCCGCTGCTGCCCGGTGCCCTGGGCGGAAGTGTCCCGCTTTGTGGCCTGGGCTGGAAGGCCCTTCATGGGGAGGCCTCTCTAGGCCGCCTCTGGCTGCTGGCTCCCCACGCTCGCCTCCCTCCTCCGTGGACGTACGGCACACACACCCTGCGTGCACACCCACGCGTGCACGCCCATACACACATGCACACACTCTCGCCTCCCTGAGGCCCTTTGCTGCTTCCTGCCTCCAACCTCTACCCGCCATTCTTTGCTTTCCCTGACCCTGGACCCATCTACCTGAGTACAGGATGTTCCCGGTTTCCCTGTGGGGAAACCTGGCCCAGTCTCCCCTGGGCCCCACCCGTACCTAAGGCCTGACATTCCCACGACACGGTGAGCCCTGGGAAGGCAGGCTTGTGCTAATCTGGCTGAAGACATAGGGTGCTCCATGGCCTGGGCTGCCCAGCTCTCTTGCACCCCTGGAATCCAGGAGGGGTGAGGGTAAAATAAGGGTCTCCTCCTGGAAGAGGACACAGGATGGGAACAGCGAGCGGCTGGAGCCCAGGCCCCAAAGCAGGACTGGTTCCTGCATCGCCTTCTCCCTGAACAAGCCCAGTGCACCAGAGCATTCGGGACAGGGGGGCTTTCATGGACCTCCCACAGGGTGGGGGGAGCCCTGCGAGAGAGAGCTTCCACCCCCAGCGCCCCCCCCACACACACCTCTGCATCCCCTGTTAGACTTCAGGTTCCCCTCCAGCATATGCTCATCTATGCAGAGACAATTCTGTGTGCATGTGTGTGTGTGTGTGTCTTTGTGTGTCTGTCTCTGTCTTGCCAATGGCACCAAACCATCCTGGCCCCGCCCCCTCAGCATCTCGCTCCTTTCTGGCAGAAAAGTTCAGCTCAGTCCCTTGGTCTCAGACTTTCCTACCCAATCTGTCATCCTTCCTAACAAACAAAGGCCCTTTCAGCCACCAGGACCCACCTACTTTTAGAGGCAGGGGAACTGGGTGTGGACACAGTCACCTCTGGGGTAGCTGTCCTGGACCCCCGGTAACGACACACTCTTGCTATGGACCAGCACCTGCATCGTCCTCCCGTCCCCATCCCCGGGGCCGGCTGCTACCGCCCATCCTGTTTCACGGGTGGCGAGTCTCCAAGAGGTGTGAGGCCGGCGGTGGTCCCTCAGTCGTGAGGCCGGCGGTGCCAGAACCCACTCGGTCCTGGCTCTGTTCCACTGCAGACCTCTGGTGGCCGCCGGCCTGAGCATTCGGGGATGGGGACTTGGGACCCGCGGCTGGGGACCTGCACCCCCCCAGGGCCTGGCTCAGGAGGTGCCCGTCCAGCAGGTGTCTGCTGGAGGAGCTGAATGGCAGAGAACCCTTCAGAAGAAAGAAGGCCAGGCCAGAGGGAGCCTTGGTTCTTTTCTTGGAAAAGGTAGATGGAAATCCTACAGTATTTTTAGCCCCTCTCCACGCTCCCCCTTGTTTCCTTCATGTCGTCCTAGACTTCAGATCAAAATGAAACCGGCATTTCTGCATGGATTCGTTTTAGGATGGAGTGCCCCGCAAACACATGGTTGCCCGCAGTGGGTGGAGAGGGTCCAGCACGCGTACGTGACTGGCACAGCCTCCAAACTTTACAGGCCAACGGGCACACACCTCCGGCCTTCCTGGAGCTTGGTCTGGGCAGGCCGAGCAGGGACATGGAGGAGCAGGGCACACCGGTCGGGGCCTCAAGTCCAAGCCCCCCGGGGATGTCTGCTCCTCAGTCTGTTCAAACCTAGGGTGGGTGGGTATGCTCAGCCGGCCACGCTGCCCCCTTCAATTGTTGCCACCCATTGCTGCTCCTGGCAGCCGGGACAGAGGATGCAGGACCCACTGGGTGGGGGAAGGCCACCCCACGAGCCCTCGTCCTGCAGAGGAGGGGCCAGGGCAACTGCCCCTCTCGGGGTTACACTCAGAGTTCAGCGCTGCCCCATCACGCCAAGGACCTGAGCTCCCAAGGATACAGGTCCCACATGCCCACATGCTCTCAACAGCCAACATTTCCCCCTCCCCCCCCCACAGGAGTTCCAGAACCAACCTCCCATGTGCCTGGAAGTAGCCGTCCTGAGACCGTGGGAGGCCCCCTGATCTTGTATCCAAAGAGTCTGTCCGGGTTCCCCTGGCTACCTCTTGGTGGGGGGCTGGGAGCTGACGCAGGTGTCCTCCTGGAACAGGAGTCCCGTCCCCCTCCAGCTGCCGCTGCAGCCTCAGGAAGAAGGGAACCCTCGAGGCAGGCAGGGCCGCTCATCCACTCGCCCCGACTGCTGAAACTCCTCTCCTCTCTGCGTCTCCATGGCCTCCCCAGGAGGCCACTCCAGAGCCTTGCAGTGGGAAGGCTCTCTGGCTGGTCCCCACCTTGCTATCAGTGCCTTTGCTGAGGCCTGGGCCATTCTGTCTTATCTTCCAGACACACACACAGGCGCTCACAAACACACTCACATACCTACAGACCCCGGCACTCACATGCACGCACATGTGTGCTCACGGTCACACACACATACATTGCACGTATGCACAACTCACACGGCTCTGAGAGAGAGGCCTCTCCCCACCCCAGGGAGTGGGATTTCTTGCACAGGAGGGTCACAAATATCCCCTGGCCACCTCCCATCTCCCCAGAGAACCCTCTGCCCAATGCCACCTCAACAGAGGGGTAGAGGGACGGTCATTTGAGGCATCCGCCTGCATTTACTGAGGCTCTGTGTCTTAGTCAGCTCCAGCCACAACAAATCTCACAGGCTGGGGGCCTCAAGCAGCAGATATTCATTTCCCACACCTCTGGGGGCGGGAAGCCCGAGCTCCGGGGGCCCACACCGTCGGGTTCCGGCAAGGACTCTCTTCCTGGCTTGCAGATGGTCACCTTCTCACTGTATCCTCAGGGGGTGGACAGAGAGCTCCTCCTGTGTCTCTCCTTCAGGACACTAATCCTGTGGGGTCAGGGCCCCACCCTATGGCCTCATTTAACCTTGGTTACTTCCTTGGAGACCCCATCTCCAAATACAGTCATTCTGGTGGCTCGGGCTTCAACGTACAAGTTTTCAGGGACATAGAACCCTCCCTGGTGGGGTGACAGGCCCATTTCTCAGGAAGCAAGACCCCCAGGCCCACTCTGGAAGTCAGAGGAGGGTCACCATGGGGCCACGACCCCAGCCCGGTCATGGGAGCCCTGCCTGCACTGTGGCATTTAGGAAAACTGGGGAGGGGGGTGTCATTAGCCTTCCTAGTAACTTTGCCTGCCTGTACCCCTTCTAAGAGTTAACATTTGCTTTGGGCGGGGTGTGCACCCCACAACAGCCCCCACTAGCAAGAGACCTCGGTGGGGATGGCCTTGGACCACGAAGCATCCTCTGAAGTGCCCACTTTGCTCTTTGTGGTGTCAGTCTCTGGAAGGACTAACTCCCGCTTTCAGGAAGGTACTGCTGGGTGCTGGGTGGCCAGAGGCCCAGGAATCACAGGTGGGAGGAGACCTGTGCTCTGGAGGGAGAGAGAGCAGGGGGTTCCCTCCCTGTGGTGGAGCTGCCTGAAGCTGAGGATGCCCCCAGCGAAGGAGGGGAAGACTCCAGGATAAGGGAGAAAGGCTGGGAGCACAGCGTGTGCCTCTAAAGATTTGACTCATTTGTGATTTCCCATTTGACCATGAAAGTAATATTTGGCCTGTAATTTTTATTTATTTATTTATTTTTAAAGATTTTATTTATTTATTTGACAGAGAGACACAGTGAGAGAGGGAACAAAAGCAGGGGGAGTGGGAGAGCAGGGAGCCCAACGCGGGGCTCAATCCCAGGACCCTGGGATCATGACCCGAGCCCAAGGTAGACGCTTAACCGACTGAGCCACCCAGGTGCCCCTTGGCCTGTAATTTAAAAGAAAGACTGCTGGGTATAAACCTAGAATGGCTGAAAGTGGGTACTTGAAATGATATTTGCATGTTTGTAGCAGCATGATTCACAGTAGCCCGAAGGTGGGAGCAACCCAGTGTCCATCAACCAACAAGCAGATAAACCAAATATGTTCCATCCGCACAATGGAACACTGCTCAGTCTTAAAAAGGAAGGAGATCCTGACATCTGCCACAACATGGATGAACCTTGAGGGCATTTATGCTCAGTGAAATACGCCAGTCACAAAAGGACAAAGACTATAGGATTCCATGTTATATGAAGCCCCTTGAGTCGTCAAAATCATAGAGACGGAAAGTAGAAAGGTGGTCGCCAGGGGCCTGGGGAGGGGAATGGGGTGTTAGTGTCTAATGGGGACAGAGTTTCAGTTTTGCAAGATAAAGAGAGTTCTGCCCACTCACACCATGCAATGTGAATGTACTCCACACTTAGAAAGGGTTCGGAAGGAGGGAAGGGGGTGGGAGGAAGGAAGGGAGGAAGAAAAGAAGAAAGACCTCCTTCCCTCCCTGCAACACTTCCCTTGGGGAGTGTGGAGTACCCCACACTGGCCCCTCTGTTGAGGCCTGAGTGGGGGGAGCATTATTCCAGGGAGGGACTGTGGTCCCCGAGCTCCAGGAGTGTCCATCAGTGACCTTGGGGATTCAGGGGAGCATCAGCCAGGGATGCAATGGGCATGGGCTCAAACCCCTAATATCACGATGCTCTTCCTCTCTCCACCTCCTGAGCACGTGGAAGGCCCACACTTCCTTGTCTGCTTGTGGTAGGTGGGGCCACGTGACTAGCCCTGGCCAGTGAGCTCTATGCAGAAGGGATGTGGGGCCCTCTGGAGCTGCCAGGTGGAGACCCTCCTGAGTTCATCTTCCCTCTGAGTGGTGATTGGCAGGATTCCAGATGGGACTGTTCTGCGAGATGGGGTCTTGGGGGCTGCAGACATGCGGTGTGAGTGAGAAGTAGACCTAAGTCTGTGTGAACTCCTGAGACTGGGGCATGTTTGTTACCACGGCATAAGGTAGCTTGACCTAACTGATACACCCCTCTTTCCCAAATACTCTAGAAGAAAGTGGTTCGTGACCGGGGAGAAGGCTGAGTGAACCGTTTTATGTGTTGATGGGTATTGTGTGCCCTCCTGGGTAGAGCCGGGACCCTGGGCTCTGATCCTAAATTGGTCACTGCCTTGCTGTGTGACATTAGGCAAGTCCTCCATCCTCAGTTTCTGGCATCTGTAGCAAGGATTTTTCCAAATATAAAATTCTGTGACCTTGGTGATATTTCTTTGCTTGTCCATGCACTGTGGACACATGCGGAGCGCGAATGTAAGATTCTAAGCTCCCAGACACCATCGTCCCTGATTAAGCAGCTCCGTGCAGATGACAATGCATTGGGCAGACAAGCACTTAATGGTTTTGACCCGAAAGTGATAATGGCTTAATAATAAACGGATGGTCTTACCCCAAGAACGCTTTTCTTCATTGACTGATGTGTTTGCTTAGAGTTCAGAACTGCTTTAACAGGCTGTAAAAAGCTATAAAAATGTAAAGTATCATCCACCTCATCACAAGAAGAATTTCTCATGCTGACATTTCTCTTTTCACTATGGGGATTTATGTCAGCCTGTGTTTGGTGGGGAAAGAGGAACGTAAGACCTGGAGGATGCGGAATCAGGCAGGGTTCTCATTTGCAAGCAGCTGAAGCAGATTCTGGCTGATTATAGAGAAGGAGTTTGTTAAAGGATGTTGGGAGATCCCAGAGTTGTCAGGAGCTGGGAGAGCCAACATGGAGGTACTGTTCTCTTCCAGGAACAGTGCCTCAACCCACCCCAAAGGACAGACCTGATGGGAAAACAGCCACTACTGCAGTCCCTGCATAGGGACAAACCCCCCCCCCCCCAGCGCTGAAAGGCCACCTGCACAGAGATACAGTGATCACACAAGATGCTCCCATTGCACAGAGATGCTCCCACTGCACAGGGATGCTCCCACTGCATAGAGGTGCCCCCCACTGCACAGGGATGCCCCCCCTGCACAGAGATGCTCCCCCTGCACAGGGATGCTCCCACTGCACAGAGATGCTCCCCCTGCACAGAGATGCTCCCACTGCACAGGGGTGCCCCCACTGCACAGAGACACCCCCACTGCACAGGGATGACCCCACAGCACAGAGATGCTCCAATTGCACTGGACCGAACCCATAGCTACCACCAGGACTGATACCAATCTTGTCCCAGGCACTTACTTGTAGCCACTGCAGCCTCCCCCACCCCCCACACTGCACATTGCCCAGCTGCCCTTTCCACTATAATATATTCCAGGACTGCTTCCTCCCTAAGCGCGGACATCACAATGGTGGAGCCTAAGTCCCTGTCTGGGCCCTGGTTGCAAAGGAGGCTGGGTAAACCCGTTGTCTGGCCACCTTTCGCAGAGACCAGGAAGAGTGGGAATCCCAGTGTAGCAGGGGTGTGTGAACGGTGCATGGGGCCAGAGGGCACCGCCAGTGTCCCACCCTGATGTCAAATACGGCACCAAGAGTGTGGCCTGCTCAGTTGCAAATCAAAAGGATTTCAATAATTAGGTCCAAACGATCCCAGAAAACATTGTGGAGGGTGCACAAGGGTGGTTTGCAGTTTGCATGGAGTGCTAACAACCAGATGCATTTGCTCTGAAACGCAGGCGGGGCCCAGGCTAGGAGGGTGGAGCAGTAAACCTGCCCAGAGCTGGCCTGACAGCTGCAGGGAAGCCCCTGGCCTCACGGGGTCTCAGGGGCCTGGCCCGTGAGGGAGAGGAGTGGGGCGCAATCTAGATCCCTTTAGGCTCAGTCCAGCCACCGCGCCCGCACTCAGCAGGAAAATTCTGGCTTTGAGGTTTTAATAAGGTTCAAAGCAGAGCAAGTCTTGGCTCTAGCAGCTGGCCGGAGAGTTAATTTGCGAGAAAACAAATGTGAAGCCTGAGACCTTGGACCAAAGGATCTTTATTTCCTCCTTCCTTCAAGCTCTCCAACCCCCAGTGCTTATTAATGTGGAATTTGCTGCTTGGGGGAGAGCCAAATCTCCGACTTCATAAACATTTGTAAGAGCAAATTTAATAAAGCCAGGAATAATGCCATTCAGATGTAATTCCTTCGTTTCGCATTATTATTCTTTGTCTTCTATTGCAAGGCATTTGAAATGCACAGAGTTATTGTTATAGCAACAAAAGGAAATGAGTAACTGGTGGCTTGCTGATTAGACTCACTTGGGGAAAAACAGAAAAAAGAACCTGAGACCCGCCTGGGTTTTGCTGTTCCTTTCTGTTTCTCTTTCCTTTTACCATGAATGGTGGAACACACGTGCATTGTTTCCCCTATAATCATTCTGTATTATTGCTTTATTGTACATATTTTATTATCACTAAGCTATAGTTGTGGAATTTGTAAGAGATTTTCACAAACACAAATGCGAGGAGGGTGGCATCCCCCCTCCATGTCTTAATACCATGAAATTATGGGGCCAGCCGCACACCAACTGGAGGATGTTTTCTCTTACTTCTACTTAAAACAGAAAACCTACAAATTGTCCCTCTTTCGTGGGAGACCAAGCTTGCTTTGATACTAAAAAAAAGATGTTTGCCTCCCCAAAAGGAAAAGAGAAACGGCACAAAGCACTAGATCAACCCGATCAAGTGTGTGAGTCGCTGGCGTAAATCAAATCCTTGACGTCATTGTCATGTTTTGAGAGCGAAGTATTTGGTGTAGAAATAGGCCCATTCCTGCTCCGTCCAGAGGCTCAGGTGCGTATGTGTGTGAGAAGTTAGCACTACAGTCCCCTCCTGGCTACCTGGAGTCCTTCCAGAGCAAGGAGGGTACGTAATAATACTACGCAGGTGCACTGTTAGTTGAACAGGCCGGCTGGTGGGGATGGTTACAGATTCTTTGCACAGCTGCTTGCATGCTGATGTCCCCGGGGCACGGAGATGCAGGAGCGCCTGGCTCCGGGGCCCCGAACAGACCAGGTGAGGCCACTCACTGCTGACAAGATCCTAAGGCAGGGAGATGAGTGGCAGTGACATGGGAAAGGAGTTTATTTCAGTGAGGCCGACGCTGGGAAGACAGCGCACTGACATATCAAACACTGTTCCCAAAGAGCTGAAAAGATGTCCAGGTTCATATAGGGCAAATGTGGGACGAAGGTTGGTAGGTACATGAGGATGGGCCGTACGGGTCAGGTCGATCATTGTTGTGGGCTCAGTCACCTGGGGGACTTGCTGGCTCAGGTTGGGCCCCGTTGCTTGAGCGGGTGGTTTGGTTCCCATCAGGGGATGCTTTGCCTGCAGGGTCCTTTCCCTGAGTTAAGAGATGCGCTGGAAAGAACTTAAAAGGTACAGAATCGAGGTCAGCATGGAGGCCGTGGGAACCCTCTTTCAACGCCAGAAGGAAACGGGTCATTCTTTCATTCACACTGGTTGGGGCTGGTGCCAGCTCTGAGCCAGGCAGTGAGCAAACAGCCTCGAGGCTCTGGCCTGCCATGGAATGGGAGCAACCAGCATTTAGAGCCAGGCACCGGTCCTGTCTACACGAATCCATATTCATTTATTTCATGGTTATTATTAGCAAAACTGGCGGGAAGCTGACTGTCTTTACTTTGGGGAGGACAAGGTCTTGGTCTAACTCCCTTTCCACCCCTGGAATGGTTATGCGTCTTAGGCTCAGCCAATCAGAAGCCTTCCCTGGGTTTTTGCTTTTTTTTTTCTGCTAGTGTTGTCAGGAGAGAAATTCTGCAATTTGGCTAAACGGTGTAAGGTGTGTTATCAGAGGATGCTTTGGGTTGTAAGAAATAGAAAACTCCAAACTAGCGTAAACAATGAGAGAATTTATCGGTGCAGCGAACTAGAAAGTCCAGAGGTAGGGCAGGCTTCAGGACAGGCTTGATCCAGGGGCTCTTCCATGTCACCAAGGACCCAGTTCCTTGCTGTCTCTGTTTAGATCTCTTTGCTGTATTTCTTTGTGGTCACAGGTGGCCCGGTGTCTCTAGTGCACCAAACCTCCTCATCTAGGTTGGGGGAGAGAAAAGGAGAAAGCAAGATTTCTTTTCCCCCAACTATTCCAGCTGGACTGGCCTGAACTGCTCGCTGTGGCATGAAGAAGGCCTGTGTTGACTGGCTTAGGCCCAGTT
Source organism: Mirounga leonina (assembly GCF_011800145.1). Lineage (NCBI taxonomy): Eukaryota > Metazoa > Chordata > Mammalia > Carnivora > Phocidae > Mirounga > Mirounga leonina. The sequence goes on along the minus strand of NW_023270739.1, from coordinate 1,591,606 downwards.
ACTTCGAGAACCTTAAAAGCGCCACCGGTTAAGAGGGGTGATATTATGCCGACTGGCCTCTGCAATCAGATCCCCCCCTAGAGGTGGGGAGAGGTCAGTACGCCTGATTGATTATCTCGGCTGAGGTGTGGTGTCTACTGGGCTCCATAGAGCCCATCACATGCCATCCACCAGCAGCTGTGCCACCCTCCACGCAAGGCAGCCTGGGATTGTGGAGCTGCTTGTCCCTCCCCACCCTCCTCCCCCAGAAGGGGAGAGGAGGAAGGGGAGCACTGGAGCTGGGGCAAGGCATGTCGCATGAAAGGATCCTCTGGCTGCTGTGTTGCGGCAGATCAAAGGGGCCAGGGCAGCGCGGGGGAGGCCCCGTAGGAGGAGGCTGTCACATGAGCCACGTGAGAGGTGCTGGTGGCCTGGTCTCTTTGGGCCAGCTTGGTGGGGAGAAGTGCTGGCACCATCCTATATTGAGAAGTAAGAGCCATCGGGGCTTGCCAAGGGACCACGTATGGGACATGCGAGCTGGAGACGAGCCAAGGATGACCCCAAGGGTCTGGCCAGCGCCGGTGAATGAGATAGGAAGCCCAGGAGAGGAGCTGGATCTGGGCGCTCAGGCCTCCACATGGAACTGTCGGGTGGGCAGTCAGAGGCAGGACTCTGGTCAGGAGACGGAAGTTAGGGATCATCAGGGTATAGCCCATGTTAAAAGCAGGACACTGGATGAGATCGGAGAGAGTGTAGGCGAAAAAGGGGTGCAGACACGGCCCTGGGGCGTGCTTCAGGGCAAAGACAGCAACTGCTCCCATGGACAGAAATACAGCACTTGGCCTAGAATGACCCTTTAGAGGCCCAAGTCTTCATCACACTGCCGCCTCCAGGAAGTCTTCCGTGCTCCTGAGAATGGGTCAGGGCCGCCTCTGGGATTGCCCGGCCGCTGTCTCTTGGAGTTCTGGGCTCAACGTGGGGTCCCCACCGCAGTCCCGGGAAGGCTGCCCCTGGCCCAGAAGACGCCTTGCGAGATTTTTCTTGAACCTTCCTCTCAGCTCCTGTACATCTCCCTGCTCCGCACCTCACTTTGCAGGTCCCTACAATGGAATCCGCAAGGAAAGCGCCAGCCCCAGGGCTGGGTGCCGTGCCAAGTAGGGGCTTGAACAAAGCCCGACTCAGGGACGCCTTCGGAGCTAAGGAAGAGGGGCTCGTTGCTCGCGGCACCTCCCCCTTCCGCCCCGCCCAGCAGGCGGGCTCACCTGTGCTACCCGGTCCCGGCCCCGCGGAGCCCCGCGCGACCCGCGGAGTCCCCGCTCCGGAGAAGTCGCCCTGCGCGGGCAGGGGCGGGGCGAGGGGGCGGGCCCGGCGGGGGGCCACTTCCGGGGCGGGGCCAGGTGAGTCGCCGCGCCGCCGAGCGAGCCCAGGTGAGGCGCCGGCGGGGCTGTAGGCAGGTAAGGCCCTGTGTCCCCGGGAGGGAGCCCGCCTGTGCCTCGCGTGGGGACGCCACGCGGTTCCGAGGGTGCGAGCCGGCGGTTGGGCTGGGTCCCCGCTCAGGTGGGCGCGGCGACACGTGACGTGGCGCAGGGACGCGGACGAACCCAGCGGCCTCGCGGGAGGGGGGTGGGGGGTGGCCCTTGCCCTCCCCGCCCTGCCCCCGCCCTCTGGTTTTCCTCGAGCACGCGCTCCCCCTCCTCGCCCTGCACCCACTCCCCTCCTTGCTGTCTGCGTCTCCTCGCCTTGCTCGCCATGCACCACCTCCCTCCCTGCTCCCCTCCTTTCCTCTCCCTCACCCCCTTCCCTCCCTGCTCCCGGCCTGAGCCCTCCTTTCCTCCCCCTCCTCCATTTCCCGGCCTTCTCCCCGCCTCTTCTCCCCCTCCTCGCCTTGCACCCCCCTTCCCTGCTCCAGGCCTTCTTCCCTCCCCTCCCTGCCTCTCCTCCCCTTCCTTGCCGCTTTGCACGCCCTCCCTTTTCGCCCTGCACCCCTCCCTCCCTGCCCCCCTCCTCTTCTCTCCCTCCACTCCCTCACCCCCTCCCCTCCCTTCTCCGGCCTTCTCCAGGCCCTGCCTCTCTTCCCCTTCTCCCCCTGCGCTCCCACCCTCCCTGCTCCCCTCCTCTCCTACCCCTTCTGGCCCTGCACCCCCTCCCTCCCTCCACTGCTCCCCTTTCTCACCCCTGACCCCTTCCCCTCCCCCATTTTCGTGTTTCTGTCTGGCTGGGCTGTCTCGGTCCAAACTTTCTCTAGCTCCCCATTTCCCTCCCCTAATTGCACACTGTACAGGCCCATCAGCCCCCTCATCCCAAACCAGGGAGGTGGCAGGCATCTTTCCATTTCACAGATGAGAAAACCGAGGCTGAGAAGGTGCTAGGCTGATTCAAATCCAGGGCTCTGGCTGGGCTGCTGGCTGGGTCAGCACCAGGGATGGAAAGCCAGGAGTTAGCGGGCCAGACAGATCACGAAGCTCGTCAGTCTCCAGAATCAGTTAGAGGAGAGGCCCTGGCTTCTTTCACTGTTCTCAAGCCCTGGCATGGAGCCGGCCCGAGAATTCCGGGGCTCACTGACTGCAGCCCTGGCTTGGGGTGTGTGTGCAGGGGGGCTTCTCAGGCCCCTGGAGAAGGACCTGCAGAATCGTCAGGAAGCGGGCTCAGGGGAGGAATTCCTATGGGGTGGGGACATGGCCTTGGCCATCTGGTGGCCGCAGACTTGGAGGTTTTGTGTCAGTTCCGGAGAGCGCGCTGTGCTTGCTTCCGGGCGGCTGTGAAATGCAGGGTTAACATTCGTCCAGGTGAGAACTCAAAATTTAAGACTCAACAGTGAACATCCTTTGGTTGGTCTGTTGGCAGTTTGGGGATCTTGTTTGTAGGTTTCTCCTTTAATACAGTGACTAACCATTCCTCAGTCTAACACTGCAGGTGGGGGGTGGGTGAACAGGGACACGGGGTACTGGCCTGAGCCCAGCTGTCCCTGCCCACAGGGCGAGTGGGAGGTCAGGGAGGGCATCTTGGAGGAGGCATTGAACTGGAAGATGGATGGGAGGTGGGCATGGAAGGGTTGCATGTTGAGGTCACACAGAGGCTGGGGGATCATTCACCTGTTAGATGGGTCGAAAATGCCTGTGGAGGACCTGATAGGTGGAGCCGATAGGAATTTACTTGGACGACATCACTGAGTCATTGAAATGTGACCTCAGTGAGGTGTTTTAAGGTCTGGAAACTTACTCGAATAGACATCCTGTGGACACATGGCTTCTCCCTAGCAAGCTGCTCCAGGCTGAGTCAGTCGTGGGCACGCCATAAATGGTGGCTTCAGTTAAAGAGGGGACAGCAAGAGCTCAGACCACCCTTGAGGTGCCTGGGGTGCTTGTCTTCACCACATCCAAGAATCCATCCCATTCTTTGATTTTTAACCCTCTTTTGGGGATGGGGAAACTGAGGCACAGAGGCAGCAGGAGGGGGAAGGAGCTGCAAGAGGAGGCCGAGACCTAGTTTTTGATCAGGTCACTTTCTCTCCCAGGGACTCAGCCTCCTAACCTGTGAAATGGCCCCGTTGGCCATTCTTCCCCAGAATAGTCATGGTCACTGTCACTAAGGGCCACCAAGCCCTAACTGCAGGCTCACAGCAGCCTCACGAGGCAGGGCTGTGACCGTTCCCTTTTACAGATGAGGAAACGGAGGCAGGGAGGCTCAGGTGACTTTCTGAGGTCACAGGGCCAGCGGGCGGAGAGCTGGCCTGATGCCCGCTGTGTTGAGCTCCGCCTTCTTGGTAGAGACGTTGGAAGCCGGCCGCTGACCGCCCTTCAGAGCTCTACGAAGTTAGCTTCGGGATGTAAGAATGATGTTTTCAGTTTCTTTTCAGATAAATTGTTAAACTTCTCCATCAATCCTTGGGTTGAAATGGATGCTCAGGGAAAAGGTACCGTGTGTATCCAGGGGCTTCCTGGGCCTCCTGGAGCACGTTTGAGGGGAGCCCTGGGCCCGGCACGGGGGGTGGGGATGGCCTGGAAGGTGCCCGTGTGGGGCTCTTGCAGGTGACACGCTGCTCCCGAGTCCTGCCCAGCCAATTGTGTGGAGGCTCCTGGAACTTCTGGCAGCCAGCTCTGGGTGCTGTCCAGGTTTCTGGGTCCCCAGAGGGCAGGAGACCTGGCTGAGTCATGGTCCCTATTTTCTGACCTCTCAAATGGGCTACAGCAGCAGCAGGTTGTCCCGAGGCTCCCAGGGGACAGTGTGAGCACTCAGTAGGGCTAGGAGGCTGCTGAACTCAACAGCTGGCCCCGGAGCCTGACTCCCTGACCCCGGCTGTGTGACCTGGCGCTGCTAGCCAGAGTTGCTGGCCACGCTCTGTGCCTCAGTTTCCCCATCTGTAAGATACAGACAATGTTATTACCTACTCATAGGGTTATTGGGAGGGTCAAATGAGTTAGTTTGCACGAAGCGCCTAATGCAAGGTGTGGCACCTTTATAAGTGTGTTTATCAGCATCAGTTCTACCCAGGGACCGTGGGAGAGCATGAACTTGGGTGCAACCTGTTCCTATCCCTGGCTGAGGGGCAGCAGTTCTTTCTTCGGTGACCCTGGACAGGTGAGCAGTTCATTTTGTGTTGAGCCTGGTGACTGTCCATCAGAAGGAACTGGTTTGGCAGGTCAGGAGTCCAGAAACTCCTGGGGAGCTGTCCCCTCCCCTCCCCCCACTGGTGGACGGTAGGTAGGCAGGCTGGGCGGGCACATTTGTTATCATCGACAGGAAAGCTTTGGTGGTTGAAGCCGGGGAGGCTTTTGAACCAGCGGGGGTGTGGGTGGGGCTTCTGGAAAGTGCCTCTTCTTTAGGGATTCTTCTCTGTTAAGTTCTTGGTGCCTCTGAGGCCCCTGCAGCTCCCAGGTTTGGGAGCTGGGAGCGAGAGAGGGACCACCTTTGGTTCTGTCCTGTTAAAACACCTTGCAGTTTTTTTATTCATTTGTGTTTTCTTATTTGTGGAGAATTTCAGACATTTGGAAGTAAGCAGGACGTCCCAGCGTCCCCCACCCCCACCTGCTTTTTCACCCCCAGATCTCCATCCCACTTCCCGCCACCCGCTCACCCCCTCTTCCTTTCCTGCTCCTGTATGATTTTAAAGCAGTCCCCAGACCTCAGACTCCATAAATATCACAGTGTGAGTCCCCTTTTTTGACATGACCACATTACTATTACTACGCTTAAAACAATGAACACAGGGGCGCCTGGCTGGCTCAGTCAGTGGAACATGTGACTCTTGATCTTGAGGTTGTGAGTTCAAGCCCACAGTGGGTGTAGAGATTACTTAAAATGTTAAAAGAAAACACAACATAATTCCATAATATCCAATGGCCAGTTAGTATTTGGATTCTCATTTGCTACAAACACCAGTTTGTATGTATGTATTTATGTATGTATGTATGTATGTATTTAAAGCTTCATGAGTGATTCTTTTTTTTTTTAAAGATTTTATTTATTTATTTGTCAGAGAGAGAGAGAGCACACAAGCAGGGGGGAGAGGCAGAGGGAGGGGGAGAAGCAGGCTCCTCGCTGAGTAGGGAGCCCGATGCGGGACTCGATCCCAGCACCCTGGGATCGTGTCCTGAGCCGAAGGCAGATGCTTAAGTGACTGAGCTACCCGGGCATCCCAGTTTTTGTTTTTGTTTTTTTTTAAGTAGGCTCCATACCCAGCGTGGAGTCCAGAGTGGGGCTTGAACCCATGACCCCTGAGATCAAGACCTGAGCTGAGATCAAGAGTCAGATGCTTAACTGACTGAGCCACCCAGGTGCCTCCCCCCCCATTTTATTTATTTATTTTAAAATCAGGATCCAGATAAGGTCTGTGCATTTTGTTCATCTGACTTGTGCGGCACGGCCCTCCCTCTTTGGGACTGGTTCATGCTAGCTGTCACATCCACGGTGACCGTTACGATGGTTTGTCTCCGGACACACTGCCCCTTGGGCGTGATGTCACCCCTTTCACTTGATTTGATCCTCATGGAGGTGTTGGCAGGGCTTGTGCCGACTACACGGGTCAGGAAATGGGGTCTGAGGGGAGCTGACAGTCCCGCTAAGGTGGCACAATGAGGAGAAATGACTGATGACTTGCGCAGAACCAAGTCCCTCCGACTCTGTTCCTGCTGCTCACGGTGGCCGGAGCGGGGACTGGGTACGGGGGGAGCAGAGCCAGGTCCCTGGCTCTGGGAGGTAGAATGGCCTGACCTTCCCCTGGGACCTGGGCACCTTTTTGTCTGGCCACATTGAGGGTAAGTCTGTATTTGACCTGGTCATACTGTCATTGGATCTTTCTATAAAGAGGTGTCTGAAGGTGGAAGGTGGGTTTATTGGGGCCCTGTGGACCCCACTTCAGTTTCCAAGGAGGCGCCTTAGCAGGTAGACTTGAATTCAGATGAATTATTATTTTTTTTTTTTCAGATTTTATTTATTTATTTGACAGAGACACAGCGAGAGAGGGAACACAAGCAGGGGGAGTGGGAGAGGGAGAAGCAGGCTTCCCGTGGAGCAGGGAGCCTGACGCGGGGCTCGATCCCAGGACCCTGGAGTCATGACCTGAGCTGAAGGCAGACGCCCAACGACTGAGCCACCCAGGTGCCCTAAAGATTTTATTTATATGAGAGAGAGAGAGCAAGAGAGCACGAGCAGGGGCAGAGGGAGAGGGAGAAGGAGAAGCAGACTCCCCGTTGAGCATGGAGCCCCACACGGGGCTCAATCCCAGGACCCTGAGATCATGACCTGAGTCGAAGTCACACGCTTAACCGACTGAGCCTAGGTGCCCCTATTGTTACTATTTTTAAAGATTTTATTTATTTTTTATTTTTTATTTTTTTAAGATTTTTATTTATTTATTTGAGAGAGAGAGAGAGCACATGAGAGGGGGGAGGGTCGGGAGGGTCAGAGGGAGAAGCAGACTCCCCGCCGAGCAGGGAGCCCGATGCGGGACTCGATCCCGGGACTCCAGGATCATGACCTGAGCCGAAGGCAGTCGCCTAACCAACTGAGCCACCCAGGCACCCTAAAGATTTTATTTTTTTAAAGATTTATTTAAAGAGCAAGAGAGTGAGAGCACGGGGTGGGATAGAGAGGCAGAGAGAGAGGGAGAAAGAGAATCTCAAGCCGACTCCCTGCTGAGCACAGAGCCTGACACGGGGCTCAGTCGCCCGACCCTGAGATCATGACCTGAGCTGAAATCAAGAGTCAGACACTTAACCAACTGAGCCACCCAGGGGCCCCTTTAAAGATTTTATTTTTAAGTGATCTCTATACCCAACGTGGGGCTTGAACTTAAAACCTTGAGATCAAGACTTGCACACTCTACTGATTGAGCCAGCCAAGCGCCCCCAGATTGAATTATTGAATTGGACTTGAACCAGTGGTAATAATAGAAACCACATATGGGTCCCTTTACTCCCTTCAGGAGCTGTGGGTTCCAGGTAGCCAAGACAGCATGTGCAAAGGCCCTGAGGCAGGAATAGCTTGGAGTGTTTGAGGGGCAACCTCAGACAGATTTGAGGCCTGTGTGGCTGGAGCAGGGAGAGTGGGGTTGCATGGAGGTGGCATGAGGTGGTGGTGGGCCCAGGCATGAAGAGTCAGTCTTTCAGGTGTTGCAGGGGTTTGAATTTTATTCCAAGAACTGCAGGCAGGTGTTGGTGCTCAGAGGGTGTCAGGAGACATATGGATTGGGTAGTTGGAATAGCAGCACTAGGAGAGAGAGGTCTGGGCCAAAGATACGGGTTTGAGGGTGGAGAGCACGGCGGGGTTGAACATCCCTTAGGAGAGGAGAGGTCCCAAGGCTCCTCCACCCTGACGGGTCTGAGTTGTATGATGGAGATTATGGCAGAGGCCCCAGCTGTGTCCTCTTCAGGGACAGAGCAGCCTGGATGGCGGGGAATGGAGAGTGAGGCGGGCAGTGGGAGTGACCTTGAATTGTTGGTAAGACCAGGCCAGGGAGGCCTTGAATGCTGGACTTTGTTGTGTTTACTTTGTCTGTTCTCTTGTTTAACAGACACTCCCAGCCCTGGGATGGTAAATGTTGGGACTCAGGGGTGGGTTAGGCACGGCCTTGGCTGTCAGTGAACATATGGTGATGGGTCAAGGACACACAGACACATGGTGCAGGCTGATGAGGGCTGTGATGGAGCTAGGGGCTGCCAGAGCCCAGAGGAAGCCTCTCTCCCAACCTTGGGAAGGTGTGGCTTGGGTGGGTGGGGCAACCGAGTCATCAGGATGCTTTTGATTATAATGAAGAGAAAACCCAATTCCAAACTGGCCCAAAAGTCAAGGGTGATATATTGGCCCATGTAGCTGAAATGGTCTGGCAATAGTATGGATATCAGGTATGGCTTGATCAGGGTTTGGCAGTTCCCTGCCCTTTTTTTTGAACCTCTAGATCTTCAGTGAGGAGTGAGTTGGCTGCAGCCATTTCAGGCCTCATCTTCATACATGGCTATGTGGAGAGAGACTTCTCCAGTGGTCCTCTCTTGAGATCTTTCCCAGAAGCATCTGGAAAACTTTTCCTGGTGCCTCACGGGTCTGAATGAACCCATTCCTGTGACCAGAGAAATTGCCATGTGCTGATTGGCTCAGGCTTGGCTCCCCCAACAAACCTTTGAGAAGGGAGATAAGTTTACTCTTAGGTAAGCAGGCCACCTGGGAGGGCTGGGCAGGTGATGGCGTACACCTCAGTGAGCACCTGGGAACCCCAGGCAGGGCACCAGGATAGCTGGGGAGGGAGCAGCCCTGTCTGCCCAGCCGGCTGTGGGAGCAGCTGAGTCTTGACATTGGTGTCTACAAGAGCCACAGGAGGGGGGGGTGGCCCCAGCAGTGGGACAGATTCCTTTGCCCTTTCGGAGTACCAGGCCTCTGGCAAGGTCGTGCAGCAGGTGGCAGCCCATTTGGATCTTGCTGCTGGTGTCTCAGCTAGGTATCATGTACAGGTTCTAGCGGCTTCTGGCCCTCCTACCTGGACCAGTGGTCGACACGTGCCTTCTTGCCAGCGTCCGGGACTCAGTGCTGTCTGTGAGGAAGAGTGGATAGTGGGGGGTCGGATTTAATGAATTTGGGGGAAAGCTGAAACAAAAGCCTAAAAATTACTTTTTATCGGGGGGGTAGGTGGGGAGAGAGCACTCCAGCATGCACGCACACCGGGGGAGGGGCAGGAGAGAGGGAGCTTCATCTCAGGACCCTAAGATCATCACCTGAGCCGAAATCAAGAGTTGACACTCAAACAACTGAGCCACCCAGGCACCCCTAAAAATTACTTTTTTTTTTAAAGATTTTATTTATTTATGAAAGAGAGAGAGTGCGCGCGCACTCCAGCACATGCATAAGCAGGGGAGGGGGAGAGGGAGACTCCAGGCCAAGCAGGAAGCCCGATGTGGGGCTCGATCCCAGGATCCCGGGATCACGACCTGAACCAAAGGCAGATGTGTAAACCACTGAGCCACCCAGGCGCCCCTAAAAATTACTTTTTATGGGGTACTGCTAGAGACTCTGGAATCCCAACTCAGTGGTGACCCCCCCTCCTCCCCCCAGCTATGGGCAAGGGCTCCGGCCCCTCACATGTGGACATTGCTTCCCCTTCCCCTTGGGTGTGCCAGCCCCTCTCCCTGGGCCTTGGCGCCTGTGAAATACGGGGTTAGGGGCCCTCCCCTCCTCCCGGATCCCATTAACAGAACCCCGTTCTGAGATAAAAGGCGAGCCCTTCCTGCCCACGACCACACCACTCAAATTCAATTTAGTGCTAATTTGCCCGAGGTAAGTAGGTGCTAATTTGTAGCTACTGCATTAAGATAATTGCTGTGAGGGTCTGTTTGTGAAATGTGCAAATATATTTTTATAGCAACAAACCATTTTGCTATGAATTATAAACAGACAAGTCCAGTGATTTGAAGTCTCTTTTGCATAACATCCACGTTGCAGCACGCCTGCTCGGGTCCACGTTTCCAGCCAGCGCAGGCACCCCCTTCCCGGCAGGGGCTCCTCGGGGCCGGGCTCACAGCGCAGGGGGAGAGGGCTTGGCACCGAGAGTCCCATGTGGTGGGTGGACTCAGGTGGAGGGGGACGGAACTTGTGCCCGAAGCCACCGCCCAGGAGAGAAAGTGTGGTTGTAATGTCTGTGCGGCGCTCAGTTCTAGAGATCCCGGGTGAGCAGGTCCAGGCAGCAGCTCAGCCCTCAGGAAACTGATCTGGTGAGGGAGGCCCATGGTAACGTCATCTAAGGATCACAGAAAGAGGTGTGCAATCGCACGCAGTAGAGGTTTATGGGCGAGGGTACAGGGCACTAATGGTGTGGGAGAAGTTGCAAAGGGGGGAATTCTGCAAACACAGGAGGCGAGGATGAATGGAACGTCCGGGATGTATGTGGTCTCTGCCAGGAAGAGCTGCTTAGAACCCGGGACACTCCTGAGTGATGGGACTGCCTTTTCTTATTCATAAAGGGTCCCTTTTAACCTCCCCTGAGTTTATACTAATGAGGTGACTCAGGCTGGGCCCCTAGAGAGGGGACCCCTCCTCCTGATTAGAGGGTTAGAACTTTCAGCCATACCCCTCAACCTCCAGGGAGGGGCCTGGAGCTGGAGATTGAGTTCCATCACCCACCTGCTGAACCCGGTCAGAGCTCTGAGACCATGAAGCTAAGAGAGCTTCCAGGCTGGTGAGCACGCGGAGGTGCTGGGAGGGTGGTGCACCCAGGGAGAGAGGGAGGCTCTGTGCACACCCCTCCCTCCATACTTGCCCCGTGCGCATCTCTTCCGTTGCCCTTTCCTGAGTCATATCCTCTCCCGTTGACCAGTGATCATAAGTAAAGCACCTTCCTGAGTTCCTGAGCTCTTCTGCTGAGTTATCGAACCTTATGGTAGTTGTGGGAACCCCCGAATGTGTAGCCACGTCAGATCGGAGTACACCTTAGTGTGGATACCTGGGACTTGGGACTGGTGTCAGAACTGGGGGCAGTCACTCGTGGGACTGAGCCCTTAACCAGTGGGGTCTGTGCTGACTCTGGGTAGTTCGAGTCAGAATAGGACTGAATTGTGGGACTCCCAGTTGGTGTCAGAGAATCAGGGAAGTGGTGTTGGAAAAACATTGTTGCTGGAAGAAAATGCCACACAGGGGCAGAAAGAACTTCGAGGCTCAGAGAAGAGTCTGTGTAATGGCCCTGGGGTAGGCAGGAGCAGCACGGGGTTTGGGAGAGCCTCTGACACAGTTTCTGTGGCTGCAGCCATAGGAGAAAGGTGGACGCCCAGGGTGAGGGAGTGTGGGTGGAGTCGAAGCTGGACCTGAAGCCTCAGGCTGTGGGGCCATCTCCTCTCCTTGAACCTGAGCCTGCTGTCTTATTAGTAAGGCAGATGGGGCTAGAAGTGCCTTTCCTCATTCAGTGTCCCTTCCTTGCAAGGATCTGGGTGCCCGGTGCGAAGCTACATTAAAAGATCATTTACAGGGGCGCCTGGGTGGCTCAGTCGTTGGGCATCTGCCTTTGGCTCGGGTTGTGATCCCAGGGTGCTGGGATCGAGCCCCGCATCGGGCTCCCTGCTCTGCGGGAGGCCTGCTTCTCTCTCTCCCACTCCCCCTGCTTGTGTTCCCTCTCTTGCTGTGTCTCTCTCTGTCAAATAAATAAAATCTTTAAAAAAAAAAAAAGATAATTTCCAGAAAAGGGATAAAGCCGTGGCTGTCCTACCCATATAAACAAGAGCACGTGTTAAGGATTTTGTTGAACTCACGAGGGAAGCAGGCAGATGCTGTCACTGGTTGAAAGGAGGATCTGAAGTGCAGAGGCATTTACAGATGGGGAATATGGAAATGAAAGTAAAAGGGAGGGAATTGGGGGCGTTTCCGGGCAGGAAGTTTAGGGTAATGGGAAAGGACGAACTTCCACCAGACAGGAAGGAGCTTCATGTCTGTAGACAAGGATTATTTTGTGTTGCTCTCAGATGGCAACAGTTTGCAGAGTTATAAAACAGCTCCCAAAGGATGGAGTCAGATAGCCCAGAAGGGTGTCTCTGTTCTAGAAAACGTATAGTTTTCCATCAAGGCACGGGTTTGCCCCACACCTATGAGAAGGCACCTGCGGGGACTGGTAGTCAGTGCAGGAAATCTGCTGGTAGCGTGAGATTTAAATAATAGTTCAAGATCCTTGATGAGGAAGGGGGCTCTCATTGCAGAGACCAGCCTAGGAGTCATAGATGCATCCTGATGCAACCCAGAGCAGCACCTTGAAGAACTTCCTGGAAGGCATTCTGATATGACAGAATTAACTGGTTGGCACAGGGGGTGGAGTGGGGTGGTGGAATGTGCCAATGGTTACTCTCCTCTTTGCATTTAAAAGAATATGTTTGACATTTCCCACCGTATTTGGAGTCGTTCGGGTTCTAGGCTCGAATCAGGAGACCTGGTTTTAAGATCCAGCTCTCCACTGACTTGCTGTGTGGCTTTGGGCAAGTCCCTTACCCTCTCTGGGCCTCTGCTTTCCTGCTGTACAATGACAGTTGATGGCACAGTATGTTCACTGTGGTCCTTCCTGGCGTCACTGTTTTGTGGTTCTGATAACCCATGGGAAGGAGAAATCTGAGTGTGTAAGAGGTTTGTATCAGGTTCTCCAGGGACGCAGAGCCAACAGATACGTATATATAAAGATTTTTGTTTCGAGGTATTGGCTCATGCAGTTGTGGAGACTAGCAGATCTAAAACCTGTAGGGCAGCAGGAATTCTGTGTTGTAGTCTTGAGGCAGAAGTCGGTCTCTGAAAAAACCTTAGCGTTTGCTCTTAGCGTCTTCAACTGATTAGATGAGGCCCACCACGTTATGGTACATTATCAGCTATGCACAAAGTCAACCGATTACATTAGTCACATCTACAAATACCTTCACGGCAACATCCGGGCTAGTGTTTGACCAAACATCTGGGCAGCACTGCCCAGAGGAGTTAACACATAAAAAATCAACCATCCCAAGGCCAGTGGGACCAGACTTACCCTGGTGCCAGAGCCCACTGCTCCCCTGGATGCCTCCCAGCCAGTCAGCACCACCTGGGCTCCTGGACCTGCAGAAGACAAAGTGGCTGTGCCTGGTGGGAACAGGATGCTGGCCTCCCTGAGGAACTCCCAGGCTCCTTAGCGGCAGCAGCGGGAATGGGCTTCCTTCTCCTGCCCTGGCCATGCTACCATCCTGTGTGGGGTGGGGTCCCACTGACCCCATGCAGCAGGGGGAGAGGAACTGTCAGACTCTGGTGCAAACCCCGGGAGCACTCCAGGATGGTGGGGAGAGCCTTATTTTACTCTCAAGTATAGGATTGCGGGGGTGGGGGGTGGCTCCCAGGGTTCACCCTGATGGATCCACACCCCCACCCCCCAGACTAGCTGTTGCCACAACAAGGCACTGATTATGCGTGGCATGCCCACGTCTGAGCCTGCAGACTTCGAAACAAAGCTGCCTGAGCTTTCTGAGGTAGGCGATCTGGGTGAAGGTTTTGAGTCTGTAAAGAAAGAAAGAGTAAATATCACTCTGTTTGGTTCAAGCGGACTCTGGAGGAAAAACAAAGCCTTCTTGGCTTCAGTGGCTTTGAACTCCCACCTCCCAGCCGGTTCCTTGCCAGGACCTCCAGCTGCGCTCCTCGGCAGGGAGGCCTTTCCCCAAGGGCACAGGAGCAGGAAGAGGCCTGGGTCCGTTCTGGTCGTTCACCCTGGTGGTCAGAGCCTCCTGCGAGGCTTTGAAGTGAGAATGTTCCAGATGTGCTCTCCACTGGGTCAGGTGGGTCAGGTGGGTCCCTCAAGACATGCCCCCAGAAGGTTGCTTTCAAGCTGTTGGTCTGGCTTGTAGCAGGTGTATCGGTCCAGGCTAGCCCACAAAAGGGGCGCGTGTGGGACTCGGGAAGCTCTGGGGGTGGGGACAAGGCGGCCCCCTTCCATCATCGAACTCCGGGGAGCCCCCCTTGCCTGGCGTGAGGGATAGCAGAATGACAGGGTGGCAGGGAGTCCCCCACAAGACGGGGTGCCCCCCTCCCTGGCAGCAACAGCCCTTGGCACCCTTGTGCCTGGCCGCCAGTCTCGTCGGGTGCCCCCGGGACAAGTGACTAAGGTGAGCCATGTTGTCGGCTCACAGGGCTTCCTGACCAGTGCTCTTCGCAGACCAGCAGCCGTGGCCGTGGTCAGAGCTGTGGGTGTAGATGAGTTTCTTTTCTCACTTTTGATGCAGGGAGGGGGTGGCTCGCAGCCAGGCCTGGTGCCAGCCCTCCCACCCTCCCTGGTGCCAGTGAGCTGCCCCCAGCTTGGGGAAAGCCGGATTTGGAAGGTGGCCCAGGGCTCCCGACGTGGACACAGTGGGCCACGGGGTCCACATCGGGCAGCGCCGGGCCTCCCTTGCCTGGGGCTCTGGGCGCTGCATCCTGCCAGCTGGCTGTAGGGCTCCCCTCCCGTTACCTGCCCTGCCCTCAGAAGCCGTGGCCCCCAGGGTCAGGTGACCTCAGAAAAAGGCAGGAGGTGCAAGCCGGGGGAGGCCGTGGGCAGAGATGGTGGCAGGTCCAGGCACTGGTGTGAAATCAGGGCTTGAGGCATTGGTCTGGAATTGTCGTGTGTGCTGGGGTAGGGGGCAGTGTCTTGGCGAGGGGCCTTGCTGGAGGCGAGGGCCCAGAATCACAGGCAGAGCGGAGCCAGGACTCGAGTGTGCGTGGCTCCCGAGGCCTCACCTGCTTCCCCCTGCCCTGGGCGCCCTCCTTGTGCCCTGCCATGGTCTCCCACCGGCAGCATCCTGGCAGCAAGCCAGGGAGAGGGGCAGGGCAGGGCTCTTACTCCCTCTCAGCCCAGAGAGGGCGAAAGCCTGGGCAAGGCCACACAGCCATCAGAGGAGGGAGCCACCCAGGCATCAGGTGGCCCGGGCCCCAGTGCAGACGGGGCAGGACGGGGCAGGATGGGGCAGGGGTGCAGCGGGAGGTGGAGGGAGGAGGCTGGCTGAAACTGGAGTCTGAGCTAGGTCACTGTTGCCATGGCTCCCAGAAGTGGAAATGCAAAAGATCTGTGCCAGGGTGAACCCTGAGAGAGGGGAGAGAGACCGTAGACACGGAGGCACCCTGGGGCTCATCGGCCTCATCGCATTCGCACCTCATCGGCCTCAGTTCTGTTCTGTGGCGAATGGGGATGGTGGCCTTTCTCAGGGCCACGGGGCCCGGCAAGGGCTGCGTTCCTGCCTCCCTCGCTCTGTCCACAGCTGTTTCTTTTTTTTTTTTATCAGAATTGTTCAGAGTACAGAAACATGGAAGGAATCGTAGAGAACACACACATACTTAATTCAAAAATGGGTGCCGTCCACTGTGGATTCTCTGTGTGTCCATCTCTTAGCCGAACTCTGGGGAAGCGTCCGGCACGCGAGGATGCGGTCCCGTGTACCCGGACCTGAGGTGCCCCTGCGAACACGCCCCTGCAGATGTCTCCCCTTTGTCCCAGGACTGTCCCCACTGCTCGTCCATAAGCCAGAATTCCAGCAGGCCTCCGTGCTGCACGCGGTCGCTTTGTCTCCTTAGGTCCAGTGTCCCACGGCGCTCTCCCCGTCCCCCCAAACCTGCCCCTGCTTGCTCTGTCTCTCTCTCTCTCTTTTAAATAACAGCTTGCGAAGAGGCCAGGCCAGTTGTCTTGTAGAATGTCTTGTTCTAGATTTCTCTGAGCTTTGCCCCCCGCCGCCCACGGTGTCCTCTCCTGTGTTCTTTGATCCCCGAGGGCTAGTTCTTCGAGAAAGCTGTGCTGGAGGCTTCACTAGATCCACAGGAGACCTTCTGGCAAAAGTCTTCATAGGTGTGTCCCCGGCGTGGCCGCACCCCGGGAGCCGCTGACATCTGACGCTAAGCTCGCTTGCGTGACTGGGGTGCCGGCCACACTTGTCTGGACACAGTCGTGTGGTCCCCCCCTTTCCCGCACCCCTGATCTCCCGCTTCATTGCAGCAAGGGGCACGGCTCCCACCCCAGACCGTGCTGGGCCATGCTGCTGCTGGCGGCCGGGGCTTTGGGCTGAGTGTTCTGGGGTCTGGGATGTTTGGGGACGATGGCTGGGGGTGGGGTGGGAGGAGTGAGCGGTCAGAGTGGATTATGACATGCACATGTAATCTGATTGTGACTTTATAGGATATGGGTGCCTGTGGATGAAGGACTGGAGGCAATGTGCAGAAATAAAAGTTGTTCACAGGGTTAGGGGAGGCTTTCGTCCCCCTAAATGAAGTCCTTTAGTGTTGCTGTTAAGCCATTTTGCCAACTGGAAATGCACTGAGCAGAGAGAGGGCGAAGGGTTGACTTGTGGCGACATGAAGCGGACCCAGCTCGCAAAGAGATTGTGTTATCAGCCTGGCACAGGGAAGTTCGCATCAAGGGGAGAGCAGTGACCTCGGGGGCCCTGTGGAATTAGGACTTCCAGCTGCATCCTGTGGAGGGAGAGAGCCAGGACTGGGTGTGGGTGTAGGGTTGAAGCTGGCTGGTGCATGATGTGGCTCTCTTGCTAAAGTCAGATTTCCCCCTCAGAGTTTTTGGAAATGAAGTTCATTCACTTGTACCATAATCAAAGAGAAAAGCAGTGATCGTTCTCTTAAAGTAGGAATGTTGAAGTAGTTTTCATCGAGTGTTTCAGTAGGCACTGACTTTTCAAAGAAAAAAATGTAAGCACTCATTTTGTTAGAAGTGACAGGTCCTCCGTAACCCAAACCCAAACCCAAACCCAGGCTTAAGCAGAAAAGAGGATTTATTGGATCTTCGCATTCAGGTGCAGCTGGGTCCAGGTGCATGATGTTTTAGAGGACTGTTTCTCTATCTTGTTCTGTCTTCTGCCTTTGGCTTCATTTTTCTCATGTTCCATGTGGTGACCTTTGTTCGTGCCAGGCCCATATCCTCTCAGTTTTGGGTCCAGTGGAATACATTTAAGAAGTGTCTCCTCTCGGGATGCCTGGGTGGCTCAGTCAGTTAAGTGTCCGACTCTTGATTTCAGCCAGGTCATGATCTCAGGGTCGTGAGATCGAGCCCCATGTTGGGCTCTGCCTGAGCCTGCTTAAAAAAAAAAGTATTTCTTCTCAGTAGCTTTTATGGAAGTCTTAGAATTCAGTCTGCTTAGAATGGCGGCATGTGATCACTCCTGACCTCATCTCTGTGCCTTGGGGAATTTGGTGCCAGGATTGGCCAGGCAAGGATCCCTCGTTCCGTCCTTGGTGCCCAAAGTGGAGCTTCCTTCCACGTCGCGCGGGCTCTGTGTGCCTGTGGTATGCTCTTGTACTTCTGTGCATACGTGCGTGTGTGTGCATGTGTGTGTGTACGTGTGTGAGGAAGAGGGAGTGTGTGTGTGTGTGTGTGTGTGAGAGAGAGAGAGAGAAGGTGGGGGGAGTTCCTGTAGAGGGGGAGGGAATGCTGGTGGCCAAGAGGACAACTGTCCACTCTGTCTAGCTAAGAAGTCCCTTCCCGTGTGACTGCAGGCCTGGACTCTGGCCATAGCACAGACCGCGCAGGCCACACGGGCCGGGGACGCTGGGCCCCTGACGTCCCTGGTGTTGGGAGACGGCCTTCCTGGCCAATGTGGGACCTCAGCAAGCTCCTTGCCCTATGTCGGTTGCCATATGTTTCCGGTGAGGTCAGCTCCCTTCCTCCTGCTGACCTTTTCCTGTTCGGGTCCTTCTCTCAGCCTGAGCACTTTTGAGGGTACACATCTGTTCCCCTCTGTGTCCGGGGCCCCGTTGCCCTGCCCAAGACATGGTTGTCACGTGAAAGTTCGAGGCCTCTGTGACCCCCTGTCCCCGCCCTCCTGCTGCGGCCTGGGCATCCAGCCACGTGGGTCCCGACCCCTCTCCCGCCTCCTTCCTCCAGGGAACTGCACGCAGCCTTTCCACCTGCTGGGCAGCCCTCCCTGAGTACCTGACACATCTGACCCCCAAACACACAACAGCACCCAGAGACAGAACGTGGCCAGTCCCTGTGCCCTTCTGTCAAGGTAGGCACCTCGCTGACCTCTGTCACCATAGGTTCACTTTGCCTGCTTCAGGCTTTCTTTTTTTTTTTTTTTTTTTAAGATTTTATTTATTTGAGAGAAAGCAAAAGCAAGAGAGATCACAGAAGCAGAGGGAGAAGCAGACTCGCTGCTGAGCAGGGAGCCGGATTCAGGGCTCGATCCAAGACACCTGAGCAGGTGACTCCCTGACCTTTGGCTCGGTTTTCTCATCTGTAAAATGGAGATGAAAAATAGCACTTAGCCTACAGAGAGTTTTGCAGAAGAAGAAGAGGGCTTGAGCAAGGTTTTAAATTTTTTTATATTCATAAAACATTCTTCTTTACATTGTCAGCCATGCATTGTTTTAGTTCAGATCACGTATGTTCTATTAAGAGCAATACAGGCTTCTGCAAAAATGAAAAAAGGCTAAATGTGGGAAAGTAAATGGATTTATTAACCCTCATCCTAGCTCTCTTAGAAAACGGCATTTTAGCAACGCTGTGCATTTCCTTTTGCTATTAAAAAGCGGGCCAAAGTGTATGTGCTCTTTTCACCTGCGTTGTTAATGTTTTAAAACACCTTTATTGAGATATGATTCGCATAATATATGACTAACCTGCACAAAGCCTACATAGTCCAGTGTTTTTAGCGTCTTCACAGAGAATGTGCACCTGTCACCCCTGTCACTCTGAGGATGTTTTCTTCACCTTAGAAAGAACCAGTCCTGCTTGGCTGCCGCTTCCTTAGTCCCCATCCCCCCTGGGACAGCCCCTGGCTGTTACCAACCCGCTTTCTGTCTGCGGCCTTGCCGGTTCCGGACATTTCGTATAAATGAAATCATGTCATCTTTTGTGACTGGGTTCTTTCGCCCAGCGTCACGTTTTCAAGTTTCACCCGGGTGGTAGCAGGTATCAGTACTTTATTCCTTTGCGTGGGCAAATATTCCATTATTTGGGGACTACCAGGGATTTCTGTAAAGATTTGCACAGATACTGAAGCATTATCCTGGGCCCAGAATGACCACGTTTGGTAACTCCTAGCTGTGCAGCCACGAGCAGTTCTAATTGATCTTTGCTGGCCTCGGTTTCCCCCTCCATAAAATGGGTGCAGGAGTGAGTGTGCGTTGCTCTGAGCAGGCATGATGGTAGCCTTGAGGGATTCGGCCCTGATAGTGCTGTTCATGCTCAAGGTATGCGCCTCCCCTGCGGCCCCCTGCCCTGCTCTCCTGGGACATGGGGCTGCTTGGTGAGAGGGAGCTCCAGCCAGGGGCGCCAGGTCCTGAACAAGAGGCAGTCACATACACGGGCCCACACCTTTGGGGCTCCAGCTCCCTGGACCTCCCCCACGTGGAGGGTGGTGGGCTGGGCAGGTGAACAGAGGTGGAAACGTCGTCTTGACTTGGGGTCTTGGGGTTCAGAAGCGGGTGCTTTTTTCATGTTAAAGAGAGAAAAGCAAGCCAGGCGCTCGAAGGGCATTTCCTTCATTCTTTGAGCCCTCGCGGGTACCTGTGTGTTAAATGTCCCCCGGTTCTCTTTGCTTTTCCCACAGGGTATTGGAAACACCCCATGCCGGGGTCCCCGAGAGGTGGCATTGGAAAGGTGTGCCTGGGCCGCCCTGCCCAGCAGCAGAGCATGTCCCGGCTGGACTTGGAGATGCTGGCCGAAATAGGTAAATGTATGTTCTCCTTCCAGCCTCGTCCTGTGAGGAGATCATTGGCGTATGTTTGCTTTTAATAGATAATATATGTACATGGGAGGCTTAAGTGGAATAATATCCTCATTCGCTACTTAAGGCTACCCAATAAGCTGCCAGATTCTGTATCCCCATCTTAAAGACAAGCAAACTGAGGCTCAGGGTAACTTGAAAACATGCCCGAGGGCACCCGGTTGTGGGGGCCAAGCTGGGAGGAGAGCCTCTCCCTGGGATCGCCCCCTGGCGTTTTGGTTAAGATCCTACATGTACGAGTTTACCTGCGAGGCTATTCCTATTATGTGCACTGGGGATTCATTTTCCTCCCTCAGGTTTACAGTAAACGGAGTAGATCCTAAGAACCCGCTGAAGGCCTGTAGCCCTGAAATAAACAGTTTTCTGTTCTGCATCCGGCATCAGTGTGTCCCACCCAGATGCGGGAAGCCTCGGCTGGTTTTACACCTGCCGCTGATTTGCTCCTGAGGACCCGTCATTGTGCCTTCCAGTTTGCTCCCCTTGCTGCTTAAGGGACTGTCCACTGCTTATCTGTCAGGATGCTTCATGTGGCCTTCTTCCCTGTGTCTGTGTCTCTTCTCTTCGCACCAGAGCCCCAGTCATCTGATTTAGGGTCCACCCTAATCCAGTATGACCGTGTCTGAACTCATTTCATCTCTAAAGACATTATTTCCAAATAAGGTCCCATCATGAGGTTCCAGGCGGACATGAATCTTGGAGGAACACTCCTCCACTCAGTGCATCTGGGGACCAAAGTCTAGCCTGAAATTTGAAGGTCTCATTCTTTTTCCAGCTGAAAACATTTCAGCGTTGATTTGTTTTGCACAAAGGAACCCCCTCTACTGAAATTAAACTGGAAGACCGTCCTTTGTCCTCCTTCATAGCACAGTAACCCATTTCTGCCCTCAGCCCAGCTGTGGTTTCCTGCTGGCTACCAGTGTCTACATCGTCCAGGAGGGCTTGGGTTGGTTGGAATTTGGAGCTGGGAATCAAGTTCAAGTCCACACTCCACTGTCCATGAGCAGTGTGACCTTGGGCACTCATTCCCCGTGTCTGAGCCTCCGTTTCCACTCCTGTCGGTGTGGAGGGCAATATTCAGCCCCGAGGTCTCATTTTATCCCTCCATGGTTCTGCACACTGAGGAGGCTCAGTGCATACAGAGGTGGGCGCATAGTGGGTGCACAGGAGGGGTGGGCACACTACCAAGCAGATGCATAGTGGGGTCACACTGAGCAAACGCATAGTGGGTGCACAGGAAAGGTGGGCACATAGTGGGAGCACAGCAGAGATGGGCGCATAGTGGGTGCACAGCTAAGGCATGGTGACTATCCTATAAAAAGACCCAGGAGGCCCCCTCATTGCCCTTCTTCCTCGAGAAGACAGCTGACTTCCTCTAATCCTCGTTGTCTGCCATAGAGCTGCGGAAAGATGAGGAGCAGGCAGCTGCCCTGAGCATAGTGAGAAGGCCGTTGGTGGTGCCCTCGGCTGGCCAGGACCCCGTGCTGAGCATGAATCACCCCTTCTACGACGTGGCCAGGCACGGCATCCTGCAGGTGGCAGGTGGGTCACAGCTGGGTGGTCCCAGGAACACTGACCGTGCCATGTGGGCCCCGTGGCACAGGGTGGGTTCATCCGGGCCACTTCCCTCCAGCTGGCTGTGGCCCCACAGTGAAAGCCACAGTAGGAACCAAAGCTCCTGCCTGTGTTTGGAAACAGCTGACGACATCGGGGTCCTCCAGAGGGACGGGACCAGGAGGATGTAGAGAGGTCCACGCGAGAGGAGGTTTATAGTCGGGATTGGCTCTCGCTTGACAGTGGAGGCTGAGAAGTGCCAGGATCTGCCATCTGCAAGCTGGGGACCCAGGAAGGGCCTCTGGTCTAAGTCCTAGCCCAAGCTCTGGAGAACCAGGAGCGCTGGTGTCCCCCAGTATCTGAGGGCTAGAGAAAGTGGATAGCCCAGCTCAAGCAGACGGCAAATTCACCCCTTTGCCCTTCTGTTCTATCCAAGCCCTTAACAGATTGGATTCGCCCTCCTGCCTTGGGGAGGGCGTTCTTTACTCGGTTCAAATGCTACTCTCCTCTGGAAACACCCCTCACAGACACACGAAGAAATAATGTTTTACAGCCATCTGGGACTCCCTGAGCCCAGTCGAGGTGACACATGGCATTAGCTGTCATAGGCAGTGACCCTAACATCTCACCTCTTTGTCCCCTGCGCTGAGCTCCATAAACATTAGTCCCTAGCCCCAAGGAGCTGGAATCTTGTCAAGGTGATGATGAAACAGAGGAATGGTTCTCAGTAGTGGGAGGCCCCCAAGACACAAATGGCAAGTATTTTGGTGCATGCTCCATGCAGAGGACCAAGGAGAGGTTGGGGATTGGACAGCTGGCCAGCCATTTCGAGCCCCAGATGTTCATTTTGGAGAACCTTTAAGGTTTAGGGAGCAGGGATGGTTGCTGGACCCTGTGTGGGAGCACAGATCAGGTGCCCACAAAAGGAAGGCAGGAAATAGTTATTTTTCATAAGAATAAAAAATACATTATTTATGTTAATATGCAATGGATTATTTTTAAAGATTTTTAAATTTGATTTAAGAGAGGGAGAGAGAGAGCACGTGCATGAGCAGGGGAGGAGCAGAGGGAGAGGGACAAGTAGACTCTGTGCTCAGCGTGGAGCCTGATGTGGGGCCCGATCCCACGACCCCAAGATCATGACCTGAGCCGAAGTCAGGAGTCAAATGCTCAACCAACTGAGCCACCCAGGCGCCCCTGCAATGGGTTATTTTTAAATGAATGAATAAATATTTTAAAATTTTCTCTTTTAGGTTACTAGTATGGTCAATTTCTATAGAAATAACCCACCTTTTAAAAAATTTTAAGACTCTTTGAGGACCGGGGCACCTGGGTGGCTCAGTTGGTTGAGCCTCCGACTGACTCTTGGTTTCGCTCAGGTCATGATCTCAGGGTCATGAGATCAAACCCCGTGTCAGGCTCCGCACTGAGCTCGGAGCCTGCTTGGGATTCTCTCTCCTTCTCTGCCCCTCCCCCAGCTCACACATGCTCTGTCTTTCTCTAAAATAAATTTATTTATTTATATATATGTAAATAAACATATGAAATCTTTAAAAAAAAAAAACAAACAAGTCCTTGAGGACGTCAGTAATTTTTTAGAGTATCGATGGGTTCCAAGACCTAAAAGTCTGAGAAGCGGTGGCCTTGCACATGAGCAGTCTAGGCGGATGTCCCTTGCACGCTCGAGAGGCATATGTATCCCGCAGCGCTGGGCAGAATGTTCTGCGTATTTCTGTCAGGTTCAGTTGATGAGTGGTATTGTCTAGATTTGCCTCCTTCTGCTTCTGTGTCTACGTCTATCAGTTGTTGACTGAGGGCTGCTCAGAGCGCCCATGGTTGGAATTTGTCAGTTTCTGCCTCTGATTCTGTCCGCTTTTGTTCCATGTGTCTGGACACTTTGTTTTTGGGGGCACATACACTTAGGGTTGTTGTGTCTTCTTCATGTGTTGACCTCTGCATCGTTTCGAAGTGCCCTCCTTTACGTCCGGCCATGCGCCCGTGATGACAGCCACGTCTGACGTTCATGTAGTCGGGCCAGCTGGGCCAGCTCTGTCCTTACTGGCGTTGGTAGGTAGGCCTTCTCCATGCCTTTCCCTTCATCCCTTTACGGATGAAGCGCATTGCGTATAGACAGCTTCCCATGAGATCTTTTTGTACTTCCGTTGAGGTGCCTCTTAGCGGGACCACGTCCTCAGCACCTCGAGGGTGTGCTCAGGAGTCTACACTTCGTCACGGGGCTCTGGGAAACGTGAGGCAGAGGGCCAGCACTATGGGGCTTGTGGTTTAGAGTGACCCTTCTTGCCGCCGTGTGGGGGGTGCCGATGATGGCTGCGTGGGGCCCCAATAGGAGCAAGAACAGTGGTCTGAGTTCATGCTGTGGAGAGAGATTTTCAACGTCAGGCTGGAGGACCAGCTGAAACCCGACTGGGAAGGGGCCCTAGCAGAGTGGGATGAGAGTTCAGTCAAGAGATGAGGGCCCTGCCTCATCTCCACCTGCTGGGCTGGGGGCCTGGGGCCGGGACAGGGTTCCTTCCTGGAGTGAGGCTGTGGTGGCCCCGTGGTTTGTGGTGGGTCCTTCAGGACCTAACGTTAAGGGTCTGTGGGCGCCTTGAGCTGTGGGCAGATTCTTCCAGAGATGCTCTGAGGTTATCATGGTGGAACGCTTGAGCCTGTCCTCAAGCTACGGGTTTCTGTGCTATGAGTGATGACAGCTTGGGTGGCAGTCCTCAGATTCTGGAGAGTTCTCCCGTTTTAGATCAGAGTTCTCACTTAAACGCCAGCTTCTTGAGACATTTAACTATCTTTAGAGAACACCTGAGGCCCTCAGACCCCCCCTTAAAAGATGCCAGCCCAGCCAGAGGTCCTCAGGAGTCAGGCAGAGGCTGCTGAAGCAGAGCCAGACAGAGACAGCTCTACACGTGGCTGAGATAGACCTCACTGTCAAAGAACTAGAGCAACGGAGATCGAGACACTCCGACCCGGAGGAACCACCAGTTAAGGAGAGAGAAATCAGCATCCCCGAAACCACCACTGGCTTTTCTATCAGAGCACCTGGCGAGAGCCCCTGGCATTCCCTCGCTGAGGGTCAGTCCCCTGCCCCCTCCTCCCAGCCTCACCCGGGCATCCGGCTCTGTCCCCTCGTCCCTAACTCTGGTTCAGGCTCCTGTGGGGCTGGCTCGCCTGGGGGACAGTTCACCACCTAGAACCCTTCCCTCTGCTCCACTGGGAAGCCACGTGGGCCACCCTCTGACTCCTGCCAAGGGGTCTACTTTGGGCGTGAGCAGACCTCACTCCCCACCAGGGGGACCCCCCTAGTTTCCTCTCTGGGTGTCACTTCCCCCAGAGCTGGACATGCAGAACTGCAGCTAGAAATTGGAGTGTTGTACAAAGTAATATTGAATGATCTGTCTATATTTAAGGGGTGTGCACGTGGCCAAATAGAAGCTTTGTAGAATTGTAATTCTTTAAGATAGTGTTTTGTAAATAAAGTTGATTTCAGCATTTTAAGAAGTGGTCACCGTCTGGAGCTCAGTCTGGGGCCAGGGCTGTGAGCCCAGAAGGACATGACAAGGGTGGAGAGCGGGGTAGGCGGGGGGTGGGTTTGGGCCCGAGGAGCAGAGAGGCTGGAGGTGTAATCCAGAGACGCAGAGGTGGTGAGAGAGAAGAGAAGGGGGGGACAGGCGGATCTGGTCCTCCTGGATGACAGGTTGCCGCCCCAGACCTGTATCTTTCCCCTCAGTTTAGATTCCTTCCCTGCAGGATGCAGACAAAATGGGCCTTCATGTCTCCTTTTATTTCTGCAAAAAAAGATGAGCAGCCTTAAAACAAAAACCCAAAGAGACAAACTCCCAAATCACTCCTGGTTAGATTGCGACTGCCTTTATTATGCATTTTAATCGTCCTTCACTCAGAGCAGATGATGGATCGTCTGGAGTGCGTTCCCGGCGATGGCTCCGGGAGCCGTTCCTTTATTCATAAACTGGGCTTCCCCTGTCTCGGAGACAGTGAGCGATGTTGAGTGGTGCACAGTGAGGGGAGGAATAGGGGTCATGAATTAAACTGATGCCTCACAGAATTTGCATTTTATTGATAGTTTTCATTTCCTTCCACATTATATCATGTTGAAGCCTGTTTTCGATACGCTGGCCTGTGTTAGCGGAGAATGACGGAGGGGTATTTACTCATATTGACTGATACCATTAATGCGGGTGCTGCGTTGACTGCTTAGTAAGTGGGAGGCCTGGCTGTCCCGGGGGTTCCTCTGGGCCGCCTGGGAGGCCTGCCCGCGGGCGTCGCGGGGTGCTCAGGGGCGGAGGGCGCTGTGCCCGCCAGGCTGGGGGTGCCGCCCTCGGAGCCGGCCAGCTGTGAGCGTGAACCCCGCTCCAGTGGGCCTCAGCTCCCTCTTGTGTAAATGAAACAGCATGCCTGGAGACACCCAGCTCTGGCCTGTGGAAACGGTCACATTTATTGAGCACTTACTGTATGCCAGGGCTATGCCAAGACTTGATTGAAGTTACTGACTCAGTCCTTCCCAGCCAGTGTTTTGTTTTTTTTTTTAGATTTATTTATTTGAGAGAGAGAAAGTGTGGGGAAGGCCAGAGGGAGAGAGAATCTCAAGCAGACTCCCTGCTGAGCGTGGAACTTGATGCGGGACTCAATCCCACGACCCCGAGATCATGACCTGAGCCAATGCCAAGAGCTGGGTGCTCACCCGACTGAGCCACCCAGGTGCCCCTTCCCAGCCACTTTTTGAGCCTGTATCTGCAGAGCGGCAGAGAGGCTGGCTTGGGGCTGCCTGGCTGTGAGGGGACAGGGATTCTGACCCCAGAGCCAGGGCCCAGCCTGTCCTTCTCTCCTTTTTCACAAACCCAGCATGCCCACCGCCACACTCGCTGTAAGCTTCGTGAGTCTGTCCAGTCTGAGTAATGCTGGGATGTTAGCTTCGGGGACATTTAGAAATCTGTTGACGTGAAAAGAAAATGCTAAGTTAGTTGCCCTTTTGATTTTGAGGGAAGTATAAAGCCTTCACTGGTAGCTCAGCATCCTGCAAGTTGATGAACTGTGCAACCAGTAGGTGCATAGTTAAGTGTTCGTGCAGTGAAGGAGTGAACAAGTCAGTGCTTTATACAAGCAGCATGAGAAGGGACTGGGGCAGATGTGGGCACTGGGCTCCCAGCCCCCTTCCGTGTGTCTGCCTCTGGCTTGCCCGAACTGTGCTCTGGCCAGGGATGCTCCTCACCCTTGTTTGCGGATGGTGGATAGACAGGGCTCATGGCGGGCTCAGTGCCCCTCATGCCCTATCGCTGGCTGAACGGAGTCCAGACTCTGCCCCGGACCTGCCTTGTCTCTGCATGCCCTCCACCCTCTGGGCCCGCTGACCTGAGCCGCAGTGTTACGTCCCCTCGCCTGGCCAGCACAGCGCCTCTCAGCAGCCACGGGTCTGGGGGGCTCGGACAGGCCGGGAACCCCTCCCACCCGCTCTCGGCAGACCGGCAAACCAGGGTCAGGAGGGAAGCGGGGCCTGTGGTCTGAGCAGGGCAGGGTGCTGGTGTCTGATGGAGACGTGCCACATCCTGGCCTTGCCTGGAGGGTTGGCATTCTTGGACATCAAGCCCCTCCCCAGTCCTGGAGGTCTCTGTCCCCCACCTCCTCGTTCCCTTCCACCATACAGTCTCTGCTTGGGACGCCCTGCTCCAGGCCTCCCTCCACCAGTGGCCGAAGGGCCTTTGGAATGACCCATCAGATGGTGTCCCTTACTTCCCCTCCTCACTGGCTCCCCAGTGTCAGCTGGGTAAAGTCAAACCCTGAGTGTCCTCATCCCTGTGGCCTTGACCTCTCCTTCCACCATCATTTCCCATGACAACCTGCAGCCCGCGGGGGCACGTCTGTGTCAGACCCCGTGCTATTCCTCAGCCGACCGGGGAGTCCCGTGAACAGACGTCCGCTCTGCCCTCAGCAAGGCCTTGCCTGTAGCCCCAGTTCCTGCTTCATCTTCCCTTTCTGGAGCTTGGCCTCTGCGTCTCTGGCCTGCTGGGTGGCAGCCCCTCCACAGCCCTGCAGCGCACCCTCTGGCACAGTAGGTCATGGTGGGGGTGCAGGGTCGTGCGACACGGGGAGGTAAATGACGTGTCTGGCCTTTGTCCCTGATTCTTGGGAAGTAACCTCTAAATCCTTGAAATTTCCCAAGTGATAGCAGCTTTGTGATTCCTGCTGGTTTATGCCAGAGAGGAGGCCCCCAGGGGACCCCGGGTCGTGTATGCTGCCAAGACAGCTCAGGACGGGGCTGCTGAGCCAGAAGGACCAACCGGGATCAGAGGGTCAGTGCTTTGTGACCTCCAGGGGCTAGAGACTGCGTTCAGTCCATTGCCAGGGAATCGATCTGGATTGATCGATTGACCGAGCTGCGTATTGATTGAATCATGACTCCGTCAGCCACACCCATGTGATGAAACCAGTAAAGGGCTCTGGAGCCATGTGCCCTGGGTGGTTGGTGACGTGTCGATCTGCTTGACTGCAGGGGGAGAGGGTAGGGGGACTCCATGTCCAGGACCCTCCCACCCTGCCCCCTGCGTCTCCCCTTTTTTGCTGGTCTTGCTTGGTGTCCTTTATGATAAAATGCAAGTGAGCTAGTGAATTACCGTTCGTGAGGGGGTCGTGGGAACCTCTGGATTTGTAGCCAGCTGGTCAGAATTGGGGTGGCCTGGGGACCCCCGACCAGCAGCTGCTGTCTGAAGTGAGGACCGCTCTGTGGAGGATGGAGCCCTTCGCCTGTGAGGTGTGGCCTAAGCCCAGCTAGGTGGAAGGCACTGGAGACATAGCCTCTGGCTGCTGGAGCCCCCCGGTTTCTCAGGGGCTTGTGGAGCTGGGCGAAGACCCCGTCCCCACATCACTGTCCTTTGCCCATGACGGTGGGGCCAGGCGAGGGCCATGTCTGGTCCTTCTTCCCACAGCTGAGTGCACAGTGGGCCTCCAGTGAACGCTTGTTGACCTAGTCTTCCATTTGCCAAATTATTTAGTACATCCCGAGACTTTCCACTTGGCCTGATTGACGATGATAACGCCACTCGGGGTTCTTGACCTTTCATCACGGACGCTAACTTTCTCTCCCAGCTCTAGGGGACATTAATTCCCGTTGCTTCGGTAGCCACACAGAAGATCCCAGCTTGAGAAGCAACACTGTCCTTTTCCCTCGTGCCCCACACGTGAGCACAGACACAGCTTGGCCACGGGACCCTGGCCTCAGACGCTAGAAACTGTGTGGGAGACGCTCCCCTCCTGGGCACAGCCATTGAAGGATTTGTGCCCAAAGCCCCCATTTGGTGAGGCTTCCGGTGCAGTCCTTCCAAACAGGGGCTTTCTAGACACATGGGGGGCATGAGCAGAATCCCTAAGGAGCCTCGGAAATGAGAAGGTGCTGTGTCTGGAAACCGGAACAGCTCAGGAATTCTGAGTATCAGAGTAGCTTCCGGGCTCCTGGGAAGATCCAGACGTGTCCTCAGTAACAAGCAGCCGTCCTGGGTGTGCAGTCAGGGCAGGGCACGAGCATGCACGTGGGTGTGCCTGTGGGCGCGCGTGTGTGCGTGCGAGCGAGCGTGTATGCTGTCCCGACTAGTTCGGTTCAGAGCTGGAGGGGGTGGGAAAGCCCTGCTCTCATCCTCTCGTTTTAAGTAAACCCCTGGAAACAGCTGTAAATCCTTTCTTCACAATGAAAGTGAGTTTAAAGTGATGTAATTTCTAGAAAGGTATTTGCTTTCTTCAGGCTCTAGAATCCGTCTTTCAGTCAATCAGTGACAGATTATTGGACATAATTTGAGGACAGGCATGGGCAACGAGCCTGGGTACTGGGGACACAGATGATCAGACAGGAACCGGCCCTTGGGGAGCACCTCCCTCCCCGCTGCGCTGTCCCACATGTGGTGAGCACCACTGTGTCAAGAGAGTTGCAGGGTCCCTGGGGCCACGCTGAGGGCCAGCACTGAGCATCAGGACTCCTGTACCCTGTGAGGTCATGTCCAGGGGTGACTGTCCCCCAGACCACCCCAGCCTTCTGCAAGGCCCAGAGTCCTGGGGGTGCTCAGGGCGACACTCTGATTCTGTGGGGAGGAGGCAGTGGGCAGGGTGGCCAAACACTAGCTGTGAAGCCAGATGCATCTGGGTTCCAGCCCGGGTGCCCTTGGCCAGCCGTGCGGCTCTGCACTGGGGACTTAATCCCGCCAGGCCCCAGCTTCTCCGTGCGGGCTGGTGCTGAATGTGAGCTTCGCTCCTGTACACAGCGTCGTATAATAGATGCTCACTCGGCAGGTGCCG
This sequence comes from Mirounga leonina, assembly GCF_011800145.1. Taxonomy (NCBI): domain Eukaryota; kingdom Metazoa; phylum Chordata; class Mammalia; order Carnivora; family Phocidae; genus Mirounga; species Mirounga leonina. The sequence continues at coordinate 1,562,099 of NW_023270739.1, read as the reverse complement.
TCTTTGCTACCTGCCAGCCGCCTGTGCCTCTTAGGTCAGGTGGGGCTGCTCGGGAGGCTCCCGTTTTCCGTGAACGCCTGGGGCTGTTCCACGAGAAGGTGGCCCTGGGTGCTGCTGGGGCTCACGCCCGTGTCTGCTCCTGCAGGAGAGGACCGCTTTGGAAGACGAGTCATCACCTTCAGCTGCTGCCGGATGCCCCCGTCGCACGAGCTCAACCACAGGCGTCTGCTGGAGTAAGTCTCGTTGGTGCCCGCCTCCGTCTTGTCCCTTGCTGCTGGTGTCTGGACGCTCTGGGTGTTGGTATGCTGCTTCCGGTGCCTCCTTCCTGGTGGGAGCCTGCGCCTCGTGAGAGGTGCTGGGCGGGTCGGTGCGTCCTGACCGCAGTCCCAGCACTGCTCCCATGCCCGGTTCTGACCGTTCCGGCCGACCCACTTCTCCACCCACGGCATAGTGCGCAGTGGCCGTGCCCGGAGCCCCCAGCTCTAATGAAAGCATGAGCGGGTCCCAGAAGCACGTGAGAGCCTTTGGGGGTGGTTTGTGAGAATCCCCTTGACCCAAGCCTCCAGTCTGGTCCGTTAAAGGATCTTCTGACAGCAGTGGGAAATACAGGGTGGCAGCAGGAACCCTGCTGGCCACAGGGGCTCAGGAGTCTTTAGCCCACACTGCTGCTGGGTGGCAAGATCTGCCATGGAGTCCATGAGGTCACCCCGGGCAGCGAGCTGGCGCTCCTGGGTGGTGCTGGCCTCCCTCCAGCATGCTCGCACATGCGGGGCACACAGAGAGAGGGGTGCCGGGTAAGGGAGAGCTCCTGTCTGGGGTCCTGCAAGGTTAACACGGGTCCCTTGCCAGATTATTCCTTCTGCGGCATCACAAACCCATGACCTGCGGGTCAAATGTCCCTGAAGGTACACTGCTGGGCCAGGAGGTGTTCAGGATTTGTTTCCTTGTAAAGACAGAAGGATCCCCGACAGAAAGCAGGAGGTTGCAGGAGGCAGGGTAATCGTTCATGGCTATGGGCTTTCTTTTGGGCCATGAGAATGCTTGGGAGCTGGATGGAGGTGGTGGTTGCACAACATGGTGGATATGCTCAATGCCACTGAATTGTTCATGTTAAAATGATTAATGTTATGTTACGAATTTCACCTCAATCCAAAAAAAACAAAAACAAAACTACCTCTGACAATAACGGGTACATTGTGTTTTTTCATGTGCCTGCCTCAGAAACCTTCACTTCCAGAAGGAAGTGGTCAGCACAGCCTCTGTGAACAGTTGTGTAGGTTGTTGACTGCACAAGGGCAACACAGTGATGGGCTGCCATCCAGCTGCCGCTGCTCTCACCCAATGCTGGAGGGTGTCTATCTAGAGAAAGGAGCACCTTTTTCTAATTTCCTCAAAGGTGCCCTGTGGGCTTCTTGGCCTTGCTAGGAAGAGCGCCAAGATGGAGTCTTTTCCATGTTTCCATGGAAAACATTGCCACCGCACACACCATCCTCCCTCTCCCTGTCCAAGCAGTAGCTTTCTTGTGGCCAGATGTGCGCTCCTATTTTTGCAGTGGGTGAAGAAATAAGTCCGTGTCTTTGAAGCTCAACCAGTAATTTAGTTAATGACTTCCTGCGCTGAGCACGCCGAGTGCCAGATGTACCCGGACAGGGAGAGAGCTCGGCTTGCTCGCGGGAAGAACCAGGGAGCGCGCTGGGCCAGGGGAAGGGTGCCTGCTTGGACCGGAAGTGTCCAGGTGTCCAGTGTGGATAAGTGAGCTGACCGGAGACGTTCCCCTGGTCTCCCCTCCCAAGAGTTGAGAAATGCAAAGGAGACCATCCATGCAGGATTGAGGCGTTCCTGGCAGTGCGGGTGCTCTGTGGACTTACAGATCTGAGCCTGGCTTCTGTCTTCGAGGGGGACAGAAGGATGGCCTTAGTGAAGAGTTCCCCGGTGGATTAGTCCAAAGGGTGTTTGAGCAAGTGCGCTGGAGAGTGTCTGGGCGCTGGGCCTGCTTCCCCAACAGATAAGCCCAAACCTTGGACACATCAGGTCAGCTTTGCCTTGGGTTTATACATCAGAGACGACAGGTGAGAGTGCGTGGCTCTCTGGGGGCAGGACAGCGTGGGCAAGAGAGTGGACTGCTCCATTCACATCCCGGCTCTACCCCTTCCTGATTCTCCTCGGCCGGCCTCAGTTGACTGCTCTGTAAAATGGGCCTATAGTGCCTGCCTCCAGGGCTGTGGTGGGGATTAAGTGAGAAAATTCGTGCAAAGCCTGCTGTTCAGAGAGTCAGTGCTTTGGGCCGAGGGCGCTCTGATGATGCTTATAGTCAGACGAGCAGAGGAGAAGCTGACATCCTTTTGTGCAAGATAAAGATCCCCCCTCGGTGTCCTGAGCCGCTGAGCACTTGCAGACAGGCAGGGGCTGCTGGGTGTTTCTCCTGGAGCTGTGCTGCGGACGCTTGTCCCCAGGAGCACCCGGCCCACACCCATTGGACCCAGAGCTCCCGGCAGGCTGCCTTGGCAGGGCACCCAGCGAAAGCAGCCCTACTCCCTGCCACGGGGTCACGGGAGCCGGGCTGAATTAAGGACGAGATGTGCTTTAGGTGATGCCTCGGGCAGCCCGGTCTGACCTGCTCGATGTCGGCGGCCCCTGCCAAAATGACGAGGGACGTTGGAGCTGTCCTCCTGCGGGTGGCTGGACGAGGCCTAGGGCTGGAGGGGATCGTGGAGCTTTGCGGGACTCATACTGCGGCGTGTGGTCATGTGACAGAAGCAGGGCAGAGTCAGGACTCTGCTTTATGTTCACGAGAAAAAACGCTCAGAGCTAAATCAGGAAGGAAGGAATTGCGTGCTCCTAGAGACGCCGCAGAATGGCTCGGGGTCTGTCCTGGGTTCGCATCCCAGCGTGGCCTCTCTTACTTCCCGCCGGCTGCTACTAACTCATCACTGCAGTTGGGTGGTGTGAAGCAGTGCATTTATTCTCACAGCCAGAAGGCCGAACCCAAGGTGTTGGCAGGAGCCGGGCGCCCCGTCACTCTCCGTTCTGCCTCTCTCCTCAGACACAGCCCCCTTCTGTGATTTCCCTTTTTTTTTTTTTTTTTAAAGATTTTATTTATTTATTTGAGAGAGAGAGAATGAGAGACAGAGAGCACGAGAGGGAAGAGGGCAGAGGGAGAAGCAGACCCCCTGCTGAGCAGGGAGCCCGATGCGGGACTCGATCCTGGGACTCCAGGATCATGACCTGAGCCGAAGGCAGTCGCTTAACCAACTGAGCCACCCAGGCGCCCTGTGATTTCCCTTTTTTTCTGTCCTGTTGGGACACAGGTGGTATGTTTAGCGCCCGCCTGGATCATCTAGGAGAAACACCCACTTGCGACAGCCTTGCCTTAGTCACACCTGCAAAGACCCTTTTCCGAATAAGGTCACATTCACGGGCTCCTGAGATTTGATGTGGATGTCTCTTCTGGACCACTTTTTGGCCTGTCACATCCGCTTGCTAGCTGGGTGACCGTGACCTTCAGGGCTCAACCTCTCTGAGCCTCCTCTAACAAACGAGGACGGGGCCCCCTTGCAGGTGGGCCCCCACGGGCCCTGGATGGGTCCCCCTGTGACCTGGTGGGGCTGGCACCCACTGGACCACCACGGCTTCTGTTCTGGGGAAAGCATCCTTGGTTTCGGTGACAGTGACAGGGTGATTTTCGAAGCCGAGTCTGTGCTTTGTGCCCAGGTACCTGAAGCACATGCTGGACCAGTACGTGGAGAGTGATTACACCGTTGTCTACTTCCACCACGGGCTGAACAGCCGGAACAAGCCGTCCCTGGGCTGGCTGCAGAGCACCTACAAGGAGTTTGACAGGAGGTGTGTGCGCTCGAGCCCTGGGGGGGTGGAGGGGGGCCCAGGATTGCACTGAGTGGTGGGGAGCCCGGGTGAGAGGAGGGGTCGTGACTGCGCTGCGGGAGGCGGGGAGCTAGGCTGAAGGAGCTTGGGGTGGGTGGGGTCACCTGCCTCCGGGCAGGGGCTCTGTCCAGCCTCATCATCCAGGGCAGGGGCGACCAGACAGTCCGTACTTGGGCTTCGCGGGCCCTCGGATTTCTGTTGAAACTCTCGTTCTGCGGCGTAGCCCAAGAGCAGCTACAGGTAATAAACACACAGGTGGGACCGGGCTCTGGTCAAACTTGATTTATGGACGCCGGGATGTGAATTTCGTGTCATTTTCACATATCCTGAACTGTTACTCTCTTAATTTTTTTCTCCAACCCTTAACAACGGAGAGCCCTTCCCGGCTTTTGGGCTGTGCAAAAGTTGGTGGCCGGCCAGATGTGGCCCGTGTACCCTAGGTCACTGACCCTGGTCTAGAAATGTGGCAAAGGAGTACGACCACGCAGCTGTCTTCCAGATGCCCCTCATGCTGTCTCCACACTTTACAGTGTACAAGGGGCTTTCTGGTGTCTCTGTCGGAGAGGTGGGCAGCGTGCTGGACAGGTGAGGACACACAGGCCCCAGAGGGCAGGTGTCTCTCCCTGTGTCCCTCACCTGCTCTGTGGCAGGGCTGGGGCCCCACCTGAGACCCTGTCTCCCTGTCCCACCTGACGCACCGCACCTCTTGCACACAGCGTGGAGCTGGTAGATGTTTTCTTGAGTGACGCCGTTCGTGCATAACCATCGACTTTGTAGTGTATTTGGCTAATAGGCTGCCCTATCTGGCCTTGTGTGGATATCCTGGTATCCTCTGGGTGTCCCTTCTCAAAGGCCCTTCATACCTCTGGTGGAAATCTTCCTATCAGACCTTTGAGTAGGTGGGATGGTGGCCGGGAGTGCCTGATTTCTCAGAGCCTGCCCTCCTGTCTTTTGGGTCCATAGACTCTTCGGAGGAGTTTCTTGGCTTTCTGTCCTGTGTCCTATAGGGAAAGGATTGTTGCCGCACTTTGCGGTCATTTACCTGACACCGTAAGTACCAGGCGAGATGGAGGCAGCCAGGCCCCAGCTCCGACCCCTCTTCCGTGAAGCTTTCCTGGGTTGTCCCTGGAGAATCAACAGCCCCTCCCCCGCGGCGTCACTGTCCCTGAGCACATAGTGTGTCTGCAGAGCAGCGTGTTTGTCCCCCCGTGCTCTGTTGCAACCCCCTGACCCACCTCTGTATCCCCTGCGTGAGGGAAGGTGGAGCAGCCAGGTGGGGCCAGGGGTGGGTGCCAGCGTTCCAGCTGGGGCGGTCAGAGAGGCCAGATGGAGGAGGCGGCCTCTGAGCAGCCCCTGGAAGGGATGGGCAGGGTGTTGCTAGGTGGCTGACCCGAGAAAGAGTAAGGTGGCCTGAGGTTCTCCTGGGGGAGGGCTGGACTGGGGGATTCGCCTGGGGAATCGTGGAGGGAGGTGGCAAAGGGCTGGGGGTGTGCTAAGGACGCCAGCCCTGGTTTAGGAGGCAATATGAATGACATGTTCAAAGTGGCCTTTTCCAGAAGCTCAGGCTAACAGGAGGAGATGCATATGTCCCCTGTGTTGAGCCGATACAGATAAATTATCAAAAGGAAGGAGGCAAACTTGTCTCCTACTTCCCACAAAGGTGGACCAGGAGGTGGGGGTAGGATTATAGACCTTGGCTCGATTGAATCATAAAGGACAGACATTCTAGGCATCAAAACCAGCAGTGGAGTGTCTCCTGGGGGTAGTGAGTTCCCCATCACCAGGGGTATGCAAGCGGAGCTCCAGATCCAGTTTGGTGAGATTTGTACCACAAGAGTTTCTGCCTGCTCTCGCTGCACCCTGGTGGGTTTCCTGCATTCTTTTCCTCTTGGCTGTTGACTCCTGGTTCTCCAGACTGTTCTGCCAGGTCGCTCCTTTTAAGGGAGAACCAGTCCACACACGAGTGTTGTTACCCCCTTCCGGGAAGCCACCTCCACATCAGGATGGACTCGGTGGCAACAGTGCTCTGGGACCCTGGACCACCCACAAGTCACTGCAGCTCCCCCTCTCTGCATTGAGAGCCTTTCTTTTTGTAATTAGTTAGTATTTCCTTGGGAGATACTTTGTAGATACTTGCTCCTCATCAGAGTGTCATGTCCTAGCCTTTGCCTCCATTGCTCGTTCTCGGCCCAGTGAGAACTCTGATGGGGGCCAAATGGTGCTTGGAACTATTGGCAATTTACCGTAAGGAAGAGCTTACACTTCCGGCTTATTTATATCAATGTGGACTTGCGATTTCCTGTTTCATTCAATGGGTTCTAATCCACGACTGTGTTTAATGTTCAGATTCAAATGCGGCCAGGTGGGTGCCCTTCCAGCCTGGCTCCTGTGACCCTCAGATGTGTCCCGTCACGCTGAGCACTGCCCCTGCAGAATCTCGCACAAGCAGGGGCTTCAGGCACACCTTACATTGTTCTCCGCCCGCCCTGGGGTCTGCTGTTTGTCTAGGAGCCCTGGTTCCTTTCAGTGCGGGTGCTGTCCAGGGGCCAGGGTCTGGAAGTAGTGTGCTTGTTGCTTTTGGGGTGACTGGCTCCCAGGCCCTATGCATGGACAGTTGGGGTGTTTCCACACTTGTCTGTTTCTGCCGGGAAATCTCACCCCCGATGCCTACAGCCGTTCCCTGCAGCTCAGGGCTCGCTCTGGTGTTCTCTCCCTCTGCATCTGTCCCCCTCCCCTCTGGCAGCGAGAACCCTGCTGATGTGCTTACCTCTCCGTCGCCCAGCATCTGACTGATCTCACTGGTCGTGTTACCCTCTCGGACCACCCCGCCACTGCGCACCCCTTCCCATCCCGTGCATCCCCGTGAGGAAGCCCTGCTCACACACCCAGCGGCTCCAGCTCACCTCCCCTGGCTCTGCCCCTCCCCTGCCCGCCCCCCCTACTCCCAGGTCTGGCCAGGAGGCACCCTGGTCCACGTGTGATGCCCAGCTCTCGGGATTGGGGAGGCTGGCTTGTGACATGGGTGGGTCTCCTGCCCCTGTGGCCAGCTTTAAGCTACCAGCATGATGCCACTGGACGCAGATCAGGGGGACACTCGGTATGGACTTCCCTTATTCAGATGCAGCAGACAAGTAGTGTAAAGGGCATAGAAAGGAGTAAAATAATGAGCATGTGATGAGTTTTGAATATTTATTACTTTGGTGCTTAGTATGATTTACTCAATTATGTGTTTATATTATTTAATATGTTTTTCACCACTGGTTCCCCAAACGCCTGGAATTCTGACAGTCAGTCGGCTCTTGTGAGTGGGTAAGAGCTGGCCGGCGTCCCCCTGGCTGACCGCACGCTGGCTTGTGCGGACGCCCCTCCTCCCCTCAGACGACGCCCGGCCGGGCCACGGCCACCCTGCCCGCCCTCGCTGTCTCCACCCCGGGGGTGGTGCCAACCTCCTTGGCTCAGCCTCATGGCCTTGGACTGAATTATTCTGGAACGAGGGGAGCAAGCAAGCCAAGTGGCACCCCATTTTTTAAGTGGGTGCCCCATACCCCGTGGTGTGGGTGCAAACCGTGAAGTCGGCAGTGGCAAACGAGAGGTCCTGATTTCCCCCCTCAGCTTTTGGTTCAGTGTTCTTAAATTGGCCCTGTTGTCTTAAGCTCACGGTTAAGGCTTCGTGGTTACTCACCTTAGGGTGTAGGGCTTGTTGCTCTGAAGTCATCTCACGCTTCCCTCCTTAGGTACAAAAAGAATTTGAAGGCCCTGTACATTGTGCACCCCACCAACTTCATCAAGGTCCTGTGGACCATCTTCAAACCCCTCATCAGGTATGTGGCATTCTCAGCAAGAACCTCACTGGGGCGGGAGGCTCCATCCCGCGGGCTTAGGGCGGGGGGATGGCTCTCCCTATGTGGCTTTGTGGAGGTCTCATCTCTGGGGCACCCATGTGTTTCGGGTACGCCGCCCACCCCGTGGCTATGGCGGGCATGGGGCTGACGGTCCTGAAAGTCCTGAATGGGAACACCAGCTCATGATACTGGTGAGCTTTGCACCTGGTATTTTTAAATCCCACCCTGGCCACTTTATGCACCTGTGTCGGGGGTCTCAAAGACCACCTCAGGTTTGGTGGTTCACTGCAAGGACTCACAAAACTCAGACCAGCACTCATTCTAGAGAGTGTGGCCCGTGTGGCCCTGCCAGGGTGGTCGGATGCGGCTCCCAGATCTGCAGGCTCTGCTTGGAGAATTTCTGGAATAGCAGACCTGAGTCTGCTCCCGTTTAACGCAGGGAGAGACTTCCGTGGCTAGAGTTCCTTTCGTCGTAGGAGAATTGCCCGCCAGTTTTCCCACGGCTTGCCCGTCCTTCCGCCGCAGACCCATTCCTGTTAGGAAGCTGGGATTTTGTCTGTCTGTTCTGTTGCTTAGCCAGGACCAGCCTGCTGGTGCTGTACTTGACATTGTGCGGAAGCCAGTGCCGGTGACGCAACTGCCCGAGAAGACAGTTCGGATGTTCTTCTGCTCATTGGCGTTGTCGTTCACCTTAGCAAAGCTCTCAGAGTTCTAGAAACCTCTCTGAGTCCTCGGGGAAATAATCATCCCCCCCGTCGTGTGGCAGCCCAGATGCTGTGGTGGTTCGGGAGCTCGGGCTTGTCTTTGCCCCGCCTCTGATCACCCAGTCCTCCCGGCAGGAGATACAGCCTCCCTCTGCCTTGGTTTCCCCAGTGTCGCCGCACTCATTTTGTCGTTGCCACAGTTCGTTGCCTTGTACACCCAGAGTGTTCTAACAAGGCCTGCCTGGCCCTAGCAGATACTCAGTGTTTGCTGCTAACATCGTTTTAAAAAATTGTTTACTACCCTTTTGTGATTAATTTATCACAATTTCTTATACACCTTAGGTGCACAGCACCCCAAAACGATCCCGTGAGGTCAGCTGTATTCTCCCTCTTCCAAAGGAGGAGGTTGGTGCTCGGAGAGGTTAAGTCACGGCTCAGCTGGGATTCTAGCTCAAGCCCGTGTGGTTCTGCCACTTATCCTGCCTCAGGCATGGCCATAAACAGGTGCCAGGAGAGAACCTCGGGAATCAGGGTTGGAGACCCTGGAGTCTGGACTGGGCTCTGCTGCCTGTTGGCTGTGTGGCCTCAGGCAGCTGTGTGACCTCTCTGAGCCCCAGAGTCCTCATTTGGAAGTGAAGAGAACAAGTGCAGAGGCTCCCCAATGCCCGAGAATGAACAGGAATGTCCGCGGGCCTGGCCTCTTACCTCTGACTCTGACCCTCTGGGGGTGGGGCCTGGGGATTGCTCACACACCTGCATTGCCGTCCCCGGGATGCACTGCCCTGAGGCCTTTCCGGGGCATGAGGGGCAGGAAGCAGGGCCCGGCTTGCATCGGCCCTCCAGAGCCCGGTGACCAGCAAGTGTCTGGTCAGCCAGAGGGGGTCAGGCAGAAGAAACACAGCAAACATTGGAGGGTGCTCCTACATGGGCAGGGGGCTGGCACCAGAGGCCTCCCTGCAGCTCAGAAGCTGACACCTGTGTCCCCCCGCAGGCCGGCCATGCATGCGGAATGGCCAGGCCCCCTCTGCCCCTGAGGGCAGGTGGCTAGGGGTCCGGGCACCTGGCCTGATTCCCGCTCACCCACAAGGGGGAGCCAGTGCACGCGGCTGGGCCTCCCGCGGGCTTCAGCTCCAGGCGGGCTCGTGATAAAACAGCTCGGCTTCCGTGAGACACCAGGGAAGAGGTTCGGGAGGTCTGCCCGACAGCCAGCCTGGAGCCTGCGGTTGACGACACAGTGTCGTGCCCTTGAAAATGTGTTCAGAGGGTACATCTCGTGTTGAGTGTTCTAACCACACACACAAAGCAAGGGGATGCGAGGGACACTTTTGAGACGATGGATCGGCTTGTTCCCATGACGGTGGTGATGGCATCACGGCGTATGCATGTGTCCCAACTCCCCACATCGTGCCCGTGAAATCCGTCCCGCTCTGTGGGTGCCAGCGACCCTCCAGTAGCCACGACGAGGAGCTAGGCAGGCGGTGATCGCTTACCAGGAGCAGGTGCGGGGCCGGGCGTGTGACTCCTCACCCGCTGGATCCTGTTCTTGTCCCCGCTCTGCAGCTCAGGGAGCGGGCTCGTTGGTGGCAGCAGTCCCAGGTGGTGGGTACCGGGTGTGGGACAGCGGACGTTTTCCCAGACAGTCTCGCTCAGAGGGAGAACCCGTTTCCGAGGGGGAGACTGAGGCCCTGAGAGGTGGGGGGCGCGGATTGGGCCAGCGCTGGTGTCCACGGTGCTCGCTCCAGGCTGGCCTCCTGAGTGACACCGTCCTGGAGAGAAAGCAGGCAGCGCCTTGTGTGACCCTCGCAGAGAGGGGGTGCCCCAGCGGGAAGGCACCCCGGTGCCAGAAACCGCAAGCCCTCCGGGCCCCTCCCCACTGTCTCCCGTACGTGCAGATTCGTGGCAGATTCAGACTGGAGGCAGATCTTTATTTTTATGCAGATGAGACTCTCCCGAGTGTTTGGTGCATCCAAGTTCTTATGAAAGCACAAGATCTGCAGACGTGCGCTGCTTCTATTATGTTCGGGTTTCGACTGGTGTCAGCACTTAATGGTTTCTTACATGAGAAGCGCCTGTGTCGCCTTCCCCGCAGCCCCGGCCCCCGCCCCGCCCCCGGCACGGCCTCTCCGTCTCATCATTTTTATTCTCCTGCTTCTGCTTTTTCAGTCATAAGTTTGGGAAAAAAGTCATCTATTTCAACTACTTGAGTGAGCTCCACGAACACCTCAAGTACGACCAGCTGATCGTCCCCCCGGAGGTTCTGCGGTGAGTCGGACCCCGTCCCGAGAGGGGTGGAAACACCGCAGGGGATGCCATGGGCCTCGGCCCATCCCGTTATTAGCGTGGAAGGCTGCGCCTCCAAACGTGCACCCCGCAGATCTGGCCCCAAGACGTGCGGCGTCAGCAGGGATGCTAAGTGCTGACTCAGGGAGCTGAGCCTGCCGCAGGCTGTGCACGCAGACGCGGGGCCCTTCCCTCCCCCCGTGGCAAACTGATTTAAAAATATTAAGCCATCGCGGTAACTGCTGTTCGCCGCCTTGGAGTTTACCGTGTTTGGGAGCAGAGGGTCAGGGGAGTTTCTCGGGCGTGTGGATAACGCCGTATACGGAATGTGATGTTCTCAGGCGCGTCGCAGGTGCTCTGGAAGCCAGCCCACCTGGTGGCTTTTGCTGAAAGCCTATTCGAAAGCCTATTTGCTACTTGAGTTTATATGGCAGCGGGGATCCGCGCTCCACAGTCTCTCCCGTGGGGTGCAGAGGAAGGCGTGCGGCCGGCTGGCCCCACAGCCACGCAAGGGCAGGTCTTGGACCCCCGGCCCTTTGCATCTCCCTCTCCGGGGGCTCCTTGGAGGGAGCAGGGCCCTTCCCGTGCTGCAGGGAGGTGGGCAGGCTTGCAGGGGCAGGGGAGATGTTGAGCTCTCCTGGGCGCCGAGTCGCATGCCAGAAGCTGGGCACACAGAACCATGTGGGGCGTGACCCTGCCCCCGGGGTGCTTCCAGGTGGTGGGGGGGCCTCAAGTCAGTGACAATAGCTGGGGAGGGGACTGGTGGCAAGGGAATATCAGGAAGAAGTGAGTTTCCAGGGGACAGGTGGCTGGGTCAAGAGGTGGGGAAGGGTGCTTCCAGCAGAGGGAAGCCTTTGTGCAGACACGTGGGTGAAATGTTGGCCAAGCGTTGGCAGGAGAGATTGGACATTTGCTGGGGTTGGATTATCCTCTCTGCCTTTTGTGTGAACACCATGGTAGTGGGGGAGAGTGTGTGTGTGTGCATGTGTGTGGGATGGCGGTGTGGCATGTGGGCCCAGAAGGACGAGACGAGGGTGTCCTATAGATGTTCGTGGGGCGTCTGGTCCCCGCGGCCCGAGGCTCCTCCCCTGCAAGGTGAGAGCCGTGCTTCTGCTGTGTCTGCAGGTATGATGAGAAGCTCCAGAAGCTGCACAAGGGCAGGTCGCCCCCTCCTGCCAAGACACCGCCACCACGGCCCCCTCTGCCTACCCAGCAGTTTGGCGTCAGTCTGCAATAGTAAGTGAGCCGGGATGTGGACTGCTGGTTTCCTCTGGGGGACCGTGGGACGCTCATGTCCCAGGGAGGCTGTGCCCAGACCTTTGTCTCCAGCAGTCCCCCTTACCCCTGCGGAGAACCTGAAACAGGTGCTTTTCCTGGAGGCGGGAGCACTGATTCCGTATGTGTCTACGTGCCCTTGTGCAGGGGACCCAGCGGCGGGCAGGGGACCGGGTCCCTGGGGTTCTCACCTGTGTGCAGGGGACCCAGCAGCGGGCAGGGGACCGGGTCCCTGGGGTTCTCACCCGTGTGCAGGGGACCCAGCGGCGGGCAGGGGACCGGGTCCCTGGGATTCTCATCCGTGTGCAGGGGACCCAGCGGCAGGCAGGACTTAAGCCACGGCAGAATGGGTGCCACCAGCCTTGAAGCAAAGCACGGCCATGTGCTTTGCTTTGGCCAGTGAGGCAGGGGCGGCCAAGAGGCAGGTCCCATCAGGAGGGGGCTTTGGGAGCCAGCTCACGGTCTGCCTTGTGGTGACAGCAGCTGGGTGGAGATGCCCGCCTGCCTCACCAGCTGACCACAGTGTGCCTCCCGTGGATGCCCACACCGGACGCAGAGCAGGACTGAGAAATGAACTTCCGTCAGGTCCAGCTGTTGGATCAGGGACCGTTCATATCACAGCATGTCCTATCCTTCCTGACTGATCTCACCCCTTATTAGCCACGTGACCTTGAACTCACTCCCCATCTCAGCTCGTTAACTTATTTCTAGAGTGAATGAGTTGGATGGTGTGAACTTTAACATTTCCTTGTAAAGGATTCTGGGCCAATTTCATTTCTTTTGAGACTCATCCAGTGGCACCTCCTCCAGGAAGCCTTCCCTGATGCTCTAGGCTGAATACAGGGCCCTCCTGCCTCACCAGCCCATCCAAGCAGGCTGCCGTGGGGAGCCTCCCCAGGTGTTTCTACTGCTTGGCTGTGAGCACCTTGTCCATCCTGGTGTTCTCTGCTGCTGGCTGTAGGCCAGACAAAGGAGATGTTTTATCTGACAGCTACGTGGGGCAGCTGGGTCTGGTCCACACAATGTGCGGAAAACCAGGGTCTGGAGGGTGGTGGTGGGTCCCAGATAGCGGTTTGCTCAGTCCCACGTAAGAGACTCATTTCTTGTTGGAAGCTTGCATGCAGTTTGTTTTCCTACACCCAGATCTGATGACCTTTAAGACCCTTGGTGGGACTTGATACAATTTGAAAGCTTGAGCATTGAGACTCTGGACGGTGTCCTGGTGAGGGCATTGGGGGATGCCCACCTGCCACCTCGGACTTGTCACTTGCCTCTCCTGAGCCATCTGGGTATGGGGACTCTTCATTGTCCTCTTGTAGGGGCTGTGGGGCTACAGGGGAGACAGATGCTGGGGACCCCCTCTTTCTTCCTGGCCTAGAGTGAAGGAGGGCAGTGTGTGACAGGAAGAATAATGGCCCCCAGGGATGTCAGTGTCCCTGTGATCATGTCACCTTACATAGTGAAGGAGACTTGGCAGATGTGATTCAGTGAGGGATCTTGGGATGGGGAGGAAAGAGCATGGATTATCCGGGTGGGCCTAGTGTCATCACAAGGATCAAAGTCAGAGAGGAGGCTTGAGGACAGAAGCAGGACGCAGAGGTTGGAGTGACGTCAGGGAATGCCCGTGGCCCCGAGGAGCTGGAAAAGGTAAGGAATGGATTCTCCCCTAGAGCCTCTGTAAAAAACACAGCCCCATTGACCCTTTTTAGCCTCTGACACCTCCAGAAGTATAGGATCGTAAGCTCCTGCTGTTTTGAACTATGGAGTCTGTAGTAATTAGTTACAGCAGGCATAGGAAGCTGAGACCGGCAGGAAGAAGTATGTGGGGGAGGGAGGTGTGCCGAAACCTGGTTCCCAGAGCACCTGATGGGGGCTGGCTGGGAGGGGCTGGGGGGCTGGGGGTGGAGCTGAGGGCGAGCTGGCACACGGTCAGGAGGTGGTTAAGGAGGTGGGAGTCCGTACCTTGGGTGTGTCCCAGCAGCTAAAGGTGGGCCCTGTTTTCCAGAACGTTCTGCGATGATAAACGTGGTCTGCTGGTCTGCACTGCCCATTGTGCTCTCGAGCTCTTGAAATGTGGCTGGTGCAGCACAGGCACGAATTTCTAACTTTATTTCATTTTAACGGATGTGAATTTAAATGGCCCCGGCCAGCCTGCAGGACAGTGCGGCTGTAGACCCCTGCCTCCCCACCCAGACACATACACAAGTGGTGTCCCCTTGAAGAGCCGCTTTGGAAGCACTTCGTGAACGCAGCGTCTGTTCAAATACAGTGTTCCCGAAGAGATCTGGAACAAAAATGTACCAAATTTCCCTTCTTTACACACTGTGAAAATGGGCTGGTGTGACCCACTCCTGCCCGTGGGTGTGACCCCAGCAGCCTGAGGCCCGCCGGGGAAGGCAGCTGGAGATGCACCTGCAGTGACTACGGGGGTGGGGGGGTCTTGGGGGTGCTGGTGAGAACCTCAGCTCTCAGACGAGGGGCCCAGGTGGGTTTCGGAGTCTTCTGTTGTCTGCTCTGCGCTTTCGGCCTGGCCTGCAGGTCAGCGCTGGTGCTGCCCTTGGGGTGTGCTGGCTGATGGCAGGTCCTCGGTGGCCGTGCCTGAGGCCCCGTGTGCTTCTGTTATCAATCCCTTAGCCAGACGACCCCAGCAGTGCCTTTCAGCTTGCCTGTCTTGTGTTCAGAACCACTTCTGCCTCTGTACTGTCCAATAACACTTTAAAAATAAACAAAAAAACAGAACACACCTAGCTCATGGATTTCTAGAGCCAACTACCCGAGTACAGAGTGGGGGAAACACCCTTGGCCTTCTGTCTTGAACAGATGCCTTCCAGATTGTGTTCACAGAGCATTTGGCCCCCAGAGCTCTCCGTTAGCAGATCGAAGAAGGATATTAGAAATGTCCTTTTTTTTTTTTTTAAGGATTTTATTTATTTATTTGACAGAGAGAGAGAAAGAGCATACAAGCAGGGGGAGAAGGAGAGGGAGAAGCAGGTTCCCCACTGAGCAGGGAGCCCGACGTGGGGATTGATCCCAGGACCCTGGGATCATGACCTGAGCCGAAGGCAGACACTTCAACCCACTGAGCCACCCAGGCGCCCATAAAAATGTCCTTTATAAAAGGCCTTGGTTCATTTCTGTTCTGGGGCCATTTGTAACTGTAAAAATCAGTTCATTGTATTTTTTTTTTTCTTTTTTTATGCCCAGTGCGGGGCTTGAACTCACGACCCCAAGATCAAGAGTCATCTGCTCTACTGACCAAGCTGGCCAGGCGCCCCCAGGTCATTATATCTTTAGGGAATGATGAGTATCATTGTACAGCCTTTGAAGAACATTCTGTGTATGCCACTTTGAGAGATAATCCATGGGATTGCCTCTTTAAATTAATATTTTATGCTGTTTTATTGCAAATGACTACAATAAAATGGCAATAAACATATTAAATAGAGCACCAAATATGTAATTTGTTTGGACTGTGAATGAATGGAAGTCATTAAAATTCATAACCAAATCCTATTCACAGATGTTAATTTGGTGAGTTAAGTTCAGAAGTACACAACAGAAAGCTATCACCTTAGAACAAACTAATTAAGTTAATATATTAAGGGGGAGTCAGAGAGTCAAGATATCTTTGCTCTTTGCCATCCCTGAAGAGGGAGAAATGCCCCTGTGCATTTCATACAGCTCCATCTGGGCAGCTGTAGGGTAGTGGAAAGAGGGCAGGTAAATAAGGGCCTCCTTCGGGAGGGGTAAGGGAGGGGATGCAGGTCCCAGCTTTGGGAAGTCAAGCCAATGATGTAACTCACCCCAGTTTCTTTCCCTGTAAGTGGACTTAAAACCATGCCCTCCTGGGGCACCTGGGTGGCTCAGTTGTTGGGCGTCTGCCTTCGGCTCAGGTCATGATCCCGGGGTCCTGGGATCGAGCCCCACATTGGGCTCCCTGCTCCGCGGGAGGCCTTCTCCCTCTCCCACTCCCCCTGCTTGTGTTCCTTCTCTTGCTGTGTCTCTGTCAAATAAATAAAATCTTTAAAACAAAACAAAACAAAACAAAAAACCGTGCCCTCCTCACCTCCAGGCCCAGGGGAGCTTCACAAGAAGGTGTGGAGACCATGTGAACGAGTCCCCGCTGCCCAGCTTGTCTGCTCTCATTTCTCCTTCATTGTCCCCTCCTCCAGGAAACCTTCCCTGATGACTCCACACAGACTTAGGACCATCTGTTGACCATTCTCTCCGCTACTGAATTGCCTTGGCTCCCTTGTCAAAAAACGATTGCACATAAACGTGAGGGTTTATCTCTGGACTCTTGATTCTCTTCCATCGGCCTATGTCAATGCCACAATTTCTTTATTTTTTTATTTTTTTATTATTATTATTTTTTAAAGATTTTATTTATTTTTTAGAGAGCGAGTGAGTGACAAACAGCATGAGAGGGGAGAGGGTCAGAGGGAGAAGCAGGCTTCCTGCTGAGCAGGGAGCCCGAGGCGGGGCTCAATCCCAGGACCCTGGGATCATGACCTGAGCCTAAGGCAGACGCTTAACCGACTGAGCCACCCAGGCGCCCACCACACTATCTTTATTACTGTGGCTTGGTACTAAGTTCTGAAATCGGGAAATGTGAGTCTTCTGACTTCGTTCTTCTTTTTCAGGATGGTTTTGGCTCTTTGGGGTCTCTTGCATTTCCATATTAATTTTAGAATCAGCTTGTTGATTTCTGTAAAAAGGCAGCTGGGATCTCAACAGGGATCGTGCTGTCTCTGCAGATCCGTTTGGGGAGCACGGCCGTCTTCCCAATACCACAATATCCAGTTGATGAACCCAGGATGTCTTTCCACGCAGGTAGATCTTTTCTGTTTCTTTCAGTGAGGTTTTAGTTTTCAGTCTCCGTGTTTTGCACTTTTTTGTCAAATTTAGTTAAGTATTTTGTTCTTTGCGATGCTATTGTAAATGAAATTATTTCGTGTTTTCATTTTTGGGATTGTTCACTGCTAGTGTATAGAAATAGTTGATTTTTGTATGCTGACCATGTATCCTGCCGCCTAACATCAGTTATTAGTTCCAATAGATGTTTTATGAGTTTTTGGGGTATTTTCTATATCCAAGATCGTATCATTTGTAAATATAGTTTTACTTCTTCCTGTCTATCCTGGATGCCTTTTATTTCCTTTTCTTGCCTGATCACACCTGATCAGACCCTCCAGTGTTGGGGGGTAGTGGGGAGAGTGCACATCCTTGTCTTTTCCTGTTCTTATTGGGAAGTGGCTGAGTTTTTCACCATTAAATGTGATATTAGCTGTGGGTTTTTCAGAGATGCCCTTTATCCAGTGGAGGAAAAGCCCTAACATTCCTAGTTTGTCGAATGGTTGGGTCTTGTTTTTCTTTTTTCTGTGAAGGGATGTGAGCTTGTGTCCTATGCTTTTTTTGCCTTTATTGAGATGATCACATAGGTTTTGTCCTTTATTAATATGGTGATGACACTGCTTGATTTTTATGTTAAACCAGCCTTGTATTCTGGGATAAATCACACGTGTTCGTGGTAGATCATCTTTTAACACAAAGCTCGATTTGCTTTGCTAGTATTTTTTGGATGATTTGGTGTCTATGTTCCAAAGAAAAACTGGTCTGTAGTCACTTTATATTGTGATGTCTTTGACTTAGTTTCATGGCCCTTCTGTTTTTTGCAAGAGTTTGTGCGTGATCAGAGCAAATCTTTCCTGCACAGGGGTTGTGGGAGTTTCAGACTCGTGGGAGACGTGGGGGTGTCCCCCTGCCCCCACCTCTCCTCCTCCTCTCATATCTGCAGGAAGTGGGATATGGGGGTGACAGATTCAGAGGTCCCCTCGGGCTCTTCGTTAGTGAGAGGATTGCGTGGCTTTTCCAGCTGTGTGTCTCCCAGAGCAGAAGGTTTCAGCTGAGGGGCACCTGGGTGGCTCAGTCGTTAAGCATCTGCCTTCGGCTCAGGTCATGATCCCAGGGTCCTGGGATCGAGCCCCACATCGGGCTCCCTGCTCGGCGGGAAGCCTGCTTCTCCCTCTCTCACTCCCCCTGCTTGTGTTCCCTCTCTCGCTCTGTCTCTCTGTCAAATAAATAAATAAAATCTTTTTAAAAAAAAAGAAGGTTTCAGCTGAGCCAGGACCCGCTTTAACAAGGAAAGGGGTGTTGGGCTTCCCCTTCTCTTTCCCTGCATGCCCGGGTACACTCGTCTTTGGTCTCCTGCACTGCGGGGCTGTCTGGAGAGCAGCAGAAGATGCTGCTCTTTGGGAATGGCCTGTGAGGTGGGGTGTCCTTGGGCTTTGGTTCTCAGTCACGTGGGTCAGCCTGACTTGCTAGAAACCCCCACCCCATTAGAGTTTGGGGGACTGGTCTCGCTCATGGTACAACACTTTCCAGTTCTTCATTCACCTCCCTAAGAGGCCAGTGTTGCAGAGGTGGGTTAACCCCACCAAACCCCCAACCCAGAGTGCAAGGCTGTGGTCTGCTGCAGGTACAAGAGCTCGGGAGTCAAATTTTGATTTGAACCCTAGGCCGTCTGACTTCAGATAAAATAATTTGTCTCTCTCAGTCTGCTTTGTCTTCTGTCCCAATGGGGGCACAGTGATGAGGCCAGCAGGCCTGGCAGCGTGCGGGCACGCTGGTGCACGTCGGTCCTCCGCACACTGTGGTTCCTGGGGTGTCCGCGTGCGCTCCCAGTTCTCCCGGCACCCGGGACCTCCCCCTCCCTGTCCCTACTGTTTCTAAAAAGCTACACTGTCTCCTCATTTGTGCATTCCTTGCATACAAAACCAGGAAAGAAACCTGCTCTGAATTACTCTAGGCATGTCTCCCAAGGGGAGGGGCTACACGCAAGAATTATGTGCAAGAATTCCCAGTGCTCTCTGGGGCGGCCGGCAGGCCGGGAGCGCAGGCTGCTGACCCGGGAATAGCGCTCTGCCTCTGAGAACCCCCTGCGACCGGTGTGCGCCTCGGAACTTTAGTTCACGGTGTGAGTTTAATAGTCTGTGCCTCCTTCTGGAGACTGGCCCAGGCCCACACACATGCGGATGCATGGGGGGGGCCGTGGTAGGACAGGATTTGCTGCTTCCCTGGGCACCCCCACCCAGCCAGGAAGCACCTTTTATCCAGAGCTCCTAGGGCAGAGATCATTCTCTGCCCTGACTCAGTGGGCTGAGCAAGCCTCTCTCCAAGCCAGCGAGTGGGGACGGGGAGGGAGGAGATATCCACAGGGTGGGTTTCTGCACCGTCGAGAGTAATGGTGGAATGCCAGGAGCCGGTTCTGCTGCTCACCACGAGAGGGCCAGCAGGAGGCAGTGAGCCTTGCATGCACGGCTGAAGAGGCATGCTTGGCTGGGGACGCAACTTTGAGCAAACCCCTCCACTTCTGGGACCTCAGTTTCTCATGATGTCACAGGCCCCTTCCTGCCCTGGCAGCCTGCTTTTGAAAAAGGAAACATGGGCTAAGCTATAGGCAAGGGGGTCTTTGGGTAGCTCATCACTGTCTGGCCTATTTTGCAGGTCTCAGGGGGACCCCCTCCCCAAAATGTTAACTAGTGCGGGCTTTGGAATGAACAGACCCAGGCTTTCGAGCTGGGAGACCTTGGGCCAGTCACTGCAGCGTCCTGAGCCCACTTCTTCACCTGAAATGGGCCACCCGTATTTGGCCTGGGAAGTCACCCGGCCCCTGGCGGTCCAGTGATTTTAATTGTTAGTACATTTGACTCAGAGCTCAACAAAGCCTTCCACGTCCCTTGGCATTGACTGTTTGCAGCTCCCTGGAGGGATGGTGCCAGCATCTCTGCTTTCCATTTGGGGAAACAGAGGTTGGGGAGGCTAAGAGATTGGCCTAGGGCCACCCACCTCTTCAGGGCAGGGCCAAAGCTTATACCACTCTGTCTGGCTCCCAAAGGAAGCAGGAGGAGGAAAAGAGCCACCCGTCCCGTCCACCACGTTCCTCCTGCCCCGGGGGTGCAGAGGGGACCGCCTGGACTCTACCCCAGAGGGACACAGGGAGCCAAGTCGGGGATGGGTGAGGAGGGTCCGCCCACGTTCCTATGGCGACAGGACTCACAAAGGCAGTGACCTCCGTCAGGGCCCGTTGGCACTGTTGGTGCAGTTTTTACCATTGTTCACGGGGCCACGTGTTTAGGCCTCCTCTGCAAATCTTGGAGTACAAGGAAGAGCAGCATAGGTGGTGCATCCATCTGATGAGTCGCTGCAGAACGCTGGTGGCCGGTTTGAGCTGGGCCGGACCTCACTGCCGGCTCTGCCACCGCGGGGCTGCAGGACCTCGAGCCGCGCAAGGGGCCTCTGCCAGCATCCACGTCCGGTCTCTAACTTGGGCTCGTGAAATCACGATGGAAACTAAATGGGTAAGATACAGGAGCAGGGGCTGTGGGCTCAGACTCGGGGCTCTGAGTTCTGGCTGCACACTCCTGACGATGGTTCCCCGTTGTGCATCCCAGGCCCCCCAGCACTTAGCAGCTTCAGACAGCAACCGTTTTGTTCTGTGGCGTGATTTCTGCGGGCCGGCGTTCAGGTGGGGCTCAGCCGGGCAGGTCTGCTCTGTGCGGGGCTGGCAGAGCTCACTCGGTGGTGTCCAGCGTGGCCCGGCGGCTCCAGGGGGTCCAGGGTCTGAGGTGCTGCCTCATGTCCTGGCACTTGGCAGGGATGGCCGGAAGGCTGGGCTCAGCTGGGACGCGGCCGCCCCCCAGGACATCCTCGAGGTGGCCGCCCTTTTTATGGGGCAGCTCACGGCTTCTGGCAGGGGATTCCTGAGACAAGTGGAAACTGCCAGAGTCTTCAGGCCGGGGCCTGGAAACGAGACAGTTGCTTCTGCCATATTCTCTTGGTCAAAAGAGCTTCCTTTCCTGGTTTCTTGGCTCATGGCTCTGTCCCCCACCTCAAAGTGCTTTGCTCTGACCTTTGCTTCTGTCATCTGTCTCCTCTCTGAGTCTGGCCCTCTTGCCTCCTGTGAGCTTCTTTCGAGCCTGCCGGACAGTCTGGGATGATCTCCCCACTTGTCACCTGCAGAGTCCCTTGTGCCGTGGAAGGGAGCACATTCACAGCTCCCAGGTGTTAGGACACAGACGTCCACAGTGGCCACTGATGATTCTCCACACATGTGGCCACGGGCAGGTTCCATGAACCCTCTGAGCCTCAGTTTCCTTGTCTGTAAATGGGGTTTATTATGGAAACTTCCAGAACTGTCCCGAAGATTCAGTGAGTTAATACATTTTGGGCACTTGGGCCATGTCTGCACAGTACAGGACCTTTGGCGGTCAGCCATTGTCAGCATTCTTGGTACCGTGGGCGAGGTGCTCTGACAAGGATTGTCAACAACGATGACTCAGAGTAGAAGGCTGTAGGCGTCGTGGGGTCCACACACAGCACTGAGGGAATGAATGATAGGGAGCCGCGCCCTGCAGAGAGGAGGTCTCAGAGGAGGAGGACTTTGGCCTGAGCCTGGAGCGGGGAAGGAGGGTGTGCTGGGCGGAGGGCAGGCTGTGGGCCAGCAGGAGGCCTGAGATGTGGGAGAGATGAGCATCTGTGGTGAGTCTCCGTGTGCCTGCAGCATCCAAGGTGAGATGCACAGCAATGCCACGTGCCCCGCGTGAGTGCGTGCCAGGCCACAAGGCTGTGCGGGCCTGATCAGCGGGGGACTGCCTCTCGGGGGGTCCCAGCTGCGGTTTCTGGCCCCGAGAGAGGACAAGAGGAAGCCTGCCTGCTCGTGGGTGAGTGTGCCAGGGTCTTAGCAGGAAAGGAGTCTGAAGGTGACAAGAATTTATGTGCATTTACCGCAGCATCCTGCTAAGCATCCACGGCCAAGGGTGTGAGGTGAGTTTTAGTTTAATTCTTCCTTTTACGGTTGTTGAGTCTTTGGATCATGTGACATCATTTCTTCTGTAAGTCACATCTCCTGAATGGTTTTGGGGTACCAGGGCCTGTCCTAAGGGCTTTGCCGGTGCTCAGCCACCCTGGCAGGCGGCCACGACGGTCACCCCATTTAACAGAAGAGGAAATAGAGGCTCAGGACACAGGCAGGTTGAGTGGTGTGTCTGGGTCTCCTGGTTGTGGCAGGAGAGCCAGGATTCGGTCTCAGGAGGTCGGACGCCGGAGCCCACGCCTTCGGCTTCTGTTCGGCTGCCTGTGCATCTCGGTGGTGACCCTCCTCCTCGGAGCAAAGCGCGCGCGCCGTTAGCGGATGATCACCAACCACACTCTTCCTTCCCGTTCATCTGTGACTTTTGTTTATGTTACAGTTCTGGTGTTGTGCTGAGAGGCTGGATTCTGGAGCCTGCCGGTCTGGGTTCGAATCCTGGCCCTGCACTCATTTGGTCCAACAGCTTAAACGCTCAGGGCCTCAGTTTCCTCACCTGAGTTCCAGCCGTTTCTCAAAACAGCCTCTGCTTTCTCACCTTCGTGCATGTTCCCTGTGTTCCCCGTGTGTCCCTTCTCCATGTGTCCAAATCCATCGTCTTCCTCAAGGTGTCCCTGAAATACTTCCTCTACAGTACTGCACTCTGAGCTCCCTGGGAGCGTGCGGTCTTTCTTCCCTTGTGTATTCGTCAGCTCTCGCTAGGTTGTGCCGCGTAACAGTCCCAGCCTCAGGCGGGTTCTGATGACAAGTGTTTATTCTTGCTCGGGTTGTGTAGGCGTGCATGTAGGTGGCGGCTCGGCTCAGCTCTGTGTGTCTTCTGTTCCTGACGCCAGGCTGAGAGGGCGGGCTCTCGGGGACAGGCTGCTGTCCTGCTGGAGGAGGGGAGCGAGCATGCCCAAGCCAAGCTACAACAGTCCCATTCAGAGCTTCTCCTTGGAGGTGGTAAACATCACACCTGCTGCCAGCCCGGAGCAGGTCAGGTGGCCAAGCCACCATCAGTGAGGCAGGGTGGTGGCCGTCCTGCAGGAAGGCCTGGCAAGGTGGGGGGCGGGGGGTGGGAGACTTAGCTGCAAACACTCGCTTGCCCCACCGTGGTGCCCAGCCAGCGTTCTCTGTCGAGAATACCCTGGAAATCTGCTCTTCCCATTATCCCCCTGAGTATCTACTGTTACCACGTCACACGTCCTGTTGTGGACACTGCGTGTGAAGAGACTGAGGCTGACTCAGGCCTTGCACACGCATCTGGAATCATTTCCTTGGGATGAATTCCTAGGAGGGGGTGTATTTCCAGCATCAGAGAATGTGGCCGTTTTTAAGGTTTGGGGCACATACTGTTGGTTCCCCCTTCCAGAAAGGTCATGTGCATCCTTAGAGTCTGACGCTGTGGGTCACCGCCACGTGCCAGAGCTGGCCCCTCTTGCCCTGGAACATAGGGGCTCCGAGGGGAGTGGACACCTCCCTGTCAGGCCCTCCCTCGTCTCCTGGAGGACACCCTCCCCTGTGCTCACTGCCTTCCCTGAGGGGATCCCCAGGCCCACCCACCAGGTGGGGGTGGCCGGTGGTGAAGAAAGAGTCCCCAACCCGAGCACCCACTGCAGCTCTGGGACCAGGGTTGAGTCAGTGTGTGATGTGTAAGCACAGATGTGTCTTTAGCTGGAGGAAGGAGAGCTGGTGTTGGCAGGAGGGGCCTGGACTGGCATCCTCAGGGCCACTGGGTTGCGGGGGGGGGGGCCGGGGACAGGGAACCTCAGGGCTCGCTAAGCTTCAGGGAAGTCAGTGGCACCTGGGAGAACTCTTGTGGCAAAAGAGGAAGGAAACATCTTAAGGTTGCTTCAGTCCAAATTTTCACGTGGAGTTTAGCTCTGGTGAGGCCAGGAAGATCAACTAGTATACCTTCAATCCTCGACACAGGTTTTGGTTATTTGGTTATTTGCTTCCCTCCAGCCTTGGGTTCTGTTATAATGAAACCATATGCCAGTGGCTACATTTTAACCTGCATTTTGGTAACAGGAATCAGAGAAAGCTGACTGTGCATCTGGCCCCTTCTGTGGCCAGCTGTGGGGTATGGACAGAAACTCCTCTTACTGGGCACCTCATTTGTTATCTGTGAAGCAGGGGTAATAACAGCCTAGGCTGTCTCATTCCACCCTGTTGGAATCAAATGAAACAGTGTATGTGCAAGCAAATAGCAAGGAGTAATGTAATTGTGAGGGGACTGACTTTTCCAAAAGAGCTGGCGATTGCTGAACTTTGGGCTGTTCTTGGGGAGCCAGGGGAAGAGGCATATTTGTGTGTTAGAATTGGAGGGGTAGATATACTTGCCCCATTCCTGTCCCCATTTCCCCAAGGGTCTTACTTGTTGATGGAGCAGAATGAGAGCCAGGGAAGGTTGGAGGGTACCACGGACTGTAGCCAGGCATGAGGCCACCTCTCCGCCTCCAGAAACCCTTCAACAATAAATGGGTGATGTCTGCTTCTTGCCATGATTGAGTCACAGAACAAATTTACTGTCCTCCCTGAAACTAGAGAAGCACACGATGAAGACAGGCATTTTCAGACATTGGGCAACACGCAGCACAGGACTGTGATCCCTGAGAGAAGAGCCACAGGCCCCGGGATTGCCCCAGCCTACTGCCTGGAGAGCATTTCCAGGCTGCAGAGCAGGGAGAGGCCAGACAGAGTCAGTGTTCTTGCAGAAGTGAGGTCACAGAGTTCAGAGTTGGGGGGGCTTTAGGTGGGTGACATTGGGGAACAGTTCCAGGGAGGAGGGAGCTGCAAAGAGAACTCTGGACATCTACAGAAGGTACCCTCTAGTCTTTGGCTGAGTGTTTAAACTGTTTATATATGAAAGGAAATTAAAAGCACCTGGAAAGTACTAGGCCCCCAAACTATCAGAGCTCACACAGGGCTGAGAATGGCAAGTGTTCTCCCAGCTAAAGACTTCAGTACCCAAAGTACTGGGTGAAGTTTCCATCTTAGTAGTGGAGTTACAGTAGCCTTAGGCTGACCCCTGCTCTGGAGCCTCCCTTGCAAACTTAAAAGCAATCCTTGAAAGGATCTACCTGTTCCCAGATAACTTAAAGCAAGACACACAAAGTTCATCTCCATTCAGAGGAATACAAAAAAAATCCAGCAACCAACAACATAAAATTCCCAAAGAAAAAGTACAATGTGGGAACAGGGAAGCATGTTTTGTAAACTAGGAGAAAAACTGATCAGTAGAAACAGACCCAGAATATTAGTATAGGTTCTCTAGAGAAATAGAACCAATAAGATATTTATTATAAGGGATTGGGTCGTGTGGTTACGGAGGCTGAGAAGTCCCAATATCTGCACTTGGTAATCGAGACCCAGGACAGCCAATGGGGGTAATGCCAGTCTGAGACTCCCAAAGCAGGAGAAAATTGATGTCCCAGTTCAGAGATAGGCAGAGAGACTGAATTCTCCCTTACTTGGCCTTTTGTTCTCTCCAGACCTTCAACTGATTGGATGAGGGCCACCTGCTTAGGGAGGGCAATCTGCTTTACTCAGCCCACCAGTACAAATGTTAATCCCATCCAAAAGTACCCTCATAGACATTTCCAGAATAATGTTTAACCAAATAGCTGGGCACCCCTTGGCCCAGTCAGGTTGATATGCAAAATTAACCATCACATACAGAAGTGACAGAGCTGAAGGGATTAGGAGATAAGAGCATTAAAACCGCTATTACAGATATGGTCTGTATGTTCAAGAAGGTAGAAGAAAACATGAACATGCTGAGATATCTTAAAAAGAATCCAAGTGAAACTTCTAGAGATGAAAAACACAATTTTTAATATGAAAAACACACTGGATGGGATTAATAGAAGATTAGGCATCAGAGTAGAAAAAGATTAGAGAACTTGAAGACACAGCCATACAAATGATCCAAAATGAAACACAAAGAAAAAGAAAAGACCAACCTGTGGCAAACACAGGGAACGAACACAAGGGGCACAAGCCGATGCTGTTCCTGTAGCCTCCCCTGACTCCTCCTTGGGCTCTGCAGGCAACATGTCTTCCTTTGGCAACTGGTGTTGGAAAAATTCATTTTCCTGACCTGTGTTTAGTTTTGTCCTCCCATTAAATATTTCATATATAGTCATACATTTAATTTGTAAAATAGATTGTGATATTATTATTACATAATGAATTAAAATGTGTGAATTAAAATATTCCAAAAGTCTTTTAAAAAATAATATTATAGTGTAGGATATGTATAAGAAAGAAGATGACAAATATTTGAAGGACATTTTTCTAAATTTGATGAAAACTATAAACCCACAGGTCCTAAGAGCTCAATGAACCACAAGCATAAGGAACATGAAGAAAATGACACCAAGGCACATCATAATCAAATTGCTTAAAACCAGTGACAGAGCAAATCTTAAAAGTAGAGGAAAAAAAGACTGTACCCACAGAAGAGTGACAGCAGATTTCTCTTGGAAAGATGCAAGTCAGATGGCAGTGGAGCAATATCTTTTTCAAATATTAAAAGTTCTCATCTTTAAAAAAATTTTTTTTCTGAACTAAAATTACATACTCAGCAAAAACCTTTCAAAAATGAATGCAAAGTAAAAGCTTTCTCAGATAAACTAAAGTTGAGAGGATTTATCTCCAGCACACCTACATGATAGAAATGTTAAGGGACGTGTGTCAGACAAAAGAAAAATAATGTCAAATGGAAATTAAGATCCTCACAGAGGAATGAAGAGTTTTGGAAATGGTAAATATGTGAGTAAATAGAAAATAAATACCATGTTGGAATACTGTATAATGTATGACATTAACACAAAAGATGTGGTTGAGAAGTGGAAGTATACAGTGGTGAGGTTTCTACACTGTAAGTAAAGTAGTGTTAATATTACTTGAAGATAGACTGTACTATATTAAATATGTATATTGGAAAACTAGGCCCACTACAAATAAAGACATACAACTAATCTATTAATAAGGAGATAAATGGAATCCTAAAAAATAATCAGCAAAACAAAGTCAAGGAAAGAGGGGAAATGAATAAAGAACAAATAGCAAGATGGTAGATTTAAACCTAGCCAAATTGATAATTACATTAAATGTAAGTGGCAGAGATTCTCAGTTTGGATTTTTTATTTTTCATATTTTTATTTTTTTAAAAAGATTTTATTTATTTGACAGAGAGAGATACAGCGTGAGAGGGAACACAAGCAGGGGGAGTGGGAGAGGGAGAAGCAGGCTTCCCGCTGAGCAGGGAGCCTGATGTAGAGCTCTATACCAGGACCCTGGGATCATGACCTGAGCCAAAGGCAGACGCTTAATGACTGAGCCACCCAAGCGCCCCTGGATTTTTTTAAAAAGGAAGATCTTACTGATGTTTAAAATATAAAATGAGGGTTGCGTGGGTGGTTCAGTCAGTTAAGCATCTGACTTTGGCTCAGGTCATGAAATCAGGGTCCTGGGATTGAGCCTCCCCATCAGGCTCCTTGTTCAGCAGGGAGTCTGCTTGTCCCTCTGTCCCTCCCCCCACTCGTGTTCTCTCTCTTTCTCCCTCAAATAAGTAAAATCTTTTAAAAAAAATGAAATATAGGGGCTCCTGGGTGTCTCAGTTGTTAAGCATCTGCCTTCGGCTCAGGTCATGATCCCAGGACTCTCCCTCTCCCACTCCCCCTGCTTGTGTTCCTCTCTCGCTGTGTCTGTCTCTGTCAAATAAATAAATAAAATCTTTAAAATAAAATAAAATAAAATTATAAAAGATTAGAAGACTACAAGTTACAAGTAAAAGGATGGAGGGGCGCCTGGATGGCGCAGTTGGTTGGGCATCTGACTCCTGGTTTCGGCTCAGATCTGATCTCAGGGTTGTGAGATTGAGCCCCATGTCGGACTTCCCACTCACTGTGGAGTCTGCTTGGGCCTCTCTCTCCCTCTTCCTCTGTCCCTCCCCACTTCATGCATGCTCTCTGTCTCTCACTGAAAAAAATAAATAAACCTTTTAAAAACAAAGGTAAAAGGATGGAAAAATATATGCCATACAGCCACCAACCAAAAGAAGGCTGGAGTGGCTGTATTGATATCAGGCAGAGTAGGCTTCAGAACAAGAAATAAGCCCAGGAACAAAGACGGACATTTCATAATAATAAAGAAGACATAATTTTAAAAATTTATGGGCTAGTAACTGAGCTTTAAAATACATGAAGGAGAAGCTAGTAGAACCAAGAAAGAAATAAACACACAGTTCCATGAGGAGACTCCAGTACCCTTTTCTAAATGATTGATAGGACAAGTAGAAAACCAACAGTCTAGAAAACTTGAGCAACACCATCAGCCAAATTAACCTAATTGACATTTAGAGAACATGCTGCCTAAGAACAGGAACACACCTACTCTTCTCAGCTAAAATGTAGCAGAGCAGGGCTCCAGCCAGGTACGTCTGACTTCAGAGCCCTTTTCCCTCCATCCCAAGTATGCTGCCTGTCAGGACAAGAACGTTCAGCAGAGGAGGAAAGAGAAAAACAAACATTTTATGCAGGAGCCCAGTGGGGCCAGCTCACTGTAGGTGGCTCTGGCTTCAGATGCGAACTCTACCACCTGGGGTGGAGTGTGTGTGTGTGTGTGTCTGGGAGAGCCATTCTTTTATATTTGTACTTACGTTTTAAAGTTGCCTTGTGTATTGAATCCCTATCCGATGAGCGCAGTAAGAGGCTGGGTGTTACCAGGCGTGTTGTTTGATGGGTCAGCATCCAGTGTGGCTCTGCTGGGTCTGCCCTCACGACCAGCTCTGCTCATGCCTCTGGGCCTCCCCTGACTCCCTGCTGCCTGGGCCCTCCCTCTTTTGTCCTCCACAGGCTCCTCCTCATCCCTCACAACCTAGCTCAGAAGTTGCCCCATGGGAAGCCACCCCCAGCCCCCAGGTCTGCCCTGTATCACGTGCATCCTCTTGGTGGAGCCCTCAGCCTCTGCACTGTCCTTTTTACTACTTCTGCATCTCTGCTTTCATGGTGGCGTGGAGGGGACCAGAGTCTCCTGTCATGCCCAGGTAAACACTGTTACTTCCTTTTCTTTCCCCTCAGCCTCAAGGACAAAAATCAAGGTGAGCTCATCCCGCCTGTGCTGAAGTTCACAGTGACCTACCTGAGAGAGAAAGGTAAGTGAGAGCTGACTTCAGCCAGGGGTGCGAGGGCCTCTGGGTGCACCTCCCTGGGGGGGGCCTGACTCACGGCCTGAGCACCCTGCAGACCAGGGAATTGGAGGGGCTGGAACCTGTGCAGGGAGGCTGACCAGGATGGACTGGGCTCAAGCACATGGATTGTCTGGGTTTGAATCCTGGCCCCACTGTGTACTGGTTGTGTGACCTTGGGCAGTTACTTACCTTCTCTGGGCCTCTGATTCCTCATCTGCCCAGTGGGGTTAGTAACGGTACCTGGGCCTAAATGACATGATACACGTAAAGCCCCCCATAAAGGGACCCCTTTGACATGATAGATAGCTTGGTTTGCAGGTGCCTTCCCCAGTGGGGTGGATGCATTCAGCGATCAGAGGGGGTGAGTCTTGTGGGTCCTCCAAGACTCCTGAGGCCAGAGCTCAGATCCACAGGGAGAGTGCGGAGGTATGGAGGCTGCTTTCACCCTGACAGGAGGATGGTTCTCTGGGTGGGACAGGCCGTCGGGGGATGGGGGGAACCACCTGCAGGTGCAGATGCTGCAGAGTGGGAGTGGGGGTGCATCAGACGAGATGTGGGAGCCACCACAGCTGGGGTCCCTGGTGCTCTGTTACTTGGCGTGCCCCTGGAACTGCATGCTCTAATCATAGAAAGCTCTATGAGGCAGCGCCCCTCTAGCTGGGGGATCCGACTGTCGTTTGGAATGGTCTCTACTTTGGCGAGAAGTCGTTTGCAGCGCTTCCCATTCTGCTCCGTGTTTCAGGAACCAACAGAAGATAGTGCTTAACGACCGTGAGTCAGAAACCGTGAAAGGGAGTCTCCCTGGGTTTAACGTATCAATTCCTTTATTACAAAATCAAACCAAAAACCCAGGCCTGAGTAGGAACTCTGTACATATTTGTTGGATGAGTACATGATTAAGCATGTACTCATCGGGCGCCTCCCCGCATCCAGCCCGGATGGACTTGCTGGGGTTGCCATGGTGACCACAGCACCCAGCCCCTGTTCTGGGGGCTCACGGTCGGAACTGAGAGACTCCGTGATGTTTTCCTCTGTTAACGCTGTGACAACCACAGACTTCCACGGGGGTGAGCTGTCCTGGAGATCAGGGGACCTGAGCTCTGACACGTGGGCCGAAGGTCACTGGATCACTTTCCTCGGCTGCATAACAAATGACCACTTAATGACTTCAAATGGCATGAATTTATTCTTTCAGTTTCCGTAGGTCAGAAGTCTGGGTGCTCTGGGGCCGGTCTGCTCAGGGTCTCACAGAGCGAAACTCCAGGTGTTAGCCAGGCTGCATTTCTTTCTGGATTTCCACACTCATTAGGGAGGTTGTTGGCCACACTCCGTTCATGCAGAGATGCCCATTTCCTTGGCGGCTGTCAGCCTCTTTCTCTTCCTAGAGGCGGCTCACTTTCCCCTTCCCATGTGGCCCCCCCTCCACCAACAGACAGCCTCCCACATGTCGAATCCCAGCCTCCATGCTCCAGATCTCTGTTGCCAGGAAGAACCTGGTGCCTTTTCAAAACGCTTGCCTGATTAGGTCAGGCCCACCCAAGATAATCTCCATCTTAAGGTCTGCTGCTTTGGACCTGACTTCTGTCTGCGGAGTTCCTTCCCTGCAGCATGTGGACTAGTGTTTGAATGAATACCTGGGAGAAAGTGTCTGTAACAGGGTCCAGGCATTTGGGAGCCACCTCAGAACTTTTCCTACTGCAGTCTCTCAGAATAAAAAGAGAGGGACCAGCCACTCACACAGAGGGAACAGTGCATGCAAAAGCCGGGACTAGTAAGGAGTGTGGGGCAGACTGGAGGCTGGAGGAGGGGGCAGTGGGGCTGGAGAGGCCGGACTGTGCAGGTCCGTGGTAAGGCCCCACGGGAAGCTAACCTATGAAGACGGGGAATGGCTCCGTTTACAGACTGATCAGAATCGGACGTATAACGTTGATCAGCTCACTCGGTTTCAGAATGGAGAAGAGACTGGGAGGGGGGCCCAGTGCTATCCCATAACACTTGGCAAGTACTTCCTAGGTGTCTCCTATATTGGGCAACTGGATTTTTAACTTTATTTCATTTTTACTACTTAAATGGAAATTTAAATCACCCTGTGCAGCCAGTGGCTGCCATACTGGATGAGTCAGCACCCATGGAGCCTTCTGGACGCTGTGCCTCGTCCCGTGGACCCTTTCTGCAGCCCTCAGAGGCACGGGCTCGTGGCCTTACTCTGTGGACAGGGCGGCCGAGCTCAGAGAGGCTGTGTGCTTTCACTGAGGACACACAGCTGGATGAGCAGAGTTGGGCTGGACTCCAGGTCCCTTCCTGGGGGCCGCAGAAGTAGAGAGTCAGGTGGGGCTGGGGAGTATAGAAGTTTGAGGAATAAAGGTGGGGATGTTGGACAGTGGGGGTGGCTGGGAATGAACCAGGCTGGAGAGCATTCCCTGCCAGCCACAGGAGGGTGATGTGTGGGCAGAAGGAGTCATGGAATGTTCCAGAAACCTGATGTGCTGGGACCTGTGAGATGCCTGAGGTCCTCTCTCCGTAGGACTCCGCACTGAGGGCCTGTTCCGGAGATCGGCCAGTGTCCACACCATCCGCGAGATTCAGCGGCTGTACAATCAAGGTGAGTCTGTACCCCAGAGACCCCTCATGCTGAGCCTCCCACCTGGCCAGCCTGCACCGCCCCCCAGGGCCGCAGAGTCCCAAATGCCGGGGTAGCGTAGCTCCCCTGCCCCACCCCACCCCACCCCCGGAATGGCCCAGGGCTCTGGAGAGCAGAGGAGGGTGCAGTGGCAGCGTCCCCGGGTCCCACAGGTGACAGGGGCACGCCCTGGACGTGTGGCTCCGGGAAAGCTCTTCCCTCGGGAGTTTTAAGCCATCTGCATCAGAGCCCGTTGTGAAGCGGACTCCCCAGCCCCATCAGAACTCACATACGATGTTCTGTATCCAGGGAGGCCCGTGAACTTTGATGACTATGGCGACTTCCACATCCCTGCTGTGATCCTGAAGACCTTCCTGCGAGAGCTGCCCCAACCACTGCTGACCTTCAGGGCCTACGAGCAGATTCTCGGGATCACCAGTAGGTGCCTGCCCTGGGGGTGCCAGCCGAGGACCAGTCCGGGGGCAGGGGCTGGCCCGCATCCTCCTGTTGCCGTCTGGCACGGTGGGCCACGGTGTCCATGGCCAGGCCCGGCCACCACGGCCGGGCTAGCTGCAGGGACAGGCGCGTCATTGACGCAAGGGTGGCAGAATCCCTGCGGTGGCGGCGTGTCTTGCGGTGGGCGTCGGCGATTACCGGAAGGAGAGCAGGAGAAGGCGAGCCGGCCAGGAGGATGAGCAGAGGGGAAGGCTTGGCGGTGTGACTGACGTCCTCAGACTTCCCTAGGAGAGGGAAGTTAAAACAGGGTCACTGGGCCCCACCCCGGAGTGGGCTGAGAATCTGCATTTCTAGCCAGTTCCCAGGTGATGCTACCAGCCAGGGTTTTGTGCCATGGAACCCCGAGCTGAGAGGACTGAAGCACAGCCTATGGGTAGAGATCTGGCCCCAAAGGAACAAGTCTTAGGAGCAGAGCTTGACCTGTGGCCTTTTTGCACCAGGGGGTGGGGCTGGGCTGGGGCAGATGCTGAGAATTTTTAAGAATTATGATGGAAATAACATAAGCACAGAGTATAAAAAAAAAAAAAACACCCTGAAATCAACGGAGCAGAGGCTCTGTCATGAAACGGGAGTCCCGGCCGACCCTTGGGGTCCCACGCCGGCGCGGACCCGGCAGAAGCTCCGTGCGCGCTCCCCGCTTGGCCAGGAACGCTGCTTACGCACGCTGGCTTCGAGCTGGCTTCCTAAATGTTTTCTACCGTTACCCATCTTCTCATCCCTCCCTCCCTGTGTGCATATCTACTCGTTCTTTTCATGGTCATGCAGCCTTCCGTCCACTTTATTACTCTCTGGGTAAACGTTTGGGGCTGTTTCCAGTTTTGTTTTGAGCCCTGCAAATGTTAAGATCAGATAGTTCTGGAGTTCCAGTTGTCGAGAACCGAGATGCTGCCAGAGGCTTTAATAAAGATCCCGCTCTCTGGGCTGTGGCCTCACTCGGCCCGGCTGCATGCTGATGGGCATATAGGGTCACCAGATTTAGCAATAAAAAAATACAGGGTGCTCACCTCAATTTGAATTTCCAGTAAACAATGAATACTTTTTTAGTATAAGTAATAGTTGCTGTTTATCTGAAATTCAAAGTTCCCTGGGTGTCCTCTATTTCATCTGGTAATCCTACTCGGGTGGGATGGGTTTCTCCTGGAAGTGATACAAAAGCAAGGCTTTCTGGGGTACGCTCGGGAGGAATGGGTTTTCTGGGTGGCCTGCAGTGTCCAGGGCACAAGGATATCATAGGGGGGACATCTGTCTGATCTGCAGCAAGGAGGTTAGGAGGACTGGCTCAGAGCCGCACAGATCTGGATCCAAGTCTGGGCGTCACCACGCATTAGCTATGTGACTTTGGGCACGTCACTTAACCTCTCTGAGCTCACTTTCCTCATCTGTATAGAATGGGGGCTGCTTTGAGGATTAAATGTGCATAAAACACATGGCATCGCTCATGGCACCTGCTAAGTGCTTTCTGACGGTCTGCAGGCGCCTCCCGCCTGCCTGCTCACCGCTTAGTGCTCTTTCTCGAAGGGACCGCGGTGAGAGCTGGAGGTAGACCTTGTAGGAGGACCCGCTCTGGGACCATAATTCGTAGAAAGATGACATTGAGGCCAGGAAGCTGAGGTCCAGGCACCAAGATGGCGGCCTCCAAGCTCATTGGTTTCTTGGGAATATTAATTTCACGGGAACTCTCTGTCCATTGACATTACCCACGACAGCTCGAGTTCGTGAAAGAGCTTTTATTAAAAGGCCAACAAGAACATTCATGGTAGGGAAATCCGTGCCTTTCAGCAGTGGCTGTGTTTGGAATGCACACGGTGTTCATGGTAACCCTGCCCGAGGCTTAGCTGGAGGAGGTGAGCGCGTTGGAGGCGGGGGGAGTGAGCGTGCACACGTGTGTCTGCAGCAGGAGCGTGCTGAGCACCCGGGGAATCGTGGGTGCGCTTTGACTTGCAGCTTATGGAGCTCAGTGGAGGGCTTAGTTACGAGGAAAGTGGGGGGTCTGAGTCTGGGGCAGCCTCACCCAGGTTCTTGGTGCATGGGGGGCCCTGAGCTGCAGGGAATCACAGACCGGTTAAGTCAGTCTGGAGCAGGCTGGGCAAACTTTCTGTGAAGGGCCAGGTCGTCTTTCAGGCTTTGTGGGCCAGTCCGTGTGGCCATCCTCAGCTCTGCAGTTCTGCACAAGTAGCCAGAGATGACATATAAATGAAGGGGTGTGGCTCTGTGCCAGTCAAGCTTTATTGACAGAAGTGGGCCGTGTGGCCCACAGGCTGCAGTTTGCTGACCGCTGGTGTAGACCATTCCCACGTATGAAGTGAGTGAGTGGGCTTCATGCGCTCTCTGGGAGGGCGTAGTTGCAGTACCAGTGTAAAGAAGGGACTGGAGCCCTCGGAAGGGAGGGCTTTGCGGGGAACAGCCACATGGCCTGGAAGGGAGTGAGGCCCCCAGGCCTGACGTCGGGACAGTCTGGCCTCAGAGCTGTCCCCCCTGCGCCCATGCCGTCCCCTCGGGGAAGACCGAGGAAGAACCCTGTGCTGTTGTAGGTGTGGAGAGCAGCCTGCGGGTGACCCGCTGCCGCCAGATCCTGCAGAGCCTTCCAGAACACAACTACGCTGTCCTTAGCTACCTCATGGGCTTCCTTCATGAGGTGAGTGGGCAAAGCAGGGCCCCGGTGGGGAGGCCCAAACTCTGTGCCTGGCCCAGGGGGCCCCCTCCTGCACATGGTGCCCACACAGACCAGGGTCTGGGGTCTCCCTCGCCCAAGGACTCCACTTCTGTGCCTGCCCCTGCTGACCCCATACCTGGCAGCCCCCTCAGTCACTGATGGGACCTTCTTGGTTGAGGTCCTCTGCTCCCGCGTCATCTCCTGCAGGGGCTGTCTGTGGAGGAAGGGGCTGGGTCCCCAAGCCAGGGCACCGAGCCTGACGCGCAGTGTGAGCAGACTGAGCAGGCCGTTCCTGAGAGAGGAACGTGTCACCGGGTGCGCGACCTGGGGCTGCCGTAACACGGTACCACTGCCTGGGCAGCTACAGACATAGAAACGTGTGGTCACGGTCCTGGAGGCCAGAAGGCCAGAATCCGGGTGTGGGCAGGGCCGTGCTCCCACAGGGGCTCTAGGGGAGGGTCCTTCCTGCCCCTCCCAGCTCCTGGTGGCTCACGCGTCCCTTGGCTTGTGGCCACCTCACTCCTGCCTGTCCCCACACGGCCTTGTGCCCTCTCTGTACAAACCTCCTTCCGCTTCCTCTTACAAGAATGCTTGTCGTTGCATTTAGGGCCCACCTGGATAATCCAGAATGATCTCACTTTGAGATCCTTGATTACATCTGCAAGGACCCTTTGTCCAAATCAGTCACATCCACAGGTTCCTGGTGGATATCTGTGTTGTGGGGCTGCCATTCCACCCCCTACACAGAGTGAGAAAATGAACGGTGCGAGAAGCACCTGTCCCGGCTCTGGGTCCGGGCTGAGCTCCCCACTCCTGGGGCAGGGAGCAGTGGTCTTCGAGGTCAACAGGGAAAACCTCAACAGGTCCAAACGGGCCCCTCCCTTTGCTTCCAGACGCACGACCCTCTGCCGTCTGATCCTTCCTGGAACACTCATCCGTCCAGGCCCTTTGTAGGCAGTGTGGGGTGCAGGCATGGACGAGGCAGGACTTGGCCATGGGGCTCCCAGCCTTGGGGCGCATTTCCACCCACAGTGTGACGACACCACGGCAGGGTCCTGCCCAGGGTCTTCGGGGCTTATGCAGGAACCCTGCTCCATGGCAGGTGGCCTGGGGATGTGATCACCAATGGAGGGGAGGGGACCTCCGGGCAGAGCTAATGTTACATGTTGGAGTCTGTCAAATACCACCTCTTGGTTTTAAAAATAAACTATTTTGGGGGCGCCTGGCTGGTGCAGTCAGTAGAGCAGGCGACTCGATCTTGGGGTCATGAGTTCGAGCCCCATGTTGGGCGTAGAGATTGCTTTAAAAAAATGAACTATTTCGTCTCCCTCTCTGTCACTTGATCTTATTTCTCAGAAGCCAGAAACTAAGTTATCCTAATCTTTTTTTTTCCTACTTCTTTTTCATTAGCTAGAGATGGATTTATTTCTCTGTCCTCCACCATGACACTGACATTAATCATCCCATGGGGCTTGGCGCTGGTGCACACCTGCAGGGGCGTGGGGGTTGCCTGTCTCATAGACGCAGGGCTTCCTCACCAGATCCATAGGGGGTCACCAGGCAGTGCAACCCCCCCAGTAGTTCTGTGCTCTCCCATGACCCCCAAGGCTCTGCATTGCCTACTTCTGATTCATAGAGGTCCCCAAGACCCTGGAGGCAAGGAAGAGGTCAGGCCATGCCCTCTTATGGCCCCCCTGCCACCTACTGGCCACATGACTTCGGGCAAGTCCCCTGCATCTTCTGGGCCTTAGTTTCTTCACCTGTAAGATGGGTGATGTATCCTGCTTTTTGGGGTTGTAAGTGCTGTAAGGCAAGCTCTTCCCTTCCCCACCGTCCCCAGTCCTCCAATGACCCCCGTGTGCTAGTCAGTCTTGACTATGCCCTATTCACTGGCCAGTGTGGATATCAGAGACGTGGTCTGGCTGGGTGACACCAAACACCCTGCTTGCACCCACAGTGCTGGAGGCCCCCCCCCAAGGGGACCTCCCCAGTCCTCTGGAATGGAAGAGAAGACTGGGGCCCTGAGGAGATCCCAGAAGGAGCTTACAGACGGTCAGTGCCAGAGGGTCCCTTGGAGCATCAAGACTGAGTCCTTCCTTCTACAGATGGGGAAACTGAGGCCCAGAGCAGGGAGCTGGCCGTACAAGGCCGTAGCACAGAACCCACAGTCACTCGCGGTCTCATGTGTGTCCTCCAGGTGTCCCGGGAGAGCATTTTTAACAAAATGAACAGCTCCAACCTGGCGTGTGTCTTTGGGCTGAATTTAATCTGGCCATCCCAGGGGGCGTCCTCCCTGAGCGCCCTCGTGCCTCTGAACTTGTTCACCGAACTGCTGATCGAGTACTACGAGAAGGTCTTCAGCACCCCGGAGGCCCGCGGGGAGCTCAGCACTGGCGTCCCTGAGGCAGGTGAGCGGGGCGGCCCCTTCCCTGAAGGCTGCACAGGAGACAGACCCTCCATGGGCCCCGCCTCGCCCCCCGCGCCTTCGCGGCCCCTGCCGGCGGCTGGGACGCTCCGCTAGGGTGGGAAACGCCACACTGAAGTCGGTGCTGTCCTGTGCTTTGTAAACTTGCCGCTCAACTTCTGGTGAACAGCCAGAGTTCTGACTCTTGGCCCTTCTGCCTCGTTCTTGGGCTGTGGGCTGAGATAAGATGACGGATCCCTCAGAATCCTAACCCAGTGTGGCTGAACTGGGGCCACGCTGGGAGTCTGTCGGTGAGCAGCCCTCGTCCGGCTGGGATCCAGGTCCACTGCTGTGGCATGCCACTTAGAGCCATGGCTGTTCATTACTGTCCGCGGGCGAGCAGCGGGCTGGGCGTCTCTTCTGCTCTGGCCGGGGCTCGGTGGGTGTCGGGCTGGCTGGGGCTCAGCTGGGGGGACGCAGCTGGGTCCCTGCGCTGTGGGGGGTGGTTCTCGTTTGCTCCCCACCCCTCACTCTGCTTTATCATCCTGCTCCTTCTCGTGCCCTCAGCTAACCCAGGCCAGAACGGTCCTCTTGTGCAGCTTGGAAAGTGACCATGGTTTCATTTATTTCCTGTCCTGCCACAAAGCCTTGTTCTTTTCTTCCTTTTTCTTTTTTTCAAACCCAGCCCTCCAGCTCTGACCCCGCCACAGCCCGGCACGGAGAGCTGAGACCCGGCCACAGCCTCTGGACAAGCTGCCTGCCGTCTGCACCCCTGCCCCCGGG
Organism: Mirounga leonina; assembly: GCF_011800145.1. Taxonomy (NCBI): domain Eukaryota; kingdom Metazoa; phylum Chordata; class Mammalia; order Carnivora; family Phocidae; genus Mirounga; species Mirounga leonina. The sequence goes on along the minus strand of NW_023270739.1, from coordinate 1,524,095 downwards.
AGGGGGTCTGTGCTCCCACAGTTCAGCACAAGCCCAGAAAAGCCTCAGAGTTGTGTTGCCAGGAAAAAAAAAAAAAAACAACCTGAAATAAAAACGATGGGTCCCTTAAGAGCGCACCGCTGTGAGCAGCAGAATTAACAACGACATTAAATCAAATCTCGTGCATTATGCAGAAGGGTTTACGGTGTGACGCACGGCTGTGAAATGTCTGTCTCAAATTTCCTGACTCCGAGAGGTGGCCCTAAGACGTTTTCCTGTGGCTGCTTTGATAACCGTCTCCCTTTCACGAACGATAATTGTGGAATCCCAGCTTCAGCACAGTGTGGCCTTGTCACCCTTCCTTGTATCAAAGCGCCATTTCCCTATCATTTCCACAGCAAAGGAGAGCGATTACGGTGCTAATGTGTGGCAAGCACGCGTGGTGCATTTCAGCGTCAAACAATGAAATGTGATGTGGAAATGAGGACTCCAGGGTGTCTCTGTTGACAGGATGTGTGGAATAAATTGTTCAAACATTCACTTTTGCAGAAACGACAGAGATTTATTTAAGTGACTCCAGAGATTAGGCAGGCTGCCCAGAACTTGTAGCTGATATCCACAATGAATTTATTGAATCCCGTCCAGAACGTGAAAGTCAGTGGCAAAGCAAGCGGCTGGTCTGCCCCGGAGAGAGCCAGGCTGCCATCACTGGGGGGAGCCAGGACCGGGCACCTCACTTCTGCCACCAGCTAAGATTCACAGCCCTGGGGTCCTGGGCCAGTCATTTTGCCCAGCGCAGGGAGTTCTAGGTCAGAAGGCTCAGCTTGGGGTTCTTTCCTCCCACGGTGGGTGCGTGAGCAGGGTGCATTCCTCGGGCCTTTTCTTGCTGGTACAGTGCGGAAGGCGGTATCCACTCTGCAATCCCCTATGTGCTTTCGAGCACCTGCTTTGGGCCACGCAGTGCCTGTCCCACAGATACAGAAATGAGGAGGATGCACTTCCTGCCCTCAGAGGCTTGCAGAATAGTTGGGGAGTGAATAAGCAAAGAAATGCACAAAGAAGCGTATTTGGAGCTAAAGCAGTGCGCACAGGACACAGGCAAGTGCGGGGAGGGGACAGAGGAGAGAGTCATGGGCACCTCCCAGCTTTCTCATCTTGAGATACGCGGGCAGCTCAGGGTGGTGGTCTTCCCTGACGTGGAGAGGGTGGGAAAGGAAGGGCAAGTTCTGCTGTTGGTTTGATCGCAAAAAGTCTGCTGTTGTGTTGTAAGAACAACCACTGCTCAGAAGGGAAAAAAAATTCAGTGACAAAGTGTAGAAAGAGAAGGTGAAAATCACTTGAAATTTTACTGCCCGTAGATAACCACTGTTCATATTTTGAGGAACGGGCACTTTTATATACTGCCAGTAGAGAGAGAGATTGGTCCGGTCACTTTGGAGAGCAGTTTAGCAAGCTGGTGAAGGTAAAGCTGATCCAGCAGTTGTGTGTCTAGGCAAGGAACCGAAGAGGTAGGTACGAGAGCATCACTGCGGTGTTCTTGTCAGAGCAAATAATTAGGTGCAGCCTGAGTGTCCATCACTAGAAGAAATGGCAGATAAAGGAGTTACATCCATGTGACTGAACAGTAAAAATGAACGAAGCGGATCTGTATGCCTCAACAATGGCAGGTCTCCAAATAGTACATTGAGAAGGAAAAGAAAAATCAGAGGATGATAAATACTGTGTGTTTTCACTTGTGTAAAGTTCTAAAAGTCCCTCATCCTATATCTACCTCATGAATTGTACGGTGTTACACTTTTTAAAAAAGATTTTATTTTTTAAGTAATCTCTACACCTATCGTGGGGCTCGAACTCACAACCCCAAGATCAAGAGTCGTGTGCTCCACCCACTAAACCAGCCAGGTGCCCCAATATTACTTTTTGAACAATATACATAGAAGACGTCTCCACATAAAAAGTGAATAGGTAGGAGGCATACCAGATTCCTCAGACAGAAGAACAAAAGGGTCCTTAACTATTTCTGTCATGTTTTGTATATGTAAGTGTTCTGTTTCCAGTATGGCTGAATAACACCTACAGGATTTGACCTTTCCACAGACAACATTATGAGCTCTGGACAAAATACAAAAGAACAAAAATAAACAAAAAAGTGAGCAATGACTTGAAGGCACTGGAGAATGAACAAGGACAGATTCTGGAGGGATGTCCACACTTAGAAAAAGTGAATAGCACAGGATGAGCTTCCATTATGTAGCTTTTAAGCCGAGCCAGACTGAAGTTCACACTTGTGTGAGAATGGCTTTATCTCCAGGAGAAATTCACAGTCTTTTTGGTTTGAAGAACAGAGGACAGAGTTTGGGACAACAACAGTCACCAAACAGTGGGCAGGGAATTTCATACAGAAGAAAGCCTGCTCAGGAGAGCCTAAATTCTGTGCATAAACTCTGCTCCAAGTTCTGCCTGATCCCTGAGCCACACCTCTGTAGGACAGACACCAGCTATGGATAAAACACCCAACCTGAGGTTTGAGCTACCAATAGACAGGGTCTGTGGCTTGACTCCAGCAGAACCCTCTACAAAAGGGTGCAAAAGGTACAAAAAGCCTCTACAACGTAACATTAACAATGTTCAGCATGCAATGAAAAATGATTATATGAAGAACCAAGAACATGCAGCCTACTCTAAAACAATCAACAGACACCAACCTTAGAATGATGCAGGTGTTAGAAATAACTGTCAAGGATGTTACAATAGCTATTATACACATCCTCAAGTATATAAAGGAAAACAGGCTTATGATAAATGCAAAGATAGGAAATCTCAGTAAAAAATAAACATAGAAATCATAGGATAAAGGGGGAATTCTAGAAAACCAAATACAATACCTGAAATTACGGGGGAGGGGGGGAGGAAACTCCCAAAAGCAAAATAAAAACACTGGTTGTGTTTAATAGGAGAATGGAGATAACAGAAGAGAGTCGGTGACTTTGAATGTAGCCTAATAGAAATTACCCTATCTATAAAATAAAGAGTAAAATGGGAGCACCTGGCTGGCTCAATACATAGAACACGTGACTCTTGATCTCGGGGTTGTGGGTTTGAGGCCCACGTTGGGTGTAGAGATTACTTAAATTAAAAAATAAACAGTAAAAGGATTGAAAAACAATATGAACAGAGCCTCAGGGACCTGTGGGACAATATCAGAATATTTTACATACGTGTAATTGGAGTTCTGGAGAAGAGAGAGTGGGGCACAAAAAAACTAAAAAATTAATGGCTAAAAATATTTCCAGTTTGGTGAGAGACATAAATTGTCAGAGTCAATCATCTGAGTGAACCCCAAGCTGGATAAATTACAAAGAAAACTACACACAGGCACACCAGAGTGGGCCTTCTGAAAACCAAAGATAAAGAGGAAATCTCGAAAGCATCCAGAGAAAAACGAAACAAGACCAACAATTGAGACTAGCTGACTTACAAGCGGAAACTATGAAGGCCAGAAGACAGTGCAACAGTATCTTGTTCCAGTACAATAAAGGAACAACACTAAATTGCTCACAGGAGGGGGAAAGTATCAAAATCAGAATTCTCTTGTCAGCCAAAAACATTTAAGACTGAAGGTTAAATCAAAACTTTTTTTAGGTCAAAGAAAACTAAAGGATTCTTTTCGTTGGCAGACCTGCACTACAGAAGAAATACCAAAGGAAATTCTTCAAGGTGATAGGAAATGAGAACAGATTGGAACCTGGATATTTTGGAAATGATCGAGATCATTGGAAATGGTAAATATCTGGATTATATAAAGGAATACTTTTCCCTCTTAATTTTAAAGAGATAAGCAGGGCTTTTTAAGGCAAAAGTTATAAAATCGTCTTACAGGTTTTATGATATATGTAGATATAAAACATACCACAGCTGTAGCATTAGGTCCAACAGAGCGGGGATGCGTGGGTTCAGGGTTTCTACCTTTTACATGGAGTAGGACAGAAGTCATCCCAAGTAAACTAAAAAGGTATGGTTGTATGTTATGATCCCGAGAACAGCTACTAAAAAATGATGCAAAAAGATTTAAAAATAGGTAAGTTGCAAGTGAATTCCAAAAACATTCAAAAATCCAAAAGAAGGCAAGAAAGGATAAACATGAGAACAAAAAGACAAACAGGAAAAAAATAATAAAGTGGGAAACCTAAATCCAACCCTATCAGTAATTATCTTCTAATGTTAATGTACTAAACTCCACAGTTAAGAGGCAGGGCAAATATTGTCAAAATGAATATGAAAGCAAGACATAACCGTGTGCACTTTATCAAAATAGGTTGAAAGCAAACAGAAGCAAAGACCTACCATGCACACAGTGATCATCGGAAGTCCAAGGTATCTATATTAATAATATATAAAATAGAATTTGTTTTTATTTTTTAAGGAACTTGCGTTGGTTTACTTTTTTGTTCATTTTTCCATTAAGTTTTTATTTTAATTACAGTATAGTTAACATATAGTGTTGTATTAGTTTCAGGTGTACAATATAGTGATTACCCAGTGCCCTCATGGTAAGTGTATGCTTTAATCCCCATCCCCTATTTCACCCAACCCCCCACCCACCTAAAACAGACTTTAAAACAGAGTATTACTAGATCTAGATGGCCTTTTTATAATGACAAAATGATCAGTTTATTTAGAAGACATGGCTGTCATAAGTGGGAATGCATCTAATAATAGAACTTTAGATACATGGAGGAAGAAATCCCACAATAGATTTAAGGGATAAACAGGCATTTCCATATTCATAGCTGGAGATTTTGGCATCCTATCTCAGCAGCTGAAAGACCAGCTCAATAAAAAGTTGGTAAAGTGATAGATAATCTGAGCAGCACTACCTATCACCTTGACCTGCATGATACTTACACAGTACTGCACCCAACAACAGAATACACACTCCTCTCACGTGCACACATTATGATCACCAATATAGACCAGAGTCTGGGGCATAAAATAAGTTCCAGTAAATTCAAAAGAATTGAAATCATGTGAATACGACAATGGGATCAAGGTAGTAATAAAAATCCTAAGTAAGTATCATATGATCTCACTGATAGGAGGAATTTGAGAAACAATACAGAGGATCATAGGGGAAGGGAGGGAAAAATGAAACAAGGCGAAGCCAGAGAGGGAGACAAACCATAAGAGACTCTTAATCTCAGGAAAGAAACTGAGGGTTGCTGGAGTGGAGGGGGGTGGGAGGGATGGGGTGGCTGGGTGATAGACATTGGGGGTGGGGTATGTGCTATGGTGAGCACTGTGAATTATGTAAGACTGATGAATCACAGACCTGTACCTCTGAAACAAATAATACATTATATGTTAAAAAAAAAAATTTAAAAAAAATCCTATCTAGGGAAAACCTAGATATATGAAAAAAATGTTTAAAAGAAAGGGAGCCACACTTCTAAATAGTTCTTGTGTCAAAACATCATGATGGAAGTGAGAAGATAATTTGAACTGAAGACTGATGCAAAATATCAACATTTGGGAAACAAAATAGTAGTTGGAGGAAAATCTAAATGCTTATATTAAAAATAAAAAGTCTAAAATCAACACCTAATGTTCTAACTTAAACTATATATAAATATATACACTGTGTGTATATATTATATATATTGTGTGTGTATATATGTGTGTGTATGTGTATGTGTGTGTATGTGTATTTGACCCCAACCATGGTCACAGTTGATTGTCCAGGGGGTGCTTCTCACTGTAATGAGCCAATCTGATATACATGTATATCAAAGTAACCCATTCAGTAAAAGGAATAAAATAATAACAGAAATAAAAAAAAACAAAATTTAAAAAGAAAATTAAAGCCAAAAAAGTTAACTTTTTTGAAAAGAGAAATTCAAGAACTTTGAAAAGAGAAATTCAAGAACCCCTTGCTAGGCACGTTAAAATAAAAGAAACTCCAAATTAAGAATGAAAAGGCAATTATCACTTTGGAGTCTACAGATAGTAAAATAAGTAAAAATGTTATGAACAGTTTTATGCCAAAAATTCAATGTAGATGAGATGACAGATTCCTTGAATAATTCAACTTAACTGAACCTGACCAAAAAAAAAAAAAAATGGAATATAAGATTCTAGTAGCCTTGTATAATATTTACATGGAAACCAAAAATACCTCCCCACAAATAAAACTCCTGGCCCTGATGTCTTAACTGGTGAATTCTAACAAATATAAAGATGCTCTTTCAAAAAATAGAGAATACTTTCCAACTTGTTTAATACCATAATCTGACAAAGACATTGCAAAGAAAAATATCTATAGATCCATATCCCTCATAAACAAATACAAAAATACTTAGCAAATATTAGTGAATCCAGTAAAGCAATATGAAAGGATACTACACAATGACCCAGTAGAGTCTATTTAAGGAATTCAAAGTTGGCTTAACATTTAAAGATTACTATAACTCACTGTATTTACTGAATAAAGGAGAAAGCTCACATGGTTTTAAAGAAATGTAGTTATAAGCATTTGATAGAATTTAATCTTCCAGGATTTTTAAAAAGATTTATTTATTTTAGTGGGGGTAGGGAGCAGAGGGAGAGAGAAACTCTGCAGAATCCACATTGAGTGTAGAGCCCTACAAAAGGCTCGATCCTATGACTCTGAGATCAGTATCTGCACCAAAACCAAGAGCTGGATGCTTAACTGACTGCACCACCCACACACTCCTATCTTTCAGGATTTTATTTTTATTATATGCAAACTAAGAACTACTTTTATCTACTAAATAATATACTTCATGGTCAAACTATTGACACTTCCTCTCTGGAATCAGAAACACAGGGATTCTTAGTCTCACTACTTTCGTTCAAATTCTCTTGGAGGTCCTGGCTATTGAAATAAGGCAAGAAAAAATAACAGGCACGAAGATTGGAAACCGGAATAAGACCGTCTCTGCAGGGGACATAATTGTTTATGCAGAAAGCCAAATAGAATCTACAAAACAGCTGCTGTAACTAATGGATTTAGCAAGGTTTCAGAATATAAGACGTATCAGGGTTCGATCAGGGAAACAAACCACACAATAATTTGACAAGTTAGCATAAACATCACTAAGTATAAGAGGGCAGGGCTGCATGAGAGTAGCCAAGGAAGGTACAGCTTGGGAGGACTCCCCCTCCCTGTGGCTGAGATTCGAACTCCTTTGGAGAAAGTGTGGTCATAGCCCTGTGGTTGGTAACATGAGCTGGCTTGCCTGGACAGAGCCGGCCCACAGTCACTCGGCACGCAGGGAACACCCCTGTGGGTTGCAGGTGAGCCGAGGCTGGTGGAGAATCATACAGAGGGAATTGGAGCTTCAGTTACAAGTTTAAAGAAAAAGAAAGAAGGCTCCGAGGTATTCCAGGCTCACATGGACTTCGAGAGCCAGATGCTTCTTCCCTGACGTGCCAGTGAGGTTCCTGGGGAGCTCTCTGACTGCACGGTCTGCCTTGTGTGGCCCCTCCTTTCACGAATCCATGGAGCTGGGGTGCGCCCAGCAATCTTGAGTTTCAGCCAGTTCCCCAGGTGATTCCAATGCTCACTCGAGTTGGAGAAATGCTCCTCTAGAATGACATTAAAGACATACCTTCTGTCCAAATTTTGGGTAATTTTTTGGTCCCCCCAAAAGGCTGGTCTAATTGTGGTTTTGTGTTATTTGGCCAGATTCAACTGCATCCATGCAGGAAGAGGTGTTGATTATCACATGTAAGCCTCCTTGTGAAATCGGTGCAATTTAGAGCCATCCGCTCCCGGTCAACGGCTAAATGCAGACAGCTTGTGTCTGGAGATTAGGTAAGGAATCTAGTGCTGCATTTGCAAACACAGCACCTTTGGCCAGTCCTGGGCACGAGCGTACTTCGGCACCACACTCCCGTATCTCTGTCATAAGCACCCACGTGCACACACGCCTTTGCACGCAAACACACGCACACACAGCAGTGTGCTGGTGGGTGGGTTTTTTTTTTTTTTTTTTTTTTTAGATTTTATTTATTTATCTGAGACAGAGAGAATGAGAGACAGAGAGCACATGAGAGGGAGGAGGGTCAGAGGGAGAAGCAGACTCCCCGCTGAGCAGGGAGCCCGATGCGGGACTCGATCCAGGGACTCCAGGATCATGACCCGAGCCGAAGGCAGTCGCTCAACCGACTGAGCCACCCAGGCGCCCGTGCTGGTGGGTGTTTAACTACTGGCTCTCTAGGAATGTCAGGCCCTGGTGTGTAGCGTTTGCCCATTTCCGCGGTGTCAGTGTTCCCGCCGCGGACGGTTTCAAGCTACCGACACGCAGTCACCGGACACGGATTCGGGAGGAGATGCGTACCGGTGGTGGCCCTTCCTGGCCAGGCTTCCCTTCCAGTTCTGGGCAGGGCCCCACCTGGGGAGACGGTGAGGACCGCTCGGGCTGACCTAACCCTGGGTGAGGGAGGAAGCTGGGAGTAGAAGCGGAGCCGCCCGCGCCCTCCTGCCGCCGCCTTCCCTTCCACGGCCCCATTTTCTTACACCGCAGGGAACCGCCTGCTGCCACTGGAACAAACTGATCTCTGTCCCCTGACCTCAAAATGGACCTGCTTGGAGCTGCACTGTCCTATAAGTGGGTGGGAGTCCCTCTGCTCTGTCTGCAGCCCAGGGATCCTCGGGGGTGGGTGTCAGGGCCTCACCATATGGAAGGTGGCCAGTGCAGGTAACCGCGGCCAGCCCCCTCCGTGGCCTGGTGTGGGATCCTCCCGGCGGTCCTGTACCGGGGGAGAGACCCCTTTCCAGCCAGCTGCCCGAGGTTTGGCTCTGCGGGTGGTCTCACTCTCTCTGGTCTCAGACTTCTCCCCGGGATGAGCCCCAGCCCCATGCAGACACGCTGTCACCAGAACCCACCCGGCAACACCACCCAGAAACTGTAGCATTGTTTGGGGAGCCTCGGGGGATTCTGAGAGCTGGGGTCGGGGGCAAAGCCGAGCTTAGTTTAAGAAGCGCCCTTCCCGGGCGCCTGGGTGGCTCAGATGGTTAAGCGTCTGCCTTCGGCTCAGGTCATGATCCCGGGGTCCTGGGATCGAGTCCCGCGTCGGGCTCCCTGCTCGGCGGGGAGCCTGCTTCTCCCTCTGCTTCTCTCTCTCTCTCTCATGAATAATAAATAAATAAATCTTAAAAAAAAGAAGAAGAAGAAGAAGCGCCCTTCCCGCACTGGGGGACACACAGGGTGGGCAGGGGCTGGGTTCCGTGCCGGCCTGTGTGCTCAGCAGTGCTTAGTTGGCTTTATCTGTCCCCTTGCAGCTGTGCATAGCGTCACCTGGGTCGCCATCCGCGGCCCCAGACTGGCGAGGTGGCTGGGTCAGGAGCGTGCGTGCGTGCGGCTGGGCAGGGCGGCCTGCAGCGGTCCACCTGTGCCCCGAGAGGTGCCCGGGCTGCAGCGGGCGGAGTAGCAGAAGTGCTGGGAGCGCAGGCACAGGGCCACAGCCCAGGCGGAAGCCGCCTGCTGGCTGCGTGACCTTCTCGAACAGGCAGAGAATTCATCCTGTTGTTTAAACCGCGTGGTCTGTGGTGCTTTGTTATGGCAGCTTCTGGAAACAAAGTGCCCCCGGGGGAGCCCTCTGGGAAGTGGTGAATCCTCATCACCATAGCTGATGACCAGCCCCGGGGAGTCTCCCACCCCTGAGCTTGCTTGGGGGGCACCGCAGAGCTAGGATGGGCCCTGTTCCCCGGGGCCAGGTCAGATGGAGCCGGGGAATCGGAAGGCGCTGGGGACCCCTGTTGAACCCCAAGTTTTCCAGCATGTGGGCACAGGGCCACCTGGGCGCCAGGAGGGACTATAGGTGTCCACACGCTTTGGGGCCCCCCTTTTTTTTTAAGATTTTATTTTACTTTTTTATTTGACAGAGAGAGGGAACACAAGCAGGGGGAGCAGCAGAGGGAGAGGGCGAAGCAGGCTTCCCGCTGAGCAGGGAGCCCGATGCGGGGCTCGATCCCAGGACCCTGGGATCATGACCTGAGCCGAAGGCAGACGCTTAACGACTGAGCCACCCAGGCGCCCTGGGGCCCCATCTCTAATGGCAGAGCTAATCCATGGAGGGGCTTCCCCAGGAGGGAGGGAGTTCTCATCGCAGGGGGCGGGGGCGCATCCAGATTTGCAAGGAACTCCTGCTCTGTGTTGGGGCGCTGGAGCTCCCCACGCCCCTGCCTCTCTTGATGGGAGCTGGGCAGGCTGTCCTGGAACCCCCTGGGGATTAGAGGACAAGGATATGGTAGAGTCTGGGTTCAACCCCTCTGTAGCAACAGGGTCCCTGGAGATCCCACCCCTCCCCAGGCTCAGCTTCCTCACCCCCCTGCCCCCACCCTCACTGGGCAAGTGGACCTGGCAGCTGCACTGGGAACAGGGAAGCCGTGGGCTAGGATCCCGAGCTGGGATGCAGGCAGCCGCAAGGCCCGGCAGCTCCGTCTCTCAAAGCCTCCTTCCTGTATTCCATGAGTCTTTACTGAGCACCTACTTCCTGTGTGCCAGGTATTCTTCTAGATGCTGGGAATTGGTGAGTAAAACTGACCAAGTTCCCTGCCTTCGTGAAGCAGGCAAAACCAAAAAGGTAAGTCACAGAAAGTTGTTAGTCTGAGGAATCAGGGGCGCCTGCGTGGCTCAGTCGTTAATCATCTGCCTTTGGCTCAGGTCATGATCCCAGGGTCCTGGGATCGAGCCCCGCATCGGGCTCCCTGCTCCATGGGAAGCCTGCTTCTCCCTCTCCCACTCCCCCTGCTTGTGTTCCCTCTCTCTGCTGTGTCTCTCTGTCAAAGAAATAAAATCTTTAAAAAAAGAAAAAGTCTGAGGAATCAAACAACAAGGAAGGAGAGGAGATGCTAAGTCTTAAGGAGGGTGGCTGGGGACAGCTGCACCTTGAGGGGACTGTGGTCAAATTCCCAAGCAAGTGGGGAAGCCAGTCCAAGAGACAGCAGGGCATGCCTGGTACAGACATAGCCGTGCAAAGGCCCTGTGGCAGGAGCATGCCAAGTGGGTTCCAGGTAGAGCAGGGAGGCCGTGCGGCTGGAACAGAGTGAGGAAAGTGAAGAGAGGCAGGAAGGGAAGTCAAAGGGCCAGAGAATGCAGTGACTGCAGCCTTGGAGGACTTGTTGCTGGGCAAGACGGGCAGTGACAGCAGGGGTTTAGCAGAGGCATTGTCATGCTGGCGGCAGAGGGATGGGGGAGGAGCACGTGTTAAGGCCACAGCTGCAGTCATCCAGGTGAGGTGGCGGGCTGAGACCAAGGTGATGCTGGTGTGGGTGGTGACACATGGCCACCCTCTGCTTATATTCTGAGCGCACTGCCGATGAGCAGGTGTGGAGGGTGAGATCGCTGGGCTGCTGGCCCATGTATTAAGAAGATGGAATCTCCCAGAGATGGGACAGGTGCAGGAGGGCTGGCCTGGCAGAGACAGACGCTTTCTGATGCCCAACGGGCAGAGGCCCAGCCCTGGAGAGAACAGCTAGGGAACAGTCAGCATAGAGACAGAGAACCAGGAGGCTGGACGAGGTCAGCCTAGGAATTCAGGAGGAGAGGAGAGGTCAGAGCACAGACCCAGGGAAGAGACAAACTGGAACAACCAGGTGAGTGGGGGTCCTGGGAGTGTCCTTCAGCTGGAGGGCATGGTCAGCGTGTCCCCCACTAGATCTGGCCACAGGGAGGTCACTACTGACCTTGAATTGGGCAGCTCCAGGGGAATCATGGGGAGAGGGGCAGCCTGGCTGGAGAGGGACCCGAAAGGGTGGGAGGAAATTAGGAGACTGAGAACGACGGGAATCCGAAGGGAATCTTGAGTCCTCTGAGGCAGGGTGGGGGCGGGGGGGGGGGCTCCTCATGTGTCCCTGGGGCTGAGACTGGGCCAGCTCTCAAGGAGGCAGAGGGGCGCTGGAGGAGTCAGCCGGGGGTCAGGCAGAGGCGCCTTGAACTCTAGGCCCCACCCAAACTATGTGATTCTGGGCCCACTTGGAAATAGGACAGGACTGTCAGAGACCCCGCCGGCTGGGCCATGCAGCCCTGCCCACCCCGCCCGTCTCTGGGTGCATCCCTCAGTCCCCGGGCTCCAGTGGGCCATCCCTTTGTATTTGACCCCACCGTTGGCCACATCTGGTGGTCCAGAGGTGTGCTCGCCACCTGACTGGGCCGACTGGAGGCCTCTGAAGTGTCTGGAGCCAGGACGCAGGGGGTCTGGCTCCCCAGTTTGGCTGCTCTCTTGAAAGGCCAAGGACGAAGACCCAGGTGGGTAGGTTGTGGGAGCTCATGTGCAACAGAAAAAGCAGGTGCTGTTGATGGGCTGAGCGAAGCAGGAATAAGTGAGGGAGCAGTGGCCACACCGCAGAGCGCCTGGCCGGGTGGGTTTCTGTTGCTCCTGATCATCCACTGGGTCCCAACAGTTGCATCTGCCACCGCGGGGTGGGGGTGGGGGGATCAGCACGTGGGGGCGCCCATGAGCTCTCTCCTCCCTCCCTCCCTCCCTCCCATCAGGGGCAGGACCCTGATTTTCCACCTCTCCAATTTCCCCCTCCCTGCCCCTCGTGCTCCCAGAGGCCTCTCTGCTGAAGGCAAAGCAAACCACACGGCTTTGAAATCATCAATCGAGTTTAATACATCATACAGAAGGAAAACTACATTGGCATATTTAAGACAAACACTTTTTCTCTATCCTCACTATCCACTGGACGGTCCTCCTTGGTCCAAAACACTAAGTCTTCAAGACACGTCGGCAGCTACCCCTCCCGGGTCCAACCTTCCATATCCTCCCATTACATTTTTTTTTTTTTAATTTAATTCAATTCAATCCATCCAAGAAGAAAAACAAACAAGAAGGAACCTGAAGACATTTACATCGCAAGCCACGCGGTAATGCATAATTGGCATCTAGAGTAACCAATATAGAAGACGTGTGTCTCACAGTTCACTTTGTTCATCAATAAAAGAATATAAAAATCTTGTTCAACCCAGTGTTAAGTGTATTAAAATAGATCTGTATCGTACAGCACAGTTTCTCCCGGAGTCGAGAAAATGACAGGAGGGACCATGGCAGTCTGTGGGATCCTGGCCAGCCTCCCTGCTCTGCACCTGTCTGCGTGCGTGTGTGTCTGGGGCACCATGTGATATGCTGGGTGGGAGCCCGGTGGCTTCCGGATGCTTATCCTGTTGTGCTACGTCCCTCAGGACTGGAGAAGCTGGTGGGTGGACATCCCACCCCGGGGCGCGGGAGCCCTTGTGTGACGCGTGCGCGCCCTCAGCTCTCACGAACGCAAGGAGACAGCAAGAAGAGGGACTCTTGCATCTCCCAAGGCCAAACCCTCCCGAGGCCACTGCCCCCTCTCCCTCCCCACCCTCGCCCCCCCTTCTGAAAGAACCCTCTGGATCTCTCCAGTTTGGCAGTCCCCCAGGAGGGGTTTTCGCATTCGTACCTTGCAGCAGAGACCACTGTAAGCAGGAAAAGAAGTCAGCAAGCATCCCTGCTTCACATTAAATATCTTACAATAAAAACGCCATACAAAAATGTAAAGTTATTTTTGGCATAAGTGTCTGTACTGGCAAGAAAAGAGGAATGGAATACTTTATCGGCTCTTCGAAAGGAGAAAAGAAAAGGCTTCAGTCGTAAGTTGAATGATTCAACCCCGAAGAGAAAACCCGCCAAAGGCCTCCCCTGCATGCTTGCAGCTCCATCTTGCCCAAAAACTCCATGAGAAAAATACATCGATGGCAAAATGAGTCCAGAAGGTCGGCAAAGGGCAGGAGGCGTACAGAGCGGGCGCTCCGAAGACTCGGGGGGCACGGGGAGGCCCTGGCAGGTGGAGACTGCAGAGTCCCTCCCCGAGGGACCCACCTCGTAGTTTCTTTCAAGTTCAACGGCTGTGACTCTTAATGCTAATAATACTGACAGACAGGGGCCCGTGTTCTGGGAAGGCGCTGGAGCATCCCGGCCTCGAGCCCCGGGGCCCCTGAGCGGGAGGGGCGTGGAGTCCTACCTAGATTCGCTACCCACTGCTCGTCCCAACTACCGCTACTACTCAGCTAGGTCTTCGGGTTCTTGGCTCCCCTCCCAACCTCTGCCCTTCTCTCTCCCGGGAGCAGCACGAGGCCGAGGAGACAGCTGTGCCTGGAAGCCGGAGGCTGGGCAGCCCCCCAACAGCCAGGGGCTGACTGTGCGCCCGGCCGTCAGGCGCCCCCCTGCTTTTCTTGGTGTCCCATCTAAATGTGGAGGGAGAGGACTCCATCCCCACCCGTGCTGGCTCTAGGACTTCCACCCAGTTCCTTCTCCCTTCTTTCCTCTGTCTCTCTCGGTCAGGTTTTATTTTCATCTGAAATTCATAGTGTTTATGAATTAAGGCGGACAGAACCCTCAGGTCTGCTGAGCAGGGTCCCAGGAACCTTCCGTGGGTGTGAAGCGGCTCCCGCAGGGTCAGTTGTGCCCCTGGGGGTGCTGGAGGGCGGAGCGCATGGCTGCCGCTGGGGGCTTGGTCCAGGGCCCGGCCAGCAGTGGGGCGGGGCTGGTGGTCGTCATGGTGACCTGCAGCATCTGCTCGCCCTGTATCAGTCTCAGGAGGGCCCGCAGGCGGTCCAAGGATGACTGGGTGCCCCTCTGCCGGGCCAGCAGGCTCGTCTTAAGCTCTAGGCATTTCTGTCGGGGGGAGAGAGGGGCGAGGTCTCAGAATCCCACCGCGGGCATCCTGGGGCTGCCACCCGCTCAGCCCTCCCACAGCTCCTCCCCTCTTTCGGGCAGAGGCCTGAAAGCAACCAGCGCAAGGGCCTTCCAAACACCAGGCAGCCGCAAAAAATGGAATTGCAGCCAGACACACAGGAGAAGTTTGTTTTAGAGTTCAGGGCCAGAAATGGCGTGCCTGGGTGGGAGTGTGGAACATTCTTCCTCCCGGCCATGACGCTACCTCGATGATCAGGTCATTTCTCCTCCTGCTGAGGAAGCTGGGAGCCAGTTCTGGCTCAACCACTGCAGCTGCTGAAGACCTGCAGATGGCCAGCCAGCTCTCCACTCTGTCTGCTGCCTGCCATGCTCCTGTCTTCCGGTTGGCTTTACCCGTGTCATGGCAGGGCAGGCAGCAGTCGGGATGGGGCCCAAGCTGGAGTGTAAGCTACTTGCCGCTCAGGGAACTGATCACTTATCCTCCCTGACGCTGCACCCAAACCCTGACACAGGAATAATCACAGAGCCTCCTCTTGGGTTATTCTGAGGATTGAATGAGATACTATGTGTAAAGAGTTTCACTAGGGCCTGGCATTGCCCTTACCATCATCATCACCACCACCATCATCACCATCACCACCATCACCATCAGCACCATCATCACCACCACCATCATGACCATCACCACCATTGTCATCACCGCCATCATGACCACCACCACCATCATCACCATTATCATGATCATCACCACCAACATTGTCATCACTATCATCATGACCATCACCACCACCATCATCACCACCACCATCATCACCATCACCATCACCACCATTGTCATCACCACCATCATGACCACCACCACCATCATCACCATTATCATCATGATCATCACCACCATCAACATTGTCATCACCACCATCATCACCATCATCACCATTGTCATCACTACCATCATGACCATCACCACCATCACCACCATCATCACAACCATCATGACCATCACCACCATCACCATCATGACCATCATCA
>NW_023270739.1:1444152-1508299 GCF_011800145.1 Mirounga leonina | reverse complement strand
CATCACCACCACCACCATCATCACCATCACCACCACCACCATTGTCATCACTACCATCATGACCATCACCACCACCACCATTGTCTTCACCACCATCATCACCATCACCACCATCACCACCACCATCATCACCATCACCACCATTATCATCACAACCATCATGACCATCACCATTAGCACCATCATCACCATCACCGCCATCATCACCATCATCACCACCATCACTACAACCACCACCATCACCACCAGTCTTGTTTACCACCACATTACAGAAGAGAAATCATTATGTTCACTTTACACAAGAAGAAACTGAGGTTCAGAGACAGGGCTTTGCCAAAGACGAAGAGCTAGGTAGGGGCAGAGCTAGAGGCTCAATTGCTTGATAACTATTTGTTGAATAGATCACAGAGCTGCATTCTCTACCTCCTGGCTCACTGAGTGATGTTGGTGAGTCTGTCTTCTCCTGTAGCCTCAGTAACAGGACAGTGAAGCTTTAGACTTACATCTTGGGGCTCTAAGGTCCCCCATTCTCCTGCCCCCCACTGCCAGCGCACCTTCACTGCCGAGGCCAGGCGCCGGTCCCGCTCCTCCAGCTGCTGGTGCTCACTCTGTAGCTCGCTGCCTCTCTGTAGCAGCTTCTGCTTCTCTTCTTCCTTGACTAGCAAAGAGAAGGTCAGGTAAGCAAGCAAGGTGAGCAAAAAGCCTGGGCCGTGCGCGGGCGGGAAAAGCAGAAAGA
This sequence comes from Mirounga leonina, assembly GCF_011800145.1. Taxonomy (NCBI): domain Eukaryota; kingdom Metazoa; phylum Chordata; class Mammalia; order Carnivora; family Phocidae; genus Mirounga; species Mirounga leonina. The sequence continues at coordinate 1,507,563 of NW_023270739.1, read as the reverse complement.
ACCCGAGGTCTATGCCTCTAGGCCATTCGGGCCACATCCTCCTGCAGAAGCCATTGGCCCTGGCCGCATCACAGGGGCTAGAAATGCCATCCCCCCACAGTAACTGCCCTGTGCACAGGACCAGTCCCAGTGTCCCTCTTTGCAGAGCTCTGGCTGGGAACAGCTTCAGGTGGGCCCAGAGTGAGTCCCGAGGACGGGGGTGGGGATGGAGAGAAGGGAGGAGGTGCCCTCCTCCACTCCCCGAGGCTGTCTTACCCGTCTTGTGGGTGACGTAGGAGTGCACAATGGCCAGCATCCCGGTCCAGGGCACGCCATCGTCTTTCTTTAAGGCCTAGAGGGCAGACGGGTTGATGAGCAAGCGGGCAGGCCAGAACATGCCATGGCCTGGCCGTGCAACCCTGGACGGGGCGGGGGGCGGCGGACACAAGCTCTCTGAGCGGGAGGTCCCTCAACCGTGATGGGATGGGGGCTGCCCCTGGCTCACGGTCTGGCTCAGAGTTCCTTGAGAGCAGGAACTGCTTCTTGCCAGGGCCCCACTCGGTGCTAGTGTGGAGGAGGCCCCAATTCTTGACTGAATGCATCCATGAATGACCACCTGCCTTCTTCCCTTGTCCTGGGGACCCGAGAGCAGCTCCACCGAGGGCCCAGGGAGTCCCCACCATCATGCTGAACTCAGGAAGACAATCCTGTGCCCTCTCTGTCTTCCCTCGAAGAGCTGTGAGCCTCAGGCAGTCACAGCTGGTGGCCCCCACAGGAGACCGTGACATAGGGCCCCCTGTATCCACCCTCTCCCTAGGTCCCCGGGATGACGCGAACCCATGAGAATCAGTGTTTTCTGAAATAAAGATGATTCCCCTATGATTTTACAGGTAACACATATGCGTTATATAGAAAAACATCCTTCACAAAAAAGCACTGTTACTTCCCACGTGATTCTAACACTTGGAAGTATGTCCTCCACGGTTTTTATTCTACCTGCAGCTTTTCTCAGGGGCTGACGATTAAACCATACAGCCACTATAAAGCCTGGTGTTTTCTTTTTTAAAAACTTAATTCCACATAGAGAACAAGCCCTAAAGAATCACAAACTCTTTGTAAAGATCATTTTCAATGACCACATAACATCACCTTGCGTGCACATGCCGGAATTTATTTCACTGCCTCCTACTGCTGCAAGGTAGCTCTATCTCTTCCTTTATAAATACGGGGCGAGGGGCTTCTTCGTGCACAGAACTTTATCGGTATTTGGATTCTTTCTTGAGACCACATCCCCCAAAGCTAGATTCTGCATTAAAAAGATATATACATTTTTTAAGGCTCTTGATAAGATTCTGCAATGCGGAGAGTGTGTGCCTCCCCGCATCATCACCAGAAGGGAGTGTTACTGTTTTTTCGAACCTGCTAGGTTTTCATTTGTGTGGCGGCAAGGAGAAGGAACACGTTAGCTAGCACTGTTTTTGCGGTTTGCATTGCTAGTCCTGGTCTCCCCAGGCGGAATCTGGAGTTCAGAGGGGGAGTCACTGGGTCAGGTGCTGCACGGGGACACCTCTGCTCAGTCGTCACCAGTGGGCCTCCACGGGCAGTGTCTGAGATCTCAGGCCACTATGGGGGTGCTCCTGGCATCTAGTGGGCAGAGGCTGGGGCGCTGCCGAGACCCTACAGTGCACGGGCCCAGCCCAGCAGATTATCCAGCCTCAGGTGCCATGCCGGGGGAGGGTCCTTCGGTGCAGGGAGAGTGGGCAGCACAGCCTCCCATACCTTCTGCTGGCACTTGGGGCACCGCCACATGCCCTTGGGCGCCGTCTTGAGGGGCGGGTCCAGGCAGCTGAGGTGGTAGGCCCCCGGGCAGGTGCCGCAAGGCTGCAGGTTGGCCCCTCGCTTGCAGGCAGTACAGTGCTCAGCGTGGGTGATCTCACTCTGGAAGAGAAGGGAGGGCGGGAGGCGGGTCAGTGGGGCTGGGAGGGGGCTGGGGGCCCCCCGGGCAGCTGCCGTCCTGAACTGCTTGTGACCCACTGTTTCTCAGCAGCTCCAAGAGAGAGAGGGACAAGCCTTGAACCGGGAGGACGAGCAGCTGCCTGTCACGTGGGCTCTAGGGCACCACCTGGGCCATGTTGACTAGGGACACGGCCACCGAGTCGGAGTCAGGCGGGGTGTGGCCCTGGCACCCTGATTCATCCCGGCTGAGACCTGGACACCAGGTGTGGGTAGCGGGGCAGGCGGTCCTGCTGTGGCTTAGGAGACCGTCCCCCTGGGCCCCCAATGTCCCACAGACCAATATCCTGGGCGGGGGGGGCAGGCAAGTGCTCACAAAGCCTCTCCCCAGTGCGTTTTTCGCGCATGGCCTTGGGAGGTACGCGGCCACGGTCCTCCCCAGTGCTCTTGACAACACCTCGGTCTAACCTGGCCTCTCCCAACGTCCCGGGTGGGTTACTGTGCTCTTCTGTTTCCACATCTGTAATGTGGGCTAGTGACGCCTGCCCCACAGGATGCTGGGAGGACTCAACAGGACACGGCGCACGAAACACAATCCATGTAGGAGCCTGGTAAGGGGCGGCTTCCTCTTTCCCTGGGATAAGGGAACTTCAAACGTCCCTTCCAGAGTCACCCACATTTGGTGGTTCAGCCTCTGCTTACACGGCTGTGGGGACAGGGAGCTCACTACCTCCCCGGCCAGCCTGCTGCACTGTGGACAGCCCTGACAGAGAGAGGAGCCTTTCATAACGCCACGCCTCCCGTGACCTGCAAAGTCGGAACGGTTTTCCACCACCCGCTAGAAAATCTTCTCCACCCACGTGGCAGCGGTGCCTTCTGACTTCATGGCTGTGAAGGACCGGAGGACTCTCATCTGGAATGGCCCACGCCACGAGGACCCTGGACCCCAGGCTGCCCCTGACGGAGGGGGCAGCAGACAGAGATGAGGCCTCAGAGACTCGCTGTCACCTCTCGTTTCAGTGCAGGAGCTCAGGGAAGGCGAGCCACACGCCCGGGATGGCTCAGTAAGCTGCAGGGGGACGCGGGACCAGCAGCGGGGTCTCCCGCCTCGAAGCCACGGCCCCCCAGGACTGGGGCCTGCGGGAGCGGAGCTCAGGCTCCAGGCACGTCCTGTGTCCGCGCTGGTTGGGCACAGGCGTCTGTGGACAAGCCGCCAGCACCAGTCTGTGACACTACACGGTTCTGGCGGCAAAAAGCCCGGTATCACCAGAGTGCAGACCTGTCACCTGCTGCTGCTTAGTGGCCCGACTGTTACAGGCATGTAGGGGCTACAAATTCTCCTAGCATTAGATCCAAAACTTAGTTAAAAAAGGAGGTCACAGGGCGCCTGGGTGGCTCAGTCGGTTGAACATCTGCCTTCAGCTCAGGTCATGATCTCAGGGTCCTGGGATCGAGCCCCGCATCGGGCTCCCCGTTCAGTGCTGAGTCTGCTTCTCCCTCTCCCTCTACCACTCCCCCTGCTTGTGCTCTCTCTCTCTCTGTCAAATAAATAAAATCTTAAAAAAAAACACAAGGTCACGACCAGCTTGTGTCCTGGGAAGCAGGGACGCACTGTGTGCTCGGGGAATCGGGGTCTCAGAAGATCACAGAAAGGGGAGTCCTGAGGGGTGAGACCCTGGGGATTACCGGGTCTAGACCCTCGCAAGGCGGGCAACGGGGACCTGAGAGAGGCAGCTCCCCCTGGGGTCACACAGCAGGGCCGAGGAGAGCCCCGTAGAGCCCGGCCGGCAGCCAGCATCAGCTGCCTGCACCTGGGCCTTCTTGGGTCCCAGGGTCCCTGCGTCCTCAGCCGTGGGTGGAGAGAGCTCGTGTTTGAGCAGCCTGTGGGCTGACCCTGTGGGGACGCCCGACTCTGCCAGGCAGGCTGGACAACGGCCTGGCTGGGGTTGCAAAGCTCTCGGTATCGAGCACGGAGCCCGAAGGCCCTCCGCTCGCTCCGCTTGCCCCTGCCTGGAGCGCCCACGCCTGCACCCGCCCCGCCCAGGTGTGCCGGCGAGGGGACACCTACCTTCCAGCAGGGGTCCTCATTGGCTAGCACGGGGAAGAAGGGTGGAGAACATGTTAGTGGGCGTTGAGGAACACCAATCAGGACCCGAGGCCACGAGGCCCGGTGGGGCAGGGGTTCCCACCCCAGGGCAGGACAGGAGCATCATAGGCCCCTGGACACCGTGTTCTCACCGGGGCACGGCGGAAGCAAGGGTCTCTGCCCTGGTCGGGGCCGGGACCCACCATGGGGCGGGCAGTGGGCTGCCCTGCGGGGGAGCCATCATTCCAGGGACCTCTCAGAGTGACTTATTTTCAACTGTGGTTTTTGGGGTTTTTTGTTTTTTTGTTTGTCCATAACCCACTCTCCTTCCAGTAAGTGATGCCAAACCACACATTTAATGATCACAAAACGGTTTTCCTTTTAGTCGCTGGCTCAGAGCAGTCCGCAGATGATACCGGCCAGAGGGAACACGCGAGCATTTACCACGTGCCGTCACATCCAGGCCTCGCGTCATCGTCCCGGCTCGGAGGCCCGGTTCTGACACCTGTCAGAGGGCAGCAGGCTCCGCCAGCCCACCTCCTCCTCAGAGAGGGTATCGGGGCGAAGGAGGCCGTGGTGTGGAGGGCCCGGGAGCCGGAGTGCACCATCCACCAGAAAGCAACTCTGCCCCGCTGTGGACGGGCCGGCCAGCCCCACGCAGGCCAAGAGCGGAGGGCCACCCACGCCGCCTCGGCCTCAGGCCCCAGGGCAGCCACGGCCGCGGACACCTACCTCTCGCTGTGAGGAACAGGGGGGTGTTGAGATAGTTGGACGCCAGCCGTTTCCTCTGCAGGGGACCGAAAACAAAACAAAAGCAGCTCACGTGGAGCCCTCCTCGGTGACACTGCTCCTGCCCGGGACGCAGCCGGGACAGGCTCCCCACCCAGGGCTCCCGAGGTCGCAACGGGACGGACGCGCAGGGCAGGGGAGCGGCCGGTGAGTCAGCAAAGGCTCTGCCCTGAGGGAAGCACGGCCTCCACCCCTGAGCGAGCTCAGGAAATCAAGGAGGAAGTGAGGGGTATAAAGATGGACCCTTCGGGAGAGTTCTCCGAGCAGGGGCTGGGGGTATAAGCAGAGGGCAGGGGCGGCCAATGACATTCTGATCTCCCGCGTCTGTTTCCCAACTGACTCTGAACTCAGGAGGGGAAGCAGGACATCATTTATTGTCGTGCCCTGAACTCCAGTGCCCAGAGGGGCAGGGGAGGGAGGCAGCCGCAGGGCAGGTGCGCGAGGGCGGGGCCTCACCTCCGTCTCCAGGAGGCCACTATACGCAGGATTAGCTGTGCTTCTTCTCTTCCGCTCTTGGCGTTTGCTCTGGATTTCTGGAAAGGCACAGACACAGCCGCTACTGGATCCTTCCTGGCCTGGGAACCCCGAACTCTTCCTCTGCAAGCCCCGGGCGTCCCTGTCCCCTCCTGCCCTACGGCTTCTGTCTGCCCAGCATCCCCGCCCCAGAGTGGCCCCCCGAATTGCTCCCTCCGAGGCAGATGGATGGGCTGGCTTCGGGCTGGAGGGTGGCAGGTACCCGCTCTCAGCACGGGGTCCCCCCTGTGCCATGATCCACCCCAGGGACGTGTCTCGTGGGATGTCCGCCGGCCAGGCACTGGCCCGGCCCAGCTGCACGGTGAGGCTCAGGGCTCCCACAGGAACCCATCCACCTGCCGCTCAGAGAAGCCTCCAGCACGAATCCTTCTGGGGCCCCCAGTGTGGTGTGCTTCACGTAGTAACAGTGACCACCCCATAGGAATGGTCCCCGCCTTTCCTTCCTTCTGTTTTGCCTGCCAGGTGGAACCTGGGACCTGTTTCTCTGAATACAGCTGTTTCGACATTTTTTCCTAACTTGTCTTTGGACCCCCAATTTTTCCTTTTAAATCTTTGCAGTATCATTCATGTGTTTCCCGTAAGGCACCCCAGACCCTCTGTGGAAGACAGGGTCCAAATACATAAATGTTTAGGGTATCAGGGTTAGAGAATTTTTACAAGGAGGGCTATTTATAAAAATCCTAACAGTCACGACAGCATCAGGAAAGCTTTTTCATCCCAGTCCTCATGACAACGCTGCAAAATTTCAAGGTGCAGTCTTCCTCGTGTTACAGAAGAGGAGACTGAGGTTCAGAGTGGAGGGAGCTTGCCCAAGGTCACCCAGCTCGAAGAAGCATGACCAGGACTCCAATGCAGACCTTCGGACATGACCAGGAGGGCCCAAGCCTGAGTGGTTAGCAAGTGGCAGGACTGGGCAGTCTGGCTCCAGCATCCACTCCCCTGGGCTGCGTGCAACGTGGGAGCAGGGGACCCACACGATTCCTTTGCCGAAACGAGAAAGTGGGTCTGTGCAGACAGCCATGGAGCCAGGGAGAGCAGTGGGGCTTTCTTGGTCTTTGTGCTGACAAGCCTTGGCACTTGGGACAGACCTCCCAGAAGGCGGTTCACTCATGTGTGCGGCCCTCCCACCAGCCAGCACCCCACGGCCACCACCCCAGCCTGCCACCATGCAGGTCCTTACCTTCCAAGTGTTCCGTTGTGACCAGGCCTAGAGCTACCATGAAGGCGATTTTCTGAGGGAAGGAAACAGAGAAGCGTTAACACAGCCTTCCCCGTTCGTTGATTCAGTAAACACTGGCTGAGCACCGCCGTGATGGGGCTGGCTTCTCTGTTTCGGGTTTCCCTCGTTTTTACCTACTGTCCGTTCTCTGTCCCAGGACCCCATCCAGGATCCCACACTGCATCTAGTTGCTGTGTCTCCTTAGCTCCTCTGGGCTGTGCCAGATTCTCAGGCTTTCCTTGTTGATGGTGACCTTGACCATTTATTTGGAGCTTGGGCTGGTCAGGCAGGACGCCCTTCAGTTGGGACTGGGCTGATGGTTTTCTCATGATTAGACTGGGTTATGGGCTTGGGGGCGGGAGACTACAGAGGTGAGGTGCCCTTCCTGTATCCGGGGTACGTGTTATCAGCGCGACTTCTCACTCGGCCGCTGCCCTCGATCACCTGGCTGGGGCGCCGCCAGGCTCAGCCTTCTCCACGGCAAAACCCTTCTCTTTCTGCCATCCACACTGTCCTCGTCGGGAGGAAGTGGCTGTGCACCACTCACACTTCAGGAGGTGGGAATGATGCTTTTTTTGGCCATTTAAACGAAAAAAACTTGTATGTAGTAGAAATTACCAGTGTTTTCTTTTTCATTGTTTGGGTTTTTGAATCTTAGCTACAGACTCAAGTTATAAAGCAAATTGCTTATGTTCGATTGTAGTACCTATAATTTCACTCTTTACATTTATTTTCTTCTTATTATTATTTTTAAGTAGACTCCCCGCCCAACGTGGGGCTCAGACTCACGACTCTGAGACCTGGAGTCCCATGCACCACCGACTGAGCCCCTCACTGTTCACATTCAAATTTTGGGTCCATTTGGAATTTACCCTGGTGTAGATGGTGTGAAGGATGGATTCCTTTTATTTCGTATGGCTTCTACTCATTTGTTCTAATCCCACCTATTGAAAATTCCATTGTTCCACTTTTCACTGGTTTAAGGAGCCCCTTTAATCATATACTGAATGATCAGGGGTCTACATGGTCTCTTTCTGTGCCTCCTATCCCGTTCCTCCAGCGTTTCCTTGGCTCTTCTTGCTTATGTTTTCACGTGAAACTTAGAAGCCATGAAGGAGACTGAGGTCTATTTACTGGGATGTAAAAGTTTCCTTTCCAGAACCATGGTGCACCTCTCTGTTCTTCTGCCTTTAGGGGTTTCAAACTTCCCCTCCAGTGGGTATCGACTGTTAGTGTGCTTATCCTAGATTTTTATTTTTCTTTGAATTTTTTTTATAGTTTTTTAAAAAGATTTTATTTATTTATTTGACACAGAGAGACACAGCGAGAGAGGGAACATAAGCCCGGGGGAGTGGGAGAGGGAGAAGCAGGCTTCCCGCGGAGCAGGGAGCCCGACATGGGGCTCGATCCCAGGACCCTGGGGTCATGACCTGAGCTTAAGGCAGATGTGCAACCAGCTGAGCCACCCGGGTGCCGCTAGGTTTTTCTTTTCTTTTTTTTTTTTTTAAAGAAAGAGAGAGAGAGATACCTCTAGAGAGAGAGGCAGAGGGAGAGAGAACCTCAAGCAGACTCCCTGCTGAGCATGGATATGACACAGGGCTCGATCTCTTGACCCCAAGATCATGACCTGATGAAATCAAGAGTCTGGACGCTCAACTGACTGAGCCACCCCAGTGCCCCTATTCCTAAATATTTAATCTGTTTGTTGCTACTGTAAGTAGGGGTATCGGTAAGGCTTCTAGCAGGATGTTCTGCGTTTCTGTGACGATTATCAATGGCTTGCACTCATATTAACCCTGCCGTGCCAGATTCTGTCTGCAGTAGTTTTGTTTTATTTTTTAATTGATTCTCTTGGGTTTTCTACACCATTTCAAATAGTGACTGCCCACTGTTTCTTTGCATTTTTTTTTTTTTTTTACTTCTACGCTGTTAAAAATAGTTCTCCTCCTCAATCTGTCAGCTTTCTGTGATCTTCTTTGAGTCACTGAAAACCTCAGCTACTACAGAGGAGACTGGCCGAGAGCTCACGCTGCCTCCCACCTTCTCCCGCACTCTCCCTGCGGAGTTAGAGGTGAAGCCTTTGGATGTTGTTGGAGAACTTAGTATCTACGTTCTCAGCCGACGCGGCGGGGAGCCAGGCCCACGGAGCCGCATTTCCAGAGTTCTTGGGCAGATTTAAACCCTCCTATGTGCAGCCTTTCAGTTTGAAGGCCAGCTGGGCTGGACATAAAATCCTCGGCTCCTCCCTTCTTTCCTCAGGATGGTGTGGATAATGCTCTACTGTATTCTGGGCTTGAATCCTGCATGGAAAAGCCAGAAGCCGGCTGTTTTCCCTGCAGAGTGACGTGATCGCTTCTGCCTGGATGACTTCTGGATGCTTCTGTGCTGGGTTATGTGTCAGTATTGATCCTTCTCCCCTGGTGCACACGTTCATTTTCCCTGGTGCCCAGTACCGGGGACACAGTCCATTAACATGCACACAGTCTCCTTTGGTTTCAGTAAACATTTCTCAAATCATATTTAAAAAATCAGGAAGTACAACCACACTATGAAAAGCGGGGCCCATTAATTCTATCCTGGAAGGTGTGTGCTCACATGAATGCAAGACTAACAAAATGGTTAACGTGCCCACAGAGGGGATTCTGGGGCCCGGCAGATTCGGCCGATAGCTGTCCAGGCTGCAGTTTGGGGTCACCTGGCTTCAGCATTGTTTCTGAGCCCCGGGGCTGACTGCATGGTGGCAGGGACTCTCGGGGCCCCCCCCCAGTACTGGCATCTGCCTCTCTGACCCCACCTGGAAAGACTAGGCTGAGCAAATACCAGCAACGTGGAGACCAAGCTCCCGCTTCCTGCCACCCCTTCTTCCACAGGAGATAACCTGAGCCCACATTCACTTGAGGAAAAGAAATGGGACCCAACTGCCTACACAGTAGAGTCAAACCCACATCACCGCGGGCAATGCGAAGCATCACCTCCTCTACTTGGCTCCGTAATTCTGGGATCCGTTCCAGAAGCCTCAGCTTACACATCGGCTGTGTCCTCTTTGCTGGTCTTTGTCGGGATCACTCTTGACTATTTAAAAACTCATTCTTCCTTTTTTATTGTGTGTACTTTGCTCGCTCGCTCCCGCCTCCTCTGTGCCTGTGTCCCCTGTCCTCGGCTGTGTCTAGGGCCCCCTGAGCTCATCCACTTACAGATTTATTTCTGGGAATGATTCCAGCTCACGCTTCGTTCTCTCTGGTATGGTGGCCACTCAGCCATCTCCTCCCCTAAGCCTTGTAACTTCTTCCTTGGTGGTGACTATTTTACTGTTCTCTCTCTTTGAATTCATAGTAAGGTGTTGATTTTTTTTTTAATCTAATGAATATTATCTTCTGGTAAAAAAATTCTTCTCTTTTCCCTATTTTTCCTTAGGGTGGCTTTGCAATGATGTTATGCCCCATGCCTCCTTTTATTAAAGGTCATTGAAGGAGCTGAACGTCCCTGGACCAGCTCTGTGCAGAGGATGGTGGGAAGCAGCTCAAAAGCATCTGCCCAGTGAACTGACTTCATTCCACATATATTATAAATTATTGCTTCTTTGTATCTCTGTGCTATATCCGTGGGTGTATTCTTTTTTTTTTTTTTTTTTTTTTTGGTGGCATGGGTAGAACAGAGGAAGAGGGAAAGAGAAAACCTTAAGCAGACTCCACGCCCAGCGCACAGACTGATGTGGGACTCGATCTCATGACCCTCAGATCATGACCTGAGCTGTAATCAAGAGCTGGATGCTTAACCTAATGAGCCACCCAGGCGCCCCTGTGGTGGTGTATTCTAAAGCACTAATAATGCCTGTTCATTCTGTCTAGTACCTTTTTAAATTTCAACCAATTACCATGTTTTTCATTCCCAGATTTTCAATTTTTATGTTCACCTGATCTTACTTTATTTTTCATATTTTTTGCTTCCTTATTCCTTATTGAATTCAAGTGGATGTTACTCCTTTCTGAAAAAAACTTGCCTGATATCCTAAACGTACTTATGTGTCAGTCGTTGCTAGAGTATGCCACAAAATTAACTTCCTCTTGAATCAACTCAAGTTCCAGATGCTGACTCTGACTGCCATCCTTAGGGGTTGCTGCATGGATTCCGGAATTCTGTCCACAGGGTCATTTTGGGTATAACTCCTTTTTCCTGCATTTTTATTTTCTCTGCCTCCTGCTCACACCTCCCTTTGGGCAGGACTGCCATCACCCTGGCCTTGCCCCTCACCCTGGGGGCAGCTGTGGCCCCAAGCTCAGATTGGCGCCTTTCTTTCTCGGAGAACTTCTGGGACCTCTGGCCACGTGTGAGCCATGCCCTTCCTGGTCACCCTCACTCGACTCTGTCTCTGGAGCCCGGTGGCCTGGGCATCGGTCCTGCTCACTGCTTGTGTTTCTGGGACACAGCAATGCATAGCTGCATCTCTGTGGTCTCTTCCTGTCGCCAGCTAGACCCCAGCACTTGACTTTGACTCCGCCTCCGTCTTTTTTTTTTTTTAAAGATTTTATTTATTTGACAGAGAGAGACACAGCAAGAGAGGGAACACAAGCAGGGGGAGTGGGAGAGGGAGAAGCAGGCTTCCCGCGGAGCAGGGAGCCCGATGCGGGGCTCGATCCCAGGACCCTGGGATCATGACCTGAGCCAAAGGCAGACGCTTAACGACTGAGCACCCAGGCGCCCCAACTCCGCCTCCGTCTTACATTCTTCCTGAAGCTCTTCTTTCAGACTTACCTCTTAACTCAGGCAAATGAAACCCGAAACCACCCCTCGGGGGATGGCCCCTGCCCAGACCCCTCGGACCATCTGAACTAAACCTGGCTCGTGCTTGCACAGATGGGCCATGGAGCAACAGGACTCCACTACAGAACTAAAATCATTACAGTGCTAAAATCTCTGCTCACGGAGGGACCTCGCCTGCGTTTACATAACACACAATGTAGGTACAGGTGTGTGTCCCTAACGCGCGTGCGCGACCTTATGCCCACCTCTACGAAGGATGACAAGGCTTCCTCATCTAAATATTCATCCTAACCCTAATCAAAAGGTACCCATTCACCCCATCTTGGGGAGTCACAGCGTTGGAAGCGATTCCCTGCGGTCTCCTTATTTGCTGCAAATAACGTTTACGTTGTGCGATCACTCCGCCTGGCGTATCTGACTCGCCAAGAAGCGAACTCACGTTCGTTCGGTTACGTTCCTACATTTTGTCTGCTGTTCTTGTGCGTTTGCAGTGGAGCGCTACATCAGAAGCCCGCCCGGGCCGCTCTTGATGGGTTTCAAGAAGGGGGGTGACTCGGTTATTTCTGAATTTTAGAAAGATCCTTCTAGCTGCCGGGAGAATACAGAGGGGGGAGCCCATCCAGGGGCAGGGAGGGATGGGGCAGGAATGGGGGCCGCGGTAACAGGGGTGGCGTGGAGGGAAGGAGCATCTGTGCACACAAGTCTTGCCCAGAGAGGTGGCTGGGCCTGGGGTTGCAGTCAGCGCTCATATGGGGCTGGGACCCTTGCTCTGGATACCCCCCTGCAAGGCACATGCTGGTCTCAGCGTGGCCAGTCTCAGTCAGATGCTGCCCGAGGCCAGGATAATGGGTGGCACAGAAAGGGCCACAGTTCTGTCCTAAAGAAGGCCACGAGCCTTCAAACAGGGAAGAGCGGGCAGAGCCTTGGAGTGGTCCTGGGGTGCTGGTAAACCGGAGGTTCCTTTCCACCACCAGGCTGGCCCGCCACGGGCAGCTTGAGCTGCCAGCTGCAGGAGCTCAGGGCTTGCTCACGCAGCCCCGGGAGCCACCGATTGTCACCAGCCACCCCAGCGCTCCAACGGGCTCATCTGATGAAGTTTCTGGGGCAGCTGCCGCTCTGGCCTCAAGTGCTCCTAACCTGGGCTCTTCGTGAACACGTTCCAAAGGGCGCCACAAAGCCCCGCGTCTGCACCACACAATGCTCCCAGACCTCTTTAAAAAGAAAGTTTAATAAGGATTTTTACACCAGGACATGTTGTAATTACAAGTTCTATTTAAGTCATTACACGTATTTACACTAATTATGTAGTTAAACGTAATTATACTAATTGTATAAACGCACAATAACTGGCTCTGATATACTTCGAGAGAACACAGAGAATCCACCCAGAAAACCTGCGAGGACGCAATGGGTGCAACGCAACCCCACGTGAGGACAGAGGGGTGCGTGTGGGAGCCTCAGGCTGCGAGCCGGCCCGGGGCTCACCATGCATACAGCAGGTGCTCCCACGGCACCAAGGAATGGAACTGAGTGCCTCTTGAAACAAACAGGGCCCGGGGCTACAGACCAGACTTGGTTCCATCTCAGCCTCAGCGAGTAGTGGACTCTGACTCTCTGCAGGCTTTTTGGACACCTCAAAGGACAATAATCAAGTCACTCTCCTGCTCAAAGATATTCTGTGGTTCCCCACTGCCCAGGGAATAAAGTTCCACCTTGGTGGCCTGCATGCAATGCAGGTCCTCCAGGATGAGGCTCCAGCGTCCCTCTAACCCTGTGCTCAGAATTTCTCAGGCATCCATGATGCCTGCGATCCAAGTAGACCAGCCGACTCTCCTGGCCTGCCAAGTGCCTTCCCACCTTCCATGCGTCGGCCTAGGCAGCGCCCTCTGCACCACACGCCATCCCACCCCCCCCCGCCTCTGCCCCTCTGTTGAAGTCCCACCTGCTCCCCCAGGCCCTGCTGATCCCACCCCTCCTCTGCCAAGGCTTCCCCAGTCCTTCTGGGTGCAAACATGCTCTCTCCTTCTCCCTGCACCTCCCACAGCTCTGGATTTGTAATTCTCTGCTGATGCTTGAGATTTTTTTAGCCGAAGTTGAAGTCTTAGTGGTTTTGCCAAGAGCAGTGAGGTCCCCTAGGGCTAGGACTCCATCTGCCCCAGCTCGGCGTCCCGACCCTCGGCACAGAGCCAACTCTAAGATATGTCTGATGAATAATGAATGGATGAAAGACTGACTTCTTTCGATACTGACAGCATGTTGATAAAAAGAATCCTAAGGAGCTCTAGGAGCCCTGAGGGGCCTCTTCTGCCCACCGAGGTGAGGTGGTCAGGGAAGGCTGCCGGGAGGAGAGGATGTCTGAAGTGAATCTTATAGGATGAATGAGAATTGGCAGCTGTGTGGGAAAAGGCCCCAAGTGTTGACTGTGGCCCGGGATGGCAGAGGACACAAGCAGTAACATAAGAGGGGTCACCTGCTGGGACCAGAAGTTAACAAAGAATGACTTTGCATTAGCTGCTGGCCTCTTACGCCCCCACAGAGCAGGTGGTTCTGTGTTAGCCACGGATTAGGATGGCGCCATGAGGGGGATGATGGGGGATGGGACTAATGTGCAATTTCTGGAAGGTTCTACCCATCACCCTGCTAGAGCACTGGCTGCACGAGATGCAAAGCCAGGCTCCCTGGTTCTAGAATCCGTGCTAACCCCTGCCCCACACCACCACGTGGGCAAAGTAGACCAGGACGAGGCCCCCGGGCAAGTCCCCACCAGGAGCTCCCACTGCACAGGGCGGCTCCCCGCCTCCTACGGTGACCCCCGGAGCCCAGCCACCCTACCTCGGGGTTCTCCTGGCTCAGGGGCCGGTCCTCCTTCTTCTTTTTGGTCGCCTGAGCTCCCTGAGATGGTTCCTCCGTGGGCGGCTGTGACTCTGCCGTGCTCTCAGGCTGCGTCTGCACTTGAGGCTGGATGATGATGACCTGGAAGGTGTGGCAGAGGGGTGGGGGTGAGGGGTAGCAACTGCGGAGGGGGAGGGGAGCCAGGGGGGCCAGAGCGGCGAGGGGCCTGGGAAGTTGGGATTACAGAGGAACGAGGAAGACTGCACCCAGCTCTCTGGTCCATGGGGCGCCTGCACCCAGGGTGTGTGCCTCCGGACAGCCCCTTACACCGTGAGGGCTGCCTGAGTACGAGCCTGGTTTAGGAACCAGAAGAGCCTGGGTTCAATCCTGTGCTACCACGTCACAGCTGTGTGGCCTCAGGGAGGTCACTTTGCCTCTCTGAGCCTCAGCTTCCTTGCCATCCTACCTCCAGGGAGGTGGTGAAGATTCGGGAAGCAAAGACTCAAAAGACATTGGTTTCTTTATCTCCAGCTCAAGTGCAGGGAAACTGAGGTCAAGAGGGCTCAGATTTGCCACCTGAGCTCATCAGGGGTTTCTCTGAGTGCACTGCCCAGCCTGTCCCCTCCCCAGCCTGTCCCTTGGGCCCCCAGGACACTATGTCCGAGGCTTTCAAACCTGGTCTGGGGCAGGGTAGGGGTGGAGAAGGGGAAGGTGGGTTCTGGACCCTGCTCAGCAAGGCCCAGAGTGGCCCTACTTCAGCCAGCTGCCATCGGGGTTCACGGCTACCATTTGGTTTGATTGAAGGGTCTGAGGCTGAGAAGTCTGAAAGCAATTTACGAAGCCCAGCCCCTCCCTGGGTGGGAGTCCCCTCCATCTGTGGCTCAACTACTTTATTAATTTTTTGGATGGGATACTGGGAAAGAATTATCTTTCACAGATCCAGGGGAAGGAATTCACCAGGAGCAGTCAGCCAGGGTCTCGACCAAGCCAGGAATAACCTGAACTTGTATTTTTCCCCCTAAGAACGTGACTGTCTTGTGAATTTGACGCTCCTAAACAGGAAGAAAAAATGCATCTGTTTTTCTGCTGGCTTAAGGGAGGGCTCTTTGTTCTCCTTTGTATCATAATTTTAAAACCCCAGAATTCTCTGGATGAAAAAAAAAATGCCCCTCTTTATATTCATGGGAAGAAAAACATTAAGATACCCAGTAGAAAACAGGGCAAAAAACATTCTCAAACGAGTCACACAGAAGGAGACAGAATTCTTGAAAAGTATGGGGGAAATATTCAAGCTTCATAATAACCAAAGGAATTCAACTTTCAACAGCGAGCATCTGTTTGCACCGATTAAATGAGCAAAAAGTGTTTAAAATGACGTACTGAATGCTGGTGAGCTTGCAGTGAAAAGGGTACACACATCCCACAAAGGCATCCCACAAACACCTGGGAAGCACCGCCTGGGGACCGGGTGTGGTCCTGAGGAACACGTCTCCCCATCCGACCACATCCTGTGATGACTGAGCATCCCCGGGGCTCCCGTCCACAGGCGGGAGGGCCCAGAAGCATAACGCTCCCAGACATATGCTATGTGCAGTAAAATCCAGGTGCACGAAAGTGGAGCACCAGTTTTCAGGCTGGAAATTAGGAGGGACGCTGGCCCCAGATAAGAGCGGGGCAGGGCGCCTGGGTGGCTCAGTTGGTTGAGTGACTGCCTTCGGCTCAGGTCATGATCCTGGAGTCCCGGGATCGAGTCCCGCGTCGGGCTCCCTGCTCAGCAGGGGGTCTCCTTCTCCCTCTGCCCTCTTCCCTCTCGTGCTCTCTGTCTCTCATTCTCTCTCTCTCTCAAAAAAAAAAAAAAAAAAGGTACAAGAGCGGGGCAGCCTGGCAGGTCCCAAACTGGGCACAGAGGAAAGGAGGCTGAAGAGGTGAAGCGGTACCTTTCACGCAGCCCTGCAGCCCCAAAGGCCTCAAACCTCCCAATCCCCAAGGAGCTCGGAGTGGGACAGGGAGAGGACCTCAGTTTCAGTTTTAAATCTCGGCAAGAAATCACAGATTTTCCATTCCGGCACCGGGCATCCCCCAAAGTCCTCAACCACTCAACTATACCAGCCAGAGATCGACCACCAGGACGGGCCTCTTCTGGGAATTCATCCGGCCACACGTCTTACTGGTTAATTCATGATTCCAAAGAGGGAAGTAATTCACCCATTGACCACTCATTCTTTTTCCACCGCTATCAATCCATCCAGCCACGTGTTCGCTCAATCGCGCACCCATCCATCCGCACCGCGTCCTTCGCGCGCTGATCCATTCACTTCCCCTCCCGCTCATACCGCCAGCCCTCCTCCCGTGGGGTCGCTCGCTTGCGGGGTCATTCCTCCGCAGCCCATCCCCTCCAGCGCGGACGCACTCTCGTGACCGCTCATTCACGCCTCGCTTCGCACCCCATTCATTCGAGGGGCTCCTGGGTCCTCCCGCCAACCGCTCACTCGCTCTGCTTGGGCAACCGCCTCCAGCGTGAGCGGGCACACACCCACCTTCTTGTCGGCGCTGATGAGGAGGGGCTGGACCTTGATGCTGTTGCTGACCACAGGCACGGCAGTGCTGGGGGCCACGGCGGCGGCATTGCTGGGGGCGGTGGTGAGGATGGCGTAGGCCACCCCGGCACTGCTCAGGGGAGAGGCGATGGCGGTGGGCTCAGCGAGGGCCTGGGGCTGGCTGCCGGGAGCTGGCACATGGCTCACGGTGTTGTTGGCGGTGGGGAGGGCTGGGCTGGGGTTCTTGATACTGACCACGGTGGCCTTCTGGAAGGTCGGGGGCTGCTTGGGTGGCCGGTCCCGGCCCGGGGCGACGGGGAGGCTGTCTGGAATCAGAGTCTTTGGCCTAACCTGGGGAGGGAGGAACAGGTGCATGGTCAGACAGATGCCCAAGCAGGTGGATGGGGCGGCCCTGAACACAGCGGGGACTGGAGCACTGACGTGGCCGGGCTCTGAGACCTCCCGTGTTAGACGTGAGGGGACAGCAGTGGAGAGGCCCTGGGGCTCAACTCTGGGCCCGAGCCCCTTCCAGCTGAACTCAGATAAGACGGTGAAGAACAGGGAAGGAGGGGTGGGAAAGCGGCACGTGGACCAGTCAGGTCCCTCTGACGTCAGAAGTCCACAGAGCGCTGTCGCTGGGGCAGGGACCGGGAGGGCCGTGGGGGCTCCTGGCCCCGCTCAGTCGGCTTCCTGACCCGGAGGGGGCTGCCGCTGCGCTCCCTGTGAAAGCCATCATGCTGTAGGCAGGAGATGCCACAGGTCACCCTCTGAGAGGCCCACACACAGGGAGTTAAGGCAGGTGCAGGTGGCTAGGACGTGGTTCTGGCCAGGGCTCCGGACGGCTCGTCTGCGGCCCATCCTGCCCCTCCGGGGCCCGTGCGGTCTCGGGCACGCCCCTCATCTGTGCGCTGGGGGTGGGGAGAATGCACAAAGTGACGCGTGCATCCCAACTGTCAGCTGGCAGCTACATCCCAGCATTCCTGCAACCAGAAATGGGCCTCACGCCAACCCCGTGAGACCTGCGCTAGCGCCACCTTCTTAGGGACCAGGAGGCAGGAGAGGATGCGCCCTCTCTTACCTTATTTGAGCCCCACTGTGACTGCATTGTGAAGTAGGTATTTGGCCTATTCTACAGATGAGCAAATCGAGGTCTGGAGAGGAAGGGACTTAGCCCAGGAGAAAAACGACGCCCCAGACGTCACTGCTGGGGGAGCGGAACTCGCACTCAGGACTTCCAGAAGCCTGCTTCGGTACCCAGCACCCCCACCATGGTCAGTGACCCTCGTGGAGGGAGGGGCTCCGGGTGGCTCCCACGGGGCTCTGTGACCTCGCGCAGGTCACCTCAGTGCCGCGTGCCCCTCAGTCAAGCTGGTATCATGTCTGTCTTCTCCTCCCCAGCATCCGCCGCGGAGCAGGCCTCAATTCTAGTGATTCTAGTGTCCTTCCCTGGGCCCCGCCAAGTGGGCCCTCCACCACGAGGGCCTCCCCCCATCAGGGGACCCGCCAAGTCGTATGATCTTGGCACGTGGGGTCAGGATCAGAGCCTGACACCAACACCAATACTGAACGTGGGAACCTCAGATGGCCACCAGCTTGGGGACTGCTGCGCTCTGCCTCTGCAGAGGACGGGTGGGGGCAGATGGGGCGAGTGGTGGTTAATGAGGATCCCCCGCTACGAGGTCAAGGGAAGCCGTTTTGTGCTGTCGGCAGCATCCCCCCCTGCTGCCCCCGGTCATTCTGGTTCACACTGGCCGGGCAATACCATGTAAGCCCAGCTCTGCATGTGGGGGAGCCGTGCCCAGACCGCAGGGGCTGGGCTCTGAGCATGGGGGCCTCCAACCCAGAAAAAACCTATTCGGGGGACCCCAGAGCTCATGACTTTCAGCCGGTGCCACTTGGAGACGAGACCCAGGCCGGGCCTCCTCCCACAGGGGCCTACGGAGCGCTGTCGCTGGGGCAGGGACCGGGAGGGCCGCAGGGGCTCCTGGCCTACCCCATCCTCTACTCTCCTTTATCCGGGCCTGTTGGGATTCAGCACAGGTGGGCGCTCAGGAAAGGTTGTCACCAGGACAAGAGCTACCCTTCATCGTCCTCGAGCGAGGGGCATCCTTCGGGCACTGTCCTCCCCCCGAGCCACCAGGGCATGCACAAGACTCGCTCGAGGCTGAGCACTGGTTAACCACTAGCAGGCATGGCCAAAAAGGCGCTGTGCCATTGGATCCGGCCTCGCGGCCACCAAGCACACACCTGCATCAGCCCCTCTGCAGGAGGGGAGCCTTGGTCAGGTTAAGAGGCCAGGTGAGCTGTCCGAAGTGCAGAGCCCAGTCAAGGATGCTATGGACCGAAGCCAGGGCGCCTGGCTTAGCATCTTGCTGCCTCCCCGAATGAATCGTCTTATGCAGAGTTTCTCGCACTGTCTTGACCCATGGTTTAAAATCTTTATTACCTCATGACCCAGTCCAGAAACAAGCTATTCAAGAAACCACATTTAAGGTGCATCTTGATATTTTCTGTCCTACTCTAGTTTAGCTTCGCTTATTGCATTAAAGAAAAAAAAGGGGGGGCGCCTGGGTGGCTCAGTCGTTAAGCGTCTGCCTTCGGCTCAGGTCATGATCCCAGGGTCCTGGGATCGAGCCACGCATCGGGCTCCCTGCTCGGCGGGAAGCCTGCTTCTCCCTCTCCCACTCCCCCTGCTGTGTTCCTGCTCTCGCTATCTCTCTCTCTGTCAAATAAATAAAATCTTAAAAAAAAAACCCTGGTCCAGACCCACTAAAATGATTTTGCAATTCCTCATCATAAAAACTGGGTCTTGTCGGAGGTCTGCCTCCTCCCGACAGGCAGACGAGGCAGGAGGGGGAAGGGGCATGCCCAAGCGGGTCCTTGCCCAGCGCAGTGCTGGCCTAAAACCTCAGTGCTTGAGGGGCTGGGGATGAACAGACAGACCCCCCGGGGCCCACCACGAGCTGCTTACCTGAGGTAGCACCGCCACTCCTTGCCCGGCCAACCTCTGCAAGGAGCTGACCTGAGGACCCGTGACAGGCACTGCAGTGATGGCTCCCAAAGCCTGAAAGACAGGAGGGGGCACTGAGCCGGGACCGGGGACACCGCGCTGAGGTCACCGGGGCCGCCCAGCAGGTGCGCGGCTCTCACCACCTGGCGGAGCAGGGGGACAGCAAACTCGGCTCTTCCCTTTCTCCATCAGGAGTTCACAACCACAAAAGTATGTTTTCATCACGCAAGACATTTTGGATACCAGAGAAAGAAACAGGATGGCATCGTCCAGAAGACAGTCCTCGGCTTCCTTTTTTACAAGTAAGGTTTTTTTATATTGATACCCATCTACTAAAAGCCAACAAAAATCAACATTAATCCATACTTTGCACAATTATTTTTATAAACAACAAAATGAATCCAAGACCTAAAGGTAAAGCCTAAAACTAGAAAACTAGGAAAAAACCACAGGAGAAAAATCTGTGGGACCCTTGGTTAGGCAAAGAGCCTTAGATATAACACCAAAACCTGATCCATAGAAGAAGAGTTTAACATACTGGACTACAAAAGAATTTAAAAGCTCCTGAAGCTTAAGTGTGAACAGAGTGAAAAGCCCCAGACTGAGAACACACACTTGCAAGTCACCTCTCTGATAAAAGACTGGCATCTGGACTATATAGAAGAACTCTCAAAATGCCATCATCAGAGGGGCGCCTGGGTGGCTCAGTTGGTTAAGTGTCTGCCTTAGGCTCAGGTCATGGTCCCAGGATCCTGGGTTAGAGTCCTGCATCTGGTTCTCTGCTCAGCGGGAGCCTGTTTCTCCCTCTCTCTCTGCACCCCCCCCCCTCCACAAGCTTGTGCTCCCTCCCTCCCTCGCTCAAATGAATAAATTAAAAAAAAACAACAACACCACAATCATCAGAGAACAATCCAATTAAATAAAGGAACACAAGATTTGAACAGATACTTCACTAAAGAAGATAGGCAAATGGCAAATAAGCACATGAAAAGATGCTAAGCAGCATTAGTTGTTAGGGAAATGCAAATTAAAACCACAATGAGCTACCGGGCCACCCGCCAACTGGATGGCTGCATTTGAAAAGATGGACCAAATCAGGAGCTGGTGATCCTATAGGGCAGCTCATCCACTGCTCCTGGGAACATAAAATGGGACAAGAACACTGCAAAACAGCTTGGCCCTTTCTCTTGAAGTTCAACATAGATTTAGTGCTATGGACTGAATGCTTATGTCCCCCTACCCCAATTCCTGTGTTGAAACTCTAAGGCCCAGGGTGACGGGGTGTGGACAAGGAGCCCTGACAGGTGATGGGTCATGGGGGCGTGTTTCCTCTCTCTCTCTCCCTCTCTCTCCCTCTCTCTCCCTCTCTCTCCCTCTCTCTCTCTCTCTCTCTCTCTCTCTCTCGCAGCAGGAGGATGGAGCAAGAATAAGAAGGTACCTGCTGTGCTCTCCTTGTGTCTCCCTAAAATCACATGTTGGGGGTGCCTGGGGCGGCTCAGATGGTTAAGCGTCTGCCTTCCGCTCAGGTCATGATCCCAGGGTCCTGGGATAGATAGCCCCACATCGGGCTCCCGGCTCAGCGAGAAGTCTGCTTCTCCCTCTCCCTCTGCCTCTCCCTCTGCTCATGCTCTCTCTCTCTCTCTCTGTATCTCTGTGTCTCAAATGAATAAATAAAATCTTAAAAAAAAAAAATCACATGTTGGAATCCAGGCTCTCGATGTGGGGGTGTTAGGAGGTGTACAAGTTAGGAGTGTGGAGTCTTATGAATGGAATGGTATTAGTATCTTGTAAAAAAAAGGCTCCAGAGGGACCACGAGCCCTGACCCCATGGGAGCCCTGACCCCATGTGAGGACGCAGCGAGAAGTCCCCCAGCCGGAGAGGGCCCTCGTCCGTGCACAGCGGCGCAGTGATCTGGGCCTCGCAGCCTCCAGAACAGCGAGCAGTGAAGGTCTGTGGGTGCTCTGCTGTCCCGACTCGCCCGGGAATGCCGGCCGCAGCTCTGCCCACAGCGGCCCGGCTCGGGAACAGGCCCACGGCCGAATGGCCAGTGCTCTCTGCACCCAGAGGACTATCGCTCAGCGATCAAAAGGAAGGGGCAGGTGATACACGCAACCACAGGGAGGCACCTCGGAACGGTATGGCTGAATGAAAGGAGCCAGGCACCAAAAATAAAAATAAATTTAAAAAAGAGGAGGACATACTGTATGATGCCATTTCTATAAAATTCCAGAAACAGTAAACTCATCTCCAGGACCAGGAAACAGGTCAGAGGTTATGTGGAGATGAGGGGATGGGAGGAAGGGATGATGAAAGACACTGGGCACTTTGAAGGGGGAAGGATGTGTTCACCATCTTGATTCTGGTGCTGGTTTCGTCCGTCCCCGGAGGACACAGCGGAGGGTCCACGAACCACAGAGCTGCTACTCCTGATTGTGGGACGGCTCCTCCCGCCTCTTGAATTTGCCACCTGCCCCGCGTAGGTTCACATCCTTAAGACAGCTGCCTGCCTCTCTGCGCAGAGCCAAATCCCCCACATTTAACTGGAAATCCACTGTGGACAATTGTCAGAACAGAGCTTTACGTGCAAAGCAGAGAGCATTAAAGACAGACGTGGTCCATTTGTGAGGAAGGTTCTCGATCCATCGTACCATCTTCCGTCTCTCGCCAGCACGGTTCGGTAAGCAGTGCTAGAAGAACATCCCAAGCACGCCCGATGCCCACATTTTAAAAGATTCTGCCCCACCTTCTGCAAGGGAATGAGTGTACAAGGTTCTGCCCTCCCCAGCCCAGGCCTGCAGGCAATCAGCAACACCACTGGATCCCTGCGCCGGCCCAGGCGGGGACAGGTGGGGGCAGGCACGGAGCCCCATCTGATTAACAAGCTTCCAGGGGATTCTGCCAACCTGGAGACCACAGGCTGAGAGGAAGCCAGCCTGTCCCTTCGCAGGTTCTGCATCAGAGACCCACACAGGTGCTTGATGTCACCAATGAGTGAAGCTGTGTGGTCCCCGGACTGCAGGGATTCCTGCGTAGATGGGGGCCGGCCAGAAGATCCTAGGGCCGCAGAAATACATGCCCAACACCTATGGGAGCCAGAGAACAGGCGTCAACCGACTTTCCCTGGGAATCCCCTGCTGGCTTAGATGCCTCCATACAAGCCCTCCGGATGCCGCCAGCCTGTGGGGAGGGGCTGGGCAGCCCTTCCAGATGAGGGGTGTGCACCCCCTGAGTGTGCGTCCAGTCTTCGTGCGTCTTTGAGCCCATCAGCATACAGGTGTGAGGGCTGCCGTGTGTGTCTACTTTGGGGGTGTTCCTATGCACCAGCCATTCGTTTTTCTGGGTGTCCACTTTGGTGCATGTGTCTCTGTTCTGGGCACTTTCCTGATTCTCTGTCCATGTGCCTTGTGGGTTCGAAGCCTTCTTCCTGGTCGGCACTTGGCTCTCTCTCATGCGTTGTCGGACTTCCGTCCATGTGCCTTAGGAATTTACTGTCCAGGAGGGGAAGGGCAGGGACCCAGAGAGACTCGGGTGGATGGAAGCTGCTGGAGGCAGAGACCCTGAGGTCGGGGCGGGTGGGGGTGGGGAGGGAAGGACAGGGGGAGCTTCGCTGACCTCATTCTCCACACTCAGTTACCAAGAAAGAGACACAATGTGCCACAGGGCAGTGACTGGACGCCTGCAGGCCGCCCACAGAACAAACAGCATTCACCTGCTTACTCCATCAGCGAGAACACCCCAACAGTCAGGGGCGCCTGACCGTGCTACAGTGTGTCGGGGTCCCTCTGTGCCAGGGCATCGGGAGGAGCCCCGAAGACGGGATGGCTCCCGGGTCAAAGCCCGAAGTCCCGGGCTTTTAGGAGGAGTCTGCTGCCAATGGGGCTGCCAAGCTGGGTCCCCCACCTCCCGCTTCCGGGGACGGTGGGTTTCGTCCCAGGACACCCAAGTCACCTGCCACCACCGCTCACTCCCCATCTGCGCGAGGCAGGCTTCGGGGGGCCCCCTCCAAGCCCCAGCTACTTGCTTCTCTCTGAGGCCTGCCCCAGAGTGTGTGCGTCCACGTCCTTATAAAGCTTTAATTAACAAGCTGAAAAGGCATTTTATTTGGCAGGGGCTGACCTTCCTGCTCCGTGTCAGAATTTACTGATACCAGCAGAGACAATCATCTTGGTGGCTCCTTCACGAGGACCATGTAGTTTATAGCCACACTTTCGTCAAGATAAATGAGCTCCTTATGACTACGCTTACAGCTTTAAGCATCTTAATAGGAAGAAAAAGGGTCATAAAAGTCAAAGATAACTTCAAATTTTTCCTGCATCGGCGGAGTCCCTGGGGCAGCCTCGGAGAAGCTCAGGTGTCAGGTGTCACTGCCCGTCCATGTGCTGGGGACAGACCGGCTCTGACACCAGCAGCGTGGGGTCCCCTGGCTCTCTGTGCCCAGTCTCCTCATCCGCAACAGGAAGAGATCCCGCTGCACGGGGCATGCGAGGGGCAGAGGGAATGGGTGCCGTGGGGTCCGCATGCTGAGCACTGGGTGGTGGGGCAGGGGAGGGTCCATCCCCTCCAGCCTGCCCAGAATTAGGGAGGGACAGGACTTGTGGCATCAGCCTGTCCAGGTACCAATCCTAGCATGGCCCGTTTCTTGTTGGGCAAACCTGGGGAAGCCTCATCCGCATCCCCTGACTCTGAGATGGGATGTGCGTACTTGGCTCCACCCTCCATCAGAGTAGAACACCCGGGGGCCCAGCCGTGCGAGTAAGTAGTAAAGAAAACCAGCACTACTGTGACTCGGGCTTCCAGCCTGCGCTCCCGTCAGCGGTGTTTCCTTCTGTGTCAGAGGACAGACAGCGGAGCAGGTCTGCCTGCTGGGCTCCCCCGAACCCCAGGCTGGGGTGAGCCACGGGGCCACACCCCTACTTGAAAGGTGCTTTCAACCTGCCTTGTGGCAGGTCCCGCGACTGTGGCCAAGACCCCCCTGGTGGCCTCCCTGGACCGCTGGGCAGCACCGGACGCCCCACCCCCACCGGGACCCCTTGACTCCCTCGGTCGTTCAGCAAACGTCCTGGGGCACCCACTGGGTAGCTGGCCGGCAAGCTGCTTGGCCCCGGGAACTGGGTGGCGGGCCCGGCCTCACAACGGCTGCTCCCATCCCAGCCCCTGACCTGATGGATCAGAACCGGCTTGCACCTCTCTGCTCCCCTGCGGGACTGCAGCTCCCGGAGTCGCCAGCCCAGGTCCTGGCCCGAGCAGGAGCCTGGTGAAGGTGTGTGATGTCTGTCATCAAACAAGGAGGGTCTCAGGCCTCCAGCGTCCAACCCGGGGACCCTTCCCGCGGTGCTCAGGAAGCTGCCGAGGGACAGAGGGCTCTTCCTTCACACCTGCAAACACGGGCGGCAGACCTGAACCCGCTCTCCACACACGTGCAAACCTGCTCCCCGACCTCCGGGCCTTGGTTCTGGTTCCTGCGCCCAGAATGACTCCAGACCTCACAGAGCTGCCCTCTCAGTGGGACCAAGGGGGTTTCTGAGGTGGCCCCATCCAGGCCATGTCAATGTGTTCCCGAAGCAGACAGAAACCCAGCGGTGGGGGCTGGCCCACCTCCAGGATGGGAGGGCATCTCCCTTGCAGCACCTCGAGCCAGGCCCTGTCCTGCCCGGCTCCAGCCCACCTGACCCCGCAGGTCAGCCCCGAACGCTCAACGATGGGAAGAGTGACTGTCACACCTTCTACCACATCCGGGCACCGTCCACGGACAAGTGTCCACCTGTGCTTTCCTCACGGCCCCCCAGCAGGGGCCTGGCCCGCGGACAGCCGGGAGGGAGACCGGCAGCCACGGCCAGCAGCACAAAAGCACCAGAACTGATGGAGAATTCAGTGCCGCCAGCTCGCAGGGCCTCGGTGGCCGTCTGCCTCCCCCATGCACGCCACAACCCCCAGGACAGGCGGCAAGTCAGTGGAACTCAGTGTCCAGACCCCTCCTCTTTCCTCTCCCTTGACGCAGGAATGGTGCAAGGAGGCGTGGGCACGGAGTCACAGTGAGCCCCTCCCCCAGGCCGCTTCAGGGACAGGATGGCAGGGAGGAGGACGGACAGCCAGCATGAGTACTGGCCGGGTGGCGGGGTTGGGTGCCCATGGTGTGGTCAGTGACCAGAACAGAAAGTGACCCTGTAAAGGGGACCGAGACAAGGCCAGGTCACAGGCTGACCCTTAATGACCTTGGAATTCATCACAGGAACGGTGGCCTCTCAGAAGGAGGCTACATCACCGAGAGACAAGTGTTTCTAAAGTGCGTGACTGTCCCTCTCTTTATTTGACCCTATGTGTTCCGAAGGGGGGACCGGGCCCAGTGGGGCTGTGGTTCACTGGGCACCTGGGTCAGTGAACGGCAGAGCCGGGGTCCGGATGGGGCCCCCTCCATAGCCCTGCGCCCCATGGTGGCGGGGCTCTGGCCAGCACTGCGGACCCAGAAGATGGGAGCTGCCCCGGAGCCCTCCTGCCTGTATCCGGGCACGTCCCCTGTGACCTTCACTCACCTCGTCTGGGAGGGCGCTGTCCAGGAGGGGACACGGGTCTGAGACCCTCTCTGCTGGTCCGGAGTGCCGAGCACAGCTTTGAGGACAGCAGGGAAGGGCACGTTCCTGTTTCTCAGGCCTCTCCAGCAGCTGGGTAAGTGCTGAGCTCACCGGAGCTGGGCCTCCTGCTTCCTGCCCCCCACGTGGCTCCCACCGGCCCCCAGCTGGGTGACAAAGTGGGGCAGCCGCCCTGGGCCTCCAGAGCCACCCAACAGCCCCTGGGAAGGTGGCCTGGCCTCCTGTCCCTCCACGCGAGCCGTGTGGTTATGTGGCTTCTCCGGTTGTGATTTTCGTCCCATCTTCAGAGAATGGCCGCGAAGTGGGGCAAACATAACAAGGAAGCTCCAACGTCGGGAAGTGCCAATAAATATTAATACAACAGAAGCACCACTTTTGCTGTTGTGTGAAACCAGTTTATTACTCACCGATGACATCCGCCTGCCGCCTTTACTGCTGCAGGGAAGGACTCAGGTAGCTCCGCGTGCGGCCAGCGAGCTCCCGCTTGGCCCGGCCACGACCACCCACCCAGCCGGATGCCCCCACGCCGGCTCCCGCTGACCCCAAGCTCGTCCACGCGGGACCATCGGGGGCCACTGGGGGTTCGGGTGAAACCCAGGGAAATGCACACCTGTTTTTGCTGTCCCGTCCAGGGAGTCCCTGCTCCTCCTAGACCACGTCGTCTGTGTCTTCACCTGTGACCGGGCACCCACCCAGAGCCATGGTCCCCAGTCAGGGCCAGCCAACCTGCATGCAAATATCATTCCCCTGCTGGCCTGGGTCCTGACGAGTGTCCCTCTCACGTCCTGTCTGAAGCAGGGGAAGCGGGAACCGCCCTCCCTGCTCAAAGGACCCGAGAGGAGCAGAGGAGGCGTGAATCATTCCAAGGGCTCCTCCATTCACAAATCTGCATCAAGGACCAACCGAGGCAAGAAGGAAGAGAGGGAGAGGCCAGGGGGTTGCCCGATGAAGCGAAGACACTCATGCCCAGGTCTGCAGGTCCCCTTCCGGACACATACCCCAGGGCCACGCGTGCCGGGGACACAGACGGGAGTGGCTGCAGGACAGCACCTGCCTCGGGGAAAACGAACTGTGCATCGGCAGGGGATGGGTCAGCTATAATGTCTTTACGATGGAGAGAACATTCCGGCTCCCAGCAGCCAGAGTGATAAGCCAGATGAACACATGTCACCACTGAGCGTGGGGACACGCCCCGGGCAACACCCCCAAGTGCTGCTCGACACCGGACACCGTTCACGTCTAGCAAGCACCGCCCGACTGTGGTTTGCGGATGTATAATAAAAACGCAAAACCGATTTATGATTGTGGTTGCCCTCAGGGAGGGGAAGGGAAGGGAGGGGAGGGATGGAGGGAGGGGGCGTGGAGGACACCTCCTTCTGCCTGTTTTACCTCTTCACAAAACGATCAGAGCAAATGTGACAAAATGCCTGTTTATTCATTTGGGCAGAAAACATACGGAGATTTATCAAAGTTCCCTTCGTGTATCTGTAATTAAAAAATAAGCATAAAAGGAGGCAGAGAGGGCTCTGTACAGAGAGGAAGTGGGAAGCCTTCCTGGAGGAGGTGGTGTCTGAGCTGGGCCTTGAAGGATGGACCAGAATATTCAAGTGGGCAGCCAGGTAAGTGCATGGTAATTAGGAGGGACAGGTGGGTGGTAGGAGGGGCGAGGGCACCAGAAACAGGGGCATCAAGGGGCTCTAAGCATGGGGGACTGGACCACAAAGCCAAAGGTGGGTAGTGAAGGAGGAGTAGAAGGTCAGGCAGGGCCCTGAATGCCACATCCAGGAGCTTGGCCATCCCCTGTGGGTGATGGGGAGCCATCGGTCTTTGTAGGCTCTTGGATGGTATAGCCAGGAAGGAAGCGGGCTCTTGTGTGGAGGTCGGACCTGAGGCCAGGTGGTAAGGTATGGACTGTGAGCCATGGCAGAGCCCTCTGGGGCAGACAAGAGGCTGTAGGTGGTTCTCATCTCTTCTGACATGATGGATTGCTGGCTGGCCACTTCCCTAAATGGGCAGAACTCCTGAGCAGCCCACAGCGGTGCGGAGGCCTGTTTAGCTCTCCCCCCAGGACTGGCTGTGTTGTGAGGTTTTTGCCCAGGGGCACCCACACCTGCCGACCCTGCCCTGGGCATCCTGCTCTCTCCTGGGGTCTGGGAGGTGGTCGGTCCCCAGGGCGGAACAGCTCCAGGGAGACGGGCGCTACGCCCAAGGGGGCTCTCAGGAGACTAATGCTGGGTCTTTACAACAAGAACGCTCTTCCGAAACCAGCTTCTCCAAACCCCGCAGGGAGACGTTTTCTGAAGCTCAGACCCAGGGATGCTGCACACAATGCACCTCCGAGCAAACCCATTTACTGAGTGCACCGTGGGGGGAACCATACTGGGTCCCGGTGACCCTGACCGAGCGGGCCAGCCGAGGCAGGCTGCCCAGGGCCACTTAACCAATGCAGAGGTCCTTCCAGGGGAGGCCGTTCTTAATCGGAAAGCCCCAGAAAACACAAGCGGCTACTCGGCGCTGACATTTAAAACCCCCCTCTCAGCAGTCCGTGTTGCAAAGTGGTTGCATTAACTTGAAAGGGTGTAATTTTATGCTATTTAGCAGGAAATATACACTCTAAATGGCATTGTGGACTGAGGACTGGGGGCTGTGATCTTGAGGGTAAGCCAAAAAAAAGCCGGCCACAAGTCCCTGGCAACCACAGGTGGGGGCGGGGGTGGGGGCGTGCTGGAAGCTTCCTCACGGCAGACAGCCTTGGGAAGCGGCGCCCGCGCTGCGGTTGGGGCTGTCCGTGGGACCAGCTAAAGCAGCCGCGTCACACCCACAAAACTGGGAAAGAAGTGCCATTTCTGAGAGAGCACCAGACTCAGAAGCGCAGAAGCCAGCCAGGACCCCGGCCCAGGACCACCTGCCTGGCCCGCCGGGTGGCCCTGTTCCCTGAAGGGAGCTGCTGGAATGGAAGCCCCTGGCTAGAAGGCCCGAGAGCAGGCTGCCCCCCGACACACACTACAGGGGTCCCCTCAGGGAGGAGCCCGGCCCCCATGAAGATGTGGCCTTACAGCCCTGGAGAGGGCCTGGTTTTGGCCTGTGGCACAGAAGACCCAGGGACAACGGCTGGAGCCTCGCGGCCATGGGGAAGAGCCCGGGGCTACTTTTCCTTCCTCTCATCAGTCTCCCGGACCCTGCCGTGATGGAGAACATGCAGTAGGGAAGGCGGGAGGTGGGAGGTGGGGAGGGGGGGACAAGGGCCCCAGGCCAGAGGGAAGCATGGAATGGTTGGTGCCTGCCCTTCCCCGGGGCCTTGGTCCCCACAGACCACCTGTCCCCTGGCCTCAGGCCCCCTGCTTTCTGGGACATGGAGCATTTGTGTCTGCTCCTTGGTAGGAGGCCTGGGAGCAGCTACCTGGGCCCTCGGATCTGGAGGCCATCTTCAAACAAATCACAGTGACCGCCGAATGCAATCGATGGGGGTGCTTCCAATGGGGAGTGTTCTCCCCACTGGCCTGCAGACCTCGGGAAAATAATAATTTCCACACGCGATTGGCGGACGCACACTCCTTCCTCATCCTGCCACCTCTGACAGCCCGGAATCTAATTTAGGGGAGGCCCATCTGCATGGAGCCCCGGGCTAGTGCTCCTCCACCTCTCCGAGAATGAGCCCGCCCTGGGCAGTGACCCAGACACTCTTGCCTTCCAAAAGAGGGCCCCAATGTGCAAAACAGAGACGCAGTCTACTTACTGCAGTGAATGGTGTAGAGCTCAGCATGCAACTCCATGGATTATGACCAATGTCTACACCCAAGTAACCCAGACCAAGATACAGAACCTTCCAGCAACCCAGGGGCTCCTGAGTCCCCCTCAAAGCAGGATCATGCATTTCCACCAGGGTTCTAGCTGGGGAAGCAGCATCCCGTGTGGACAGGTGTAAACAAGGCAAGGTTCCCACCCAGTCTGTGGGGGTACAGACTCTAAGCAGGTGCTGGGCTAGGATGTTAACTCAGAACTGGAGGTGCCAGCCAGTGAGCCTGTCCCCACTCGGCGCCCACTCAGCCCCCACTCAGCCAGCACAGACGGAGGTGGATGGGAGGTTCCTGCCCACAGGGAAGGGAGGGCATGGGGGTTGACGTTGATACAGCACCTCTGTGCGCCACAATTCTGGGAGATGAGTATCAGGACCCCGATGGATATATAGATGACCAAAATGTAGGGAGTGAAGTGACCTGCCCCAGGTGGCAGCTGGTGAGAGACAGTTGGGAGAGGACCTGGCGTGGACCCTGGGAGGGAACCCTGGCCCTCAGGCTTCAAGTTCACAGTCCCCCCACCACCCTGTCCCTACCCCTCCCTCTCTTCCTCCTGACCCTGTCCTGCAGGATGAGACCAGGCTGTGGACGGCAGGGGGAGGACACACAGAGAGAGGAGCTCAGCGCCCCCCAAGGGCTCAGCATGGCCATCTCAGACACACAGGGGGACTGGGGAAGACAGAGGAACGCAGTGCCTGGCACATAGGAGGTGCTTAATAAAGGCACAAGCCAAACCCCTTCCTCCTCAGAGGTACGTCCCAGCACCAGCCTGTCCAGAGCAGGGCAGAGTGGAACTGTGACACTTGGTGGCCGCACCTGGGAGGTGACAGCCATGGTGGGGATTCTAGCATGGGCCCTGTGTGGTGGGAAGGGAGGGGTCCCAGGGTCTCTCATGCCAAATGGAAACAATCTCGGTGCCGCCTCCCCCTCAGAGTGACTCAAGACTCAAGACTCACCAGCATCTAGGGGAGATGGTCAGGCAGAGCGCTAGAAGATATCTTCTGAACTTGACATTGATGAGCCCAGCCTCAGGCAGAACATGTGGTGGGAGCGGTGACAGCCTGGCCACAGAGCATTCCACGTGCCAGGTGCCACAACAGCCCTTGCAGCGCCATCGCAAGGCCAGCCCTGGGCCGGCACGCTCATTTGGCAGGAAAGAAACCCCCCGTGTGATCCTCACTCTTTCCCGGACAGGTTTCTGGATGCCAGATCCACTGTACGCTGAGCGGGCTCTACCAGGTCACGTCTGGGGACTGCCCCCAGCCTCGCCGAGACACGCCGCAGGTAAGCGCGAGCACGCAGGAGGAGGAAGGCTGGCCACAGCCCACCAGAACCCCACTCTGGCCTCCCCACCTCCCCAGGATGATCCATCGCCTTAGGGGATGGGGGTGGGTTTGTCAGGAGGCCCCAAGCACAGGGTCACACAGAGGGAGATTCAGCATGATTGTCCATCCTCTCAGCAAGCTCAGCTGGGGCCGAGGCTCCCTTACGCCATTCCCTCCGGGTACCGTTCAGCCCAAAGGACTTTTCTCGGGAGCCCAAGCGTCTCCTGCGAGGCTGCAGGCAACAGGAAGGGGCCAAAGCCATCTCCGGGCACTTCTGTGCCACACAGATGTCTAACCTTCACACCCCACAGGATGGAGGCCTGGCAGCAGCTTTGAGACTTCATGGGGGCAAATGCCTCAGGCAAGAGCCTCTTCTTATATAAGAACATGAACCGACGGGGGCACCTAGGTGGTGCAATCGGTTAAGAGATTCATGACCTGATTCTGGCTCAGGTCATGACCTCAGGGTCGTGAGATCGAGTCCCACGTGGGGCTCCACACTGAGTGTGGAGCCTGCTTAAGATTCTCTCTCTCTCCCTCTGCCCCTCTCCCTGCTTGCGCGCTCTCTCACTCTCTCTCTCAAAATAAATAAAATCTTTAAAAAAAAAAAGAGCGAGAGAACAGGAACCAACAGTTGCTGAGTGTTTTAAGCTGCCAGGCTAACTTTCAACGGATATGACCTCATAGAATCTCACTACACTTCCCTTTTACAAGGAGGGAAACTGAGTCCTGGAAGAAATAATTCTGACAGCCCTGAAAGAGAAAGAGAAGGGAACCAACAGCAAATGCATCCAGTCTTTACACGGCAGCCTGAGTCCTGCACTAGTCTGACATGACCGTACGACCTAGGTTTACTGTTCACCCACCGCTGCCGGGCACCACGCCGGGTGTTTTATACGCGCTCTCTCAGCTACTCCTCCCACTGCTCTGTGAGGCATAGATGACGGCCCGTTTTACAGAGGAGAAAACCGAGGCCCCAAAACTCGACTCTGTGCCGGAAGAGTTCTTGCCAACCAGCTTTCCTACGGGGCTCCTCCCTTCACCCCTGGGTGAATGGTTGAGCAGACTTTGGGGTCCTTTCCTCTGAAATGCATGCCCCTCCTGGATGTACCCTGGTCAGGCTCCGCCAGTGTCCCCAGGAATGGTGGTCTGCAAGGCCCACCCCCCAGCCCACTCCACAGGAAGTACAGGGATGAGAGAACAGCAGGAGATCGGGCCAGCGGACTCGGGGACACGCTCTTCAAGCTTCCACGCCTTTGCACGCACACGCGGTGCCCCCTGCCTGGAATGCCCTTCCCGGTTCCCATGCCAGGCCATCGGCCCTTCTTCACCCTCACTCAACGACAGTGGGTGATGCCACCCACAGCCCACGCTGCAAAGGAAGCTCCCCCGGCCCCGCCCTGAACTCAGTGGGTGGGGGGTGGGCTGGGACACATGACTCAACCTGGCCAATCACAGCCCTGGATTACCTGGGCATTATTATTGGCCTAGAGGATGGGCACGTGACCCAGCGACCAATCAGAGTCCTTTCCTGGGACCGCTTCTTCAATAAGGAAAGAGCAGCTGCCGTGTCGGGGCTGCGGGTAGTCGTGGTCCTTGCTCAGGGACTGCAGGCCGTTCGCCCCCCGCCCCGCCCAAACCTGGGACCCCAGAGTATCACGGCTGGGCTGGCTCACGTTGCCACCCCGGGCTGTCATCCTCACCTCGTGAGTCCTGGGGAGAACACGGCCTAGGAGCCACGCAGCCTTATGCTTCTCCAAAAATGCCATGCCGACCAAATGTCCCCACGTGTAAGCTGCCAGTGATGGTTCCGAGGAGTCATGGTGACCAGTCCGGCTGTCACTCCTGCCCCTGCCCTCACCCCCGAGCTCCCGGGTGACTCGCCCGGAGCTGCAGGAAAGTGGCCCGGAGACTTGGACGCAAACCCCATCCCTGCCGCCGATGGGCCGAAACCCCTGCACAACTCACGCAAACTCCCTGGGCCTCAAGTTTTCTCATTTGCAAAACAGGGACACTTAACTGGTCCACACTGGGCTGCTCGGACTGTCCAAAGAGAAGCACGTGACACATACCCAGACCCTAGGATCCCTGAAAAAAAGGGAGACATGAGAGGGAGGACAACACGGCCTCAGGCAGCTGTGACTTTGGGGAGGCCACCCAAGCAACGGGAGCCTCAGCTGCTCTGCAAAACGGGGATGCTGATATCGGCTTCAGGGGGCAGTGAAGGATCAGTGATGCTCTGCTCTAGAGGGTGTGGCCCTCCCCCGTCTCCTCCCCCGTCAAGGACGCCCAGGCCTCAAGCAGAGCCTGCGCTGAGCTGGACCCAGTGACGTGGGGTGCGGTGCGTGGTGACGGTGTGACCATGGCCTGCTGCCCTCGGGAGACACTCAACATTCTGTTCTCTCTGCTGTGGTAGTTTTAGAAGAAACAGCACTTCTGGCTGGAAATGAATAATGGTTGAAAATAAGTTTTAGATTTTGAGTTAAATGTACTAAGGGGGGGGAATCCTTATAGGCTAAATATAGGGGAGAACACCTCTCAGGAGTGAAGAAGCATGCTGCCGTCTTCCCTGCTGAGATGCGCGGGCCAGAGTCTCCGCCAGGACAGCGGTGGCCCACTTCGTCACCCCCACCCTCCCCCCGGAGGGCTCCTCCCGGCAGAGTCTTTGGGGACAGGGAAGGTGCTAGCAGCCAACCCGGTTGGAGGCTGCTCCCTGCAGGGGCCTCCGCTGTGCCAGCCATGCTCCAGGGCATGGCACCCCACTTCTCAATACTCGGATGGTCCCTTGTCCCCCCACAACCCTTCCACCCCAGGTCCCTGAGACGTCCTACCAAGAAGTAAGCCCCAAGAGAAGAGCAACGTCAGGGAGAAGCTCCACAGGCACGTCCTGTCCACCACAATCTAGAGATGAGTCCCATTTCACAGAGGAGGAAACCAAGGCACACAGAGGCAGAGTGGCTTGTTCAAATCACACAGCGAGTCCGAGGCAGAGCTGGGATCTGGACTCAGCTCTCCGCAGCTCCAAAGCCACCTCTGAGTGCTGACCGACTGCCAGCCACCTGCTGCTGGTGAGCAGGTGAAATGTGGCCCATGTCACCTGAGATTCGCTGTCAGTATAAGATACCCATGGGATTTCAAAGGCTTAGTATGAAAAAGGTAAAACATCTCACTGATATTTGAAAAAATTAGTTACATGTCAAAATGATAATGTTTTGGTTATCCTAGTTACTAGGCTTCTAGGAGATACGAGATCACACACGTGGTTCCCATTATACTTCTAGTGGATAGAGCTGTTCTATGGGATTGTTCAAGTTCAAGACAAAAGCCATGGATGTCCACTTCTAACACAGAAGCAAAAGCATAAATGACCTTGTGCTCCATGGTAACAAGAGGACACACTCAGAATGAAAACCATACTTTTCCACGGGACTAGAGACAAGTGGTGGATACAAGGAACCTTGAAAGACCAAGTTCCAGGGAGGAAGGATGTGCAGGGAGGGGAACATCCGCACTTGGGGTGGGCACCCGGTCTGAGCACAGGTGCACAGAGGGGCAAGGCTGCCGAGGACCGAGGCACCGACGCACGACGCTGGGAAGTCAGCCGAGCGTGCCGGGGCAGCCGGGGAGTGGGAGATGGGGCGACAGCGTTTGAGTTTGGCGATTTCTTATGAAATTAAACACAGCTGTGCCCTAGGTGCTGGCAATTTCACTCCTAGGTACGGACACGAGAAATGAAAACATGTCCTCAGAACGACGTGCACACAAATGTTCAGAGCAGCTTTTTTCGTAATTGCCAGAATGTGGGACCAACTCACATGTCCATCAATTGGGGAATGGGCAAACCGGTGGTGGCAGATCCACACCATGGGCTGTCACTCGGCCACACTCGGGAGTCAACGGCAGGTACACCTGTAGCGTGAAGGGGGCTCAACAACAGCGCTGAGCGAACAAAACAAGACAGGAGGCCACTTACTGAATGGGCACGATGCTCAGGAACGGGCAGACGCATCAGGCGAGGGCAAGCAGAAGGGGCGGGGGGAGACTCAGCGGGCAGGTGCACCAGGGAGCTTTCTGAGGTGCTGGGAATGTTCTGGATCTTGACGGGGGTGTGAGTTACTCGGGTGTACGCCACTGTCCAAACTCGTTACGCGGTACAATTAAGATCTGAATTTCAATGTATGTAAATTATACTTCAAAGGAGAAAGCTGTACGTCTAAAACAGGGCAAGGGCTGCAGCTCCAAACACCCAGAGAGCAAGGAAGAGGGGGGCAGCGGGGGTGCAGGACCCCCTAAACCCCATTTTGGAGGCTTCATAGCTGCGTTTGGACTGGAATCGATGTTTGTAGTTACATCAGTGAGGGCCTAAAAAGCAAGGTGCCGTCTCCAGGAAGGAACCTGCGCCCTGCGAACAGGATCAGGAACAGGTCAGAGGGAATCTCTAGGAGCCGTTCATATAGATAAAACACACACTGGCCTCACTGATTACCAACGGAGCTTTGAAGACTTCTGATCCCACATCTCTGATCAGCATGGGAAGCAACTGAAGCTGCAGAGACAGGGGGCTTCCCCCCGACCCCACAGTGGCTCTGGGCTGGGTGCATGTGGCCCCTGCAGCGAGTGGACCCACAGGCCAGGCCCTGACCCACGGGGGCGTCCCGCCTTCCCCCAGACCTCCGAGCGGCTCAGATGGGGCTGGTGCACAGAACTCGGTGGGGCCCAGAGGGGAAGGTGATGGAGACGCTGGGGCAGCATTTCACAATGGGGACACAGAGGGATGTCCAGGAGACTAGGAGATGACAAGGCCAGGGGACTCACTGAGATGCAGTGGGGGCTGAGGCTGGGGAGACTGGGGAGGCGGACAGAGACTTGGGGGGATGTGAGCGGGGCCGTCACAGTACAGCTCAGGGATGCAAGATGGGCTACAGGTAGTACCACTGGAGGCAGGGGCGGGGGGTGGGGGTGGGGATACATGTGACATGAGCAAGAAGCCACGGAGATCTGCTGGGGCTCTGGGAGGGTTTAAGCAGGAGACTGACTTGAGTCATAGAAACCCAGCAAGCCCAGAGTTAGGCAGTGGGGACAAAGACATGAAGAAGATGAAGTCCCTGTCCTCAAGAAACTGACAGCCAGGGTTACAGGGTAGGGATGGTGGGCAAGCCACTGCCCCTGAGCCTCAGCTTCCCCATGTGTAAAAGGGAACAGTTAAGGTAAAAGGTAGATGTGCTTAAAACACCACGGACCCCTGCCAGGCACGGAGTGTTCAGATCAGTAGGAAATCATCCACTCCTGCTCTTGGCAAGGGGGCTCGATCTGGGCAGGCTTGCTCCTCACCCTCTGGTCAACTTAATTATTTCCACACCCGAAACCCAAAACCCAGCCCCGAATTGCACTGTGAGCCTTGCACGGAACCTGCACACATCTGCCCCAGCCACAGTTCTAATCCTCGGCATTAACATTTCTCATCCGCCCACCCGCCGTGTGACTTCAGAGGCGTGTGGTCCAGCGCTGCGTCCTCAGTTAATAAGCCCGAATAACGAGGCTGCGCTGAGCGGCAGAGTCCAACAGGATGGAGGGATATTTAATTTCAGTCCCACGTTATGTGGGACTACCAGAAGGAGTAGGGAGGAGGCCGAGGTGCGGCCCAGGTCAGTGGGCTGCCTGAAGATGGTGTGGACGAGGCTGGGGTGCCAGGGCTCGGCTCTCTGGGTGGAGTGAGGACGGAACCTTCTGTCACACCATTCCTGCACACACCTGGGGCCCAGGACACACCGTGTGGACAGAGGGAGCCCATCCCGTCGGTCCTCACTGAGGGCCCCAGGGTGAAAGGAGGGTTCCCCTTGGCCAGAGACCCCTGAGTGTACCCAAGTCTGTCCCTGGTGCAGAAGTGGGGTGCCCTGGAGTCCCCCAAAGTGCTGAGAGTAAAATGAGGACTAACTAAGCAGTGTTCAAGGAGGGAGAGGGTTGGGCAGGAGACCCAGGCAAGGACAGATGGACCCCCACGCACAGCCTCAGGGCTAGGGGGCACAGAGCAGCCCGGGACCCCCCATGGAGGAGCTGGTTCAGCAGTGGCCACAGCAGACCCATGGAGGCTTCCTTGCCTCGGGGTCCCAGGCCTCCCCCCACCACCGGGATCTCCCCCTTCAGCTCGCTAGCTCCAGCCAGGCCGGACTAACCAGTGCCGCCTCCCCCAGGGTTTGGGACACAGGTGGACTCGAGGTCTACGGTGGGCAGAAGGGGGCAAGCATGGGGTTGGGGGCAGGGGCACCCCAACCCAGCCTGCAAAGCACGGGCAGTGGCCAACTAATTGTCGTGTTATGGAATTTAATTTCTAATTAATATACCAACTTTGAAACATTCCAGCTTGTTCAAGTTTTAAAGGTTCGACAAATATTTGTTGAATAAGAGAGATTAGAGAATGATGACAACACTCCCAGTATGTACCGACCCCTGCCGTGTGTCACGCAGCCCCGACTGGACTTCATCCTTCAGGAACCCCGAGTGCTCACAAGTACTGCTCCTTTCATGCAAGGAAACCGAGGTTCAGAGGGTTGAGTGACTTGCCCGAGGTCACCCAGCTTCCAGGCCCTCCTGGGCCCCCACCGCCAAGCCTCCCCCGCCTCCCAGGGGCTGCGCAGCGCAGGGCATGTGCCGAGGGCCCAGGAGTGGGTAAGGCAGCCCCTCTGGGGCCCCTCAGGCGCTGCTCCTGCACCTCCACTCCCTCAGCTCTGGTCTCACCTCCACTGCTGAGAATAAGCAGGCCCTCTCTGTCCCCCTCCCCCACCCCGGCTGCATTTTGTTCCAGGCTCACAGAAGCTGGGGTGAATCAGAAGCAGCTCCCATCCTCCCGGGGCCCATAGTTCAGTGGGGTACAGACCCCTCTGCCCTCAGTCTGTGGGGGCAGAGGGAGCATGTCACCTTCCCAGAGGAGGTGAGTGAGCTGGACCAGGAACGAGGGCACAGCAGGGGCAAAGCCTGGCTAGGAGGGGGTGCCCTTGGAGGGTTAGGGCACAGCAAGTCTGGGGCATGAGGCCCAGGACCCGCACCTGCGCCAGCAACGCCTGAGGGCACATCCCCCTTCTCCCAGCCGGACTCAGGAAAGAGGCAGCTGACCCAGGGCCTGGCTCATTTCAAACCTGGCCATGGGGGTGGGGGACACACAGTCAGGCCCCCAGGCAGTATTCCATGGGCCGCAGATGGACCCCGTGGGCTTCCTGAGCCATGGCAGGACCTGGGGGGGCACCCTAAGCCCCAGTATCCTGAAACACAGACCCCAGGGGCCAGAGAACAGCTACCAGGATACCAGGCACATTGGCCACGCTGGCCTAGGCCCCTGATGGGCATGGCTGAGTCCCCATCACACTTAAATGACCTGCCCAAGCCGGGAGGTAGAGGGGGCCGGGTCAGAACCAGGCAGCCTGGCCACAGAGACTGTGCATGCTCAAGACTATTCTAAGAGGCACAGGGCCCAGAGAATGAAGGGCAAAGGCTCAGGGTCACAGCAGGGCACCCACAGCTCGAGCAAGGCCTGGCTGCTGAGCTGAGACCCAAAGGACGCAGGGAAGCCACATGGAGGGCAGGACCACCCACGCATCCCAGGAAGTCGCAGTACATCTCTGGAAAACACCCAGGAGGTGGGTGTGCAGGGGCCTGGTTCAGGTCCAGCAAACCCCCTTTGGCCCAGCTGGACCTCAGTTTCCCCATTTGCATGATGGGAGCGGGGCTGCAGTGGCTGATCCCCAAGGTCCAGCGTGGTAGGTCTGACTCAGAGAGGAAGGAAGAATCTGAGAACCTTAGGACACAAGCCCAAGGCAGAGGCCCCTAGAAGGGGTGGGGCAGGGGGCCCAGGAGCCACAGCCCAGGCCTGCCAAAGCCAGAGGAAAGATCCAGAGCAAGCTTCTCTTCAGTGAGGCCCTGGCCACGCAGCAGCTGGGCCCTCACACCCACCCCATCCCTCCACCTCTCCTTCCCCCAGAGGTGCAATCCTGCCCGCAGACCTCCATCCCAGCATGCTCTCTGCCTGGACACCGGGGCTGAACCAGACAGGTCCTTGTGTCTGTCCCCCAGCAGTGCACAGTGAGGGGGTGGGGGGGCACCTCCACCCAGAAGTATACCTGGGTTGACTGCAACAGTAGCATGAGAATCCCTAGAACAGATTAAGCCCGGGCTCTTGGCAGGACAGACAGACGTACACTCCCGTTTTGTTTCACGCAGGACCAGGTCTGTGCAAGCACCTGGGGATGTATTCGGGGAGGTTCAGGACTTGGATGCTAAGAGGAAGTGTGTGGGGCTCTGGGAAAGGCGCCACTAGAGGTCAGGAGGCCTGGCTCCCCAGCAGGCTGGTGTGTGCCTCTATTTCCTCCCCGGGACGCAGCCAGCTCCCGTGTTCCTGCAGCAGACCCTCCCCCTCCGCCGCCCCGTGCTGTCTGCAGTCCCCGGCATGCACCATGTGATCACTGTGCCCACTCCAAGCCCCCTTCTTTGGAAACCTAACATTCAATCAGGTGATGGGGTTCGGTCCCCATGTGCAGGGGACACAGGTGACAGCGGCCATCTGGGGCGGCGAGAGGCTCAGCACTGGGTTCCGCATCCAGGCCGGCCGCGCACCTGCTCCGAGAAGGCTCCCGGGCGCCAAGGACATCCGCCCCATGCATTCCAGCCCATGTCTCAGCACCTGGGGGGCCAGCTCCGTCTCACATGGATGCAAAACCCTCAGAGCCCAGCGTACAGTAGGTGCTCGAGAAAATGTCTTCGGCCCTTTGGCCTTCACAGCTCCAGAAGATGGTACACTTGAACCTGAGAGAAGGAAGAGCACTGGGCTTGGAGTCAGGAAACTCGGCTTCACCCAGCTGCCAGTCCTCTGCCTCCTTACTCGCCATTCACCATCCGTCGCATGCTGAGCCCCGTGAGCCTCAGTTTCTGATCTGCGAAATGGGAATTATAGTGCCACCCGCTGGTCAGACTCAAGTGGGACACGGGTGGGGGGGATGGCTTGTACACTGTGGAGGGGCGGTTGTCCTTCTGCAGCATTGGGCAGCTCCCACCTACCCCTTGCATAATTAGGCTGTTAAAACTTTTTTTTGTATTTTTAAGATTTATTTATTTGAGAGAGAACACACACAAGCTGGGGGGGGGGGTGCAGAGGGAGAGGGAGAATCTCCAGCAGATTACCTGCTGAGCGCAGAGCCCAATGTGGGGCTCTATTTCACGACCCTGAGATCATGACCTGAGCTGAAACCAAGAGTCGGACGCTCAACAGGCTGAGCCCCCCAGGTGCCCCCAGGCAGTTAAATGTACTCTGTGCAGAAGCTGAAAACCACATCCCTTCAAGAGAAGGTGAGGGAGGAAACAAGCTTCATTCCCGTGTGCATCTCATTTCCAGGTTTGGTGGCGTGAGGCACGGACTCCTAGGGGCTGAGCGCTCACACCGGAAGGGCCACGACTCCAGCCCACCTGCCATGTGCCTCTCACGTCCACTTCCTCCTGTTCTTCCTCCCCCGTCACTTAAAGGCCCTGACCAAAGCTGGGCCACCGATAGCACGCTTGGACAGGGACAAGCTGGGGACTCCAAGGCAGTCAACAGCAGAGCCGGGAAGTGCACTGACCGTCACGGAAGACAGACGCCCTGCCAAACCCAGCCCGCCAACCAGCAAGCTGACACGACACTGGGCTCGGCTCGGCTGGCACACGCTGGTTCCACCATCCGGAGCCATGCGGCACAGAACAGCAGGACCTTGAATGCGGACGTGTGCTCCTGATGAGTGAGCGAAAGACGCCGGAAACGACAAATGCCTCGCACAGCCCACCCCACGGGTGTGCTCTAAAATGAAAAAATAGAGCCGCGGACATGGGAGGAGGGACGTGGGGGAAAGGGGGCATCCAGGCTCCGCAGGCAGGCAGAGAGCAGGGCTCTGGCGTGGCACTCACTTGGTCAGAGGTCCGCCTGAGCCTCAGTCTCCTCCATCGCCTGGGGAGGGAGACCCTTACCTCACAGGATCACAGGAGACTCATGCATGAGGGGCCCACAGCAGGTCTAGACGGTGGTTAGTATCAGCCCACTCCCCTCCCCTCCCCTGCTTTAATTTCCTGTAAATTGCTGGTGATGACGCTTACATAACATAAGGAGGGAGGAGGGAAAGCCCTCGTGCATGTGGGGTGCTGCAGAAACACTGGGTTTTATTAAGCTCTGGTTCACGTGGAAATTATTTTACAATTTTTAAGCAGTCTCCACCCCCAACGTGGGGTCTGAACTCACAACTCAGAGATCAAGAGTCAGTGCTCTACTGACTGAGCCAGCCAGGCTCCTCCCTATTTTATGCTGTTTCTGACTCAGGTCCCTCCAGGTCCTCTGTGAAATG
Organism: Mirounga leonina; assembly: GCF_011800145.1. Taxonomy (NCBI): domain Eukaryota; kingdom Metazoa; phylum Chordata; class Mammalia; order Carnivora; family Phocidae; genus Mirounga; species Mirounga leonina. Next base: position 1,465,798 of record NW_023270739.1, on the reverse strand, counting down.
GGGCAACTTAACTCTGGCCAAATGACCCACATGAGGTCTGGGGGCTTCCCAGGCAGACGCAAGCCTTGAATCTCAGCTCCTCCCTCCCCCGAGTAGGGAGACAGAGTTCGATGGCTCCGTGAGTGAATGTGGCAGTCCCCAGGCCAGCAGCCAGCAGCCTGGGGCTTGTCTTCTGCCCCTGCCCCTGGGCCTCTGGGCAGGCTTGAGGTGGGGGGACAGGCAGCAATGGGGGCGTCCTGGGATCCCCTCATCTCCTAGCTCCTGACGAGGCTCCCCCCAAATACGGATGGCAGGATGGGGGCAGTAAGCAGTCCCTGCTATCTCAACCTCAGCAGGCAGCCATGGGCATGCACCAGGTGGGGCAGCCTGGACACACCAGAATCTTGGGGCTCCATGGAGGGCTGATGGTCCCACTGGGAGCAGAGCCCTCCGGGTCTCAGCAACAAGATGGGGAAGATGCGGCAACCTCTCTGGAGGGTGGACTCAGAGTCACCTGCGCTGTGCCCTCTGCTGGGATCCCTCTCTCCCTCCCTCGGCCCAAGTCACTCATTTGTTCATTCCACGAGGGGCTCCCCTTAGTCAGCCCACATAAAAGTTGAGCGGTGCGTGCTCAACCCTACTGACCTAGCTCCTCCCATTCCAGAGCTCCTAGGGTTTCTTCTACTGCAGACCAGGGAGGGCAGGGGGTGGGTGGGCCTGGCTCAGCCCTGAGCTGCCCCTTCCCTGCTCCCAGCACACTGGAGCCAGAGGAGAAAGTCTCCAGTGCACCTTCCACGCAGACACAGAAGACCCCGGCCAGGGCAGAGACGCTCTCAGGACCTGATCCTGCACCTGGGACAGAAGGCACTTGCCAGTCTGAGTGTGGCTTCCCAGCTTGTTATGTTTGAAGCAGAAGTTCAACCCATTTGGAAAGTCAAACTGGAAATGTAACCTGCAACCATTCCGAAGGTCTTTGCAGCTCCTGTGAGCACCCCTCCATTATCCCTCAGTCTCGCACAAACCCAACAGGTCACAGGCTCCATAGGGTTTTCCTGCTGTGATCACTTCTCATTCCCCATGTTCTCTTTCACTTTATTTTTCCTGTTCTAATTCATTAATTAGTCTCTCTGTTCATGACATCATCCCAGCCCGGCATGGATCTTTTAACACAGCCAACATCTCTCAGTGTTTCCTCTTCTACCGCTTATGGTAGGGAGCCAAGAGGGGGCTCCCTGTTTACATGGAGACCCCCTCCCACCGGAAGGCCCCCAGCCCTCCTCCTGAGACCCGCAGCTTTCAGGTGTGTGGGTCTGGGGCCTGCAGCTGCGAGCCTTATTTGATTTGGAACCAAGGCTGTGAAGGTGCCCCCTCTCCCATCAGCTGGGGCAGCCCCCGGAGCCTCCCTCTCTGCATCCTGCATGCCCTCGCGGGGGTCAGGCTGAGTCCTCCAGCTCTCAGGGAACCTCCTCCAGCTCAGGACCCCACTGCTGTGGGGTGTGACCCCCAGCGCTCCTTGGCCCATGAAGGGGTCCATGTGTATGGGTCACAGCCCACTGCAGTGGGGTCCTGAGCTGGGAGAGGCCCCTGAGTGCAGTGAGCAGCTATAGTTCCTTTTTTTTTTTTTTTTTCCAAATCCACTCAGAAAATACTTTTGCAAGCACCCAGTGCTTGTCCAATACTTTCCAGCCCCCTGAAGGAATCCATGGCCACCAGGACACATGGCTCCCTCCCTCCTCTGGGCTCACAACACATCTTTATCTCAGACACGCTAGGCGACTTTTATCTGAGCCCCTTCCTGAATTCTCTCTCGTCGGGGTGCCCACATCGGGAAGGCACAGGGTGGCCATCTGCCCCTCCCCCAGCCCAGCTTCTGTGGCCAGGACCACCTTGTGCCAACCCAGCCAACCTGAGCCACGGGGGATGGATTTCTGCGTGAAGACCTGCCTCGACTTTACCATCTTCCACCCCATCTCCCCCTGCTTCTCTGCGAACGTCCATCTGGCCTCCCTTGTGCAATGCAGGTCTACAGAATAACTGAGAAGTAAGTATCCACATCGTGGAATCTGGCTCTGAAGAATGGGGCAAATCTTGACAGATGGCACAGGGCTCTCCCTACAGGGAGAGGAGAAGGGAAGTCCAAGGCAAGGAGGTGTGAGACGGGGGGCAAATGGGGACAGCAGTGCTGTGGGGTGGGCAGGATGGAGCTACCAGCCCAGCAGCCGCGGGCAAGCCAAGCCCAGAGCGACCACGGTGCGGTCACCGCCCAGCCATCCAGCGGGGGGCAGGCCCGAGTGGGCAAAGGTGACAGTCCCGGGTCAGGAGCACTGGCCATGGGCTCAGAATCCCGGTCACCACTCCTGTGTGACCTTGACCTCAGGGAGGTCCCTGAACCTCTGTGGGCTTCAGTTCCACATCTGGGTGATCACGACGATGCTCAAGGTCACTGCTTGTGACCGTTAAGTGGGCTGATCCAGGAACGGTGCTCAGAACGGAGCGTGCCCCCGCGGTCAGCGCTCAGCTCTACTTGTTAACTTGCAGCCAAGGAGAGTGACCGAAGTTCGTGCAGTTACATGATAACTACGTGATCAGCCCCGCCCATGCTGGGCAGACATCGTGCTGCTTGGGGCTTGGCATCCCCTCCGTCGCCAGGGAGCCCAGCCATCAGCCTGCAAGGAAGGGCACTGGGCATCTCAGCCCTCAGGGCATGAAGCCGAGGCTCCCAGTCCCCACAGACCGGCCTCCAGTGGGAGATCCCGGCTTCCCCCGGGGGAACAAAGTGAAGGCAGGTCTCCAGGGAGGAAGACGGGGTTTCAATCCTACCTGGGAGAGGAGGTACGGCTGCTGGGGTTGGGCCCCCGCCACTCGGGCTCCAGATTTACCGGGCAGAGGCCTGAGCGTCCGGACTTGCTCACCCGGACGAGTACATCATTTCCTCATCACTCAGCTCTTAACGGGGATGACAGCCGGGATTAAATAGTAAGTCATCTCCAGCCCCATTACGGCCGCAGCAAGATGGCTCCATATTAAATCTAACCGTCAATGAAATCGTCAATATTTAATTTACTCATTGCAGGTGGCAATTCAGCCCTCGTGACGCTATTGTGTAATGGCAGAAATATTGGGATTTATCACACATTATGGCGCTCAGAATTGCTGGGCTTTCTCCACGAGGCAGCCACTGCCCCCGAGAATGAGGGGGGGGTGGAGACCTCGGGGGACCTCCCAGCACTGGTCCGGGAGCACGGAGGCCCATGGGAGCTTTCCCCCTGGGACCACGGCTGTGTCCACCTGGGGCAGTGGTTCCCATTGCTGGAATCCACTGGCCCCCCCGAAAACTGGAAACAGGCAGAGGGAAGGGATGAGTGGTCCCTCCAGGTCCCCTGATCTCCCTCACCTGGTGTCACTAAGAGCTGGGGCAGGGGAAGGGCTCTGGGAGAGCAGCATCCCACACACTTTGGGGCATTCTAGAGGGTCAGCCCATGCCCTCCCTCCGCCATTGCTCCCATGGTGGTCCCACAGCCACGGCTTCCTGAGCACACCCCTCCTCTCTGAGATCACCACCGCCCCGTCCACATGACCTTCCACCCTCGCTCCCTGCAACCCCACATGCCCATCCCCAAGGACGCTTCCTGTTGGCCATGGCCACCGCCTGGCCTGGCCCTTGACCTTCTGCAGAGGGACATTTCCCCACGCCAGGTTGAGAACACAGCACTTTCATGGGTCAAGCACTGGACTGTGTACCTTACAGGGATTAACTGTCTTTGGAAAGTTTCTTTTCCCTGATTCTGTGCATGAAAAACTTTATGAAGGTACAAGAGCAGGTTCACCCAGTCGGCGGTTAGCCTGGGAAGGGCTGGTGCAAGAGGTCCCGTGTTTCAGGCTGCTCCTCCTCCAGGACGGTTTCCAAATTCATTTTATTTGTATTTAAATAATGCACTTCCCTAATCAATAGTCAGCCTTCCCACAGAACTGCTTCTTCTCTCTGCTCCGACGTTTCATTCGTTTGGCTTCCTATGATCCTCTTGCTCATTTTTCCAGAATTCCCTGATTGAATTATAAGTCATTTTTCTGTACAACCAACCAGGTGTCAATTCCTTTTTTTTTTCTTTTTCTGGAAGCTTCCATCTCCTGCTCCAACCTAAATGTGTTTCTCTCGAGGCTACTGGGCCCCTCTCCTGCACTTAGATCCCATTTTTCTGGGTTTAATTCCTTGATTTTGGTAGAGCACCGCACCTCGGGAGTTTACTGAAAAAGGCAACATGCCAGGCCCTGGCCTGTCCTTCACAGAGTTCTAGCTTGGAGATCATGGCCCCTCGGCATTTGAGCAAGCTGCCTGGCTGATCCTTCTGTGACCCTGTAGTCCGGCCCCCTGCGTTCAAACCCCATGTTCTGGAATCTTATGGTCTTGTGCTACCGTGAGGATCCCTATTTTGTGCTAAGAACTCTGAGGGCTGGAAAGGTATCAATCACGGGCGCCTGGGTGGCTCAGTCAGTTGGGCGACTGCCTTCGGCTCGGGTCATGATCCCGGAGTCCCGGGATCGAGTCCCACGTCGGGCTCCCTGCTCGGCGGGGAGTCTGCTTCTCCCTCTGCCTCTACCCCTTCTTGTGCTCTCACTCTCTCTCAAATAAATAAAATCTTAAAAAAAAAAAAACCTCCATCCCATTGGTTCTGCTTCTCTGGGGAACCTAGTACAAGCTGGATCACAGGCTCTGTGTCTTGCTCGCAGGGCATACCTGATGTTGATGGAACATGAATGGGTGAAAGGCCGCCTGTTCCTCCTACAACAGTGGTGGGAGTGGGGGAACAGAGGAAGCCCTCCCCTACTCTCCATGTGGCCGGAGGACACCGGCCTCCCAGGAACACCTCATTAGCACTGCTACTTTGTTCCAAGCACCTAGGTGAGGACTATAAAACTACTCATGACTCCCCAGAGCTGTGGTGTGTCTGATGGCCACAAATATCAGCTCGTCCATTCTCATTTGGTTCTCAGCAACCCTGAAGCAGACACTTTGCAGAGGAGGACCCTGAGCTGTCTGGGGGCGCAGGGGTTCACCCTGGCTCTCACCTCGTAACAGAATAAGGTCTTGGCTCCGAGCTGAGCGTGCCGCGCAGGGGGACACTCCACCAGTGAGCCGCGGCCTGCCGGCCCCCTCGTCCTGAGTGATCGAGAAGGGAACTCTCCCGGGAGCCTAGGCACAGGGGCTGTTTTCAGGCTAGCTGTCAGTGGGGAGGGAGCGAGACCACACGCTGGCAAGCAGAGCGTGGGCGTCACACTGGCCCGTCCTGCAGGACACGCTCGTGCCGAGGACGGAGCCGGCTCTCTCTGCTCCAGGACCAACAGATCTGTTTTGCTTTTACCCAGAAAGTAGCTGCTACGGGGACTTCTCCAGAGAGCTGGGTTCTGAGGATCCAAGATGGCCCGCCCCACGCGGTGTCGCCAAGCCTCTGCTGGCCCTCGATACCCTTGTCATGATCATTGCCACCATCATCCTGAGTGGAAAGTACTGCTCAGCTACAGAATGAAGAGAACAGAGGTGCTTTCTAGGCTGCAAGGAAGCGTTCAGACACGAACCGAAGACTTCATTTTAACTCCAAGAACCTTCGAGAATCCTTCCCTGACCTAAACCCGGCGGGGGGGCGCCTGCTGATGCCCCTGCAGGCCTGGCCCCTGGGGCAGAGCCAGAAAACAGCAGGGCAAACACCACCAGACTTCAGAGAAGGGGGCCACGAGGCATTTTTAAATACCAATTTTGTGGACACAGACCACTGAATCCCTCGTAATGAAGAAAAGCCTGGAGAACAGAGGGCACTCAGAAGTTACCCTTTGGAAGGGCTTCGGCTCCAGAGCCAGACGGCACCCTGGCCCTGTCCAGCTGTGTGTGGTGGGGGAAAGGGTCCCGCAAGCCCCAGCTTCCCTTCCACACAAGGGGACCCATGAGAATGGGCCAACATGCTCGTTACTATTACTACCGATCTGGGTCCTGGCCTCTGTTCCGCCTGGGTGGAGGTTTACCATTAGTCCTCAAAACACAGAGCCCAGAGCACACTAGACAGACTGGTCACTCTTCTGACCCAGCTCTGAGAGAGGGCAGGAGCTCGTGTGGCTTACCTCAGGGTCCCCCATTCCCGGCCTACCTCAACCCCAGGTCCCACTGGGCTCCCGCACCCCTGGACCCGACCCCTCCCACTCGGAGCTCAGGCCTGACCCCTGGGCAGTCCCTCCGCACCCCGACCTCCAGCAATAAGACGATGCCCCCCCACTTCACAGGAGGAGAGTCTCACTCACTGCACTCTGCATGTAAACCAACAGATTATGCTAATTTCAGCTACAGTGATTAATAACTACATTTTAAAGGGAGATCCCTCCCAGGGTGAGGTCTTTGGGGGAAAGTTCTTGCCTGCAGCAAATGTTCTAATGTGACTTTAGACAAGCAACAGTTCTCCTCCGTTTATTTATTTGGGTGAGCGGATAAAGGTCTGAGCCACCAACAGCCTGAATGGGCAAGACCTGCTTCCTGGGCTCCTGGAGACTTGCGCCAAGCACTGGGCCTGAAGCTGTCCCTCGGGAGGGTCCTCGGAGTGGAGGGTGTGGCCCAAACCTGCTCTCACTGCTTTTGGCTGTGTGAGCCTGGGCAGGCACCCTAACCTCTCTGATCCTTAGCTTCCTGTGCACGTGCTAGAGAGATGATGACTGGGAAGCGAAACGCCCTGTGGTCTCCCAGCTGGGCTGCCTGCCTGTGGTGTGGGTGACCCAGCCACTCGGAGTCTCAGCCTTGGACTCCCTCAGCCTGAACCACCAGCCTGGGGATGGGCTTTGCTGGCTGTCCCCACCCGGGCCACCACTGTGCGGAGCACCTGCTCTCGGTCCACTGGCCCCGCCCAGCCTCAGGCTCACAGCTCTCTGCACAAGGCTGGCCACTCTCCTCCTCCCTCGAGATCCCCCCCCGTCGGGATCCTGTGGCCTGGCACCACGGCCCTGGACAGCACACTCCCTCCCGTGCCCCCATCCTCACCACGGTAGCCACCGCTGCCCAGGGTCTCCAGTGCCACGTGTCCCTGCCCTTCTGGGGGTGGGGGAGGCGAACAGGAGGCTCAGTGGAGCTCAGCACCTGTTCCAGCCAGGACCTCAGTGCCGCCCCCCGCTCCTCTTCACGCCACAGGTCCTCCTTCTTCTGGCTTTTTCCACTCCCTGTGGTCCTGCTTGGTCTTGGCCTGACAAGTCCCCATCTATCCTTAAAGATGCAGTACAGAGTCTCCTCCCCAACTCCCTTCCTGGCACCCTGGGCCCGGTCCATGCCCGACTCTGGGGCTCCTCTCCATCTCAGAGCCATGCTGCGGGCAGCATGTCCGGCTCTGCCGCCTCCAGACAAGAGCCCAGTGGCCCTGCCTGCCCTGGGAGCCAGCGGGCAGGGTCTCAGGCCCGGCAAGGCCAGCAGAGGGTGACAGGGAACACTTCAGAGCCACTGCCCATGCTCAGCGGAGATGCAGCAGGGCGGCGAGGGGGCTGCTGGGCCCCGGAGTAGTGTGGCCCTGGCTAGGCTCCTGGAGGCAGCCCCTCCACCACAGCCCTGCTCAGCTCCGACTCGGTCCCGTGGGAGCTGAGGGCTACCCTGCCCGACAGCTGCAGTGGGTGGATGAGCCAACCCAGGAGCCTGGGCCCAAGCACCAGCCATTTACCCACAGGCGCCCTGAGCAGAATACCAAGGCCTTCCTTCACTCGGACCACCCACCCCACAGGGACCCACGCCCCGCGCACAGAAGGCGGTCCCATCCAAAACTCCAAAGGCCAAAGGCCTCAATTCCTCGTGCCCGCTCACCCACCCATCACGAAGGCAGGGCTGTGTCTCCACGTGGAATGAAGAGATGCAGAAGGCAGAGGGCTGGCTCGGGATGATTCTAGGCAGCCACTCATATCCGTCTTGCTGGCCCTTCACGCATATCCTTCCCACTGTCCCTTCAGCCTGGACAGCCCTCTTCTCCCACTAGCCGCATCAAAGACCCAACTCCTCCGAACCCCACCCCATCCAAAGCCTGCCAGTCACCCCAGGCTTCCCTGCACCCCTCCACCCACTGAAGGCAAGAGTGCCTGTCTCCTCCTGCTGGGGTTAGGAGCTGCCCGGACAGGGCTCAGAGCTGGAAACCTGCCGGCCCAGTGAGCACCCTTCTGGAAAAACGAGAGGCAAAAAAGTCCAAGCCCGTGCGTCCGACCTGCGCTCTCCGCTGGCGTACCCGGGCCACCGGCTTTCCAGCACATGCAGAGATGTGAGTTGAAGAGCGGGCCCAGAGCCCCGAGCACGCCCAGCCTGGCCCTTGGCAGCCCTCACGTGGCCTCAGAGAAACCTCAGAAGCTCGGTATTTCAGCTCCTTTCCCAGAGAAGCCTGAGCCTCAGGGAGAGGCACTCACTCGCCCATGGCCTCGCAACCTGACTGGCCGGGCAGAAGAAGCAGCGGGCCCACCCGGCCCCATGCCCGGCCAGCCTCGCCGGAAGCTCTGGGTCATGCTGCACTGAAGACGTGGGGGGGTCGGGCCCGGCCACTGTCCGCAGGGAGTCCCCAGGCAGGTGGGGGGACAAGAGGTCCAAGGCCATTCTGTCCCGGGGGCCCCAAGCTGAGGTCAGCAGGAAGGAGTTGGCTCTGCCAGGCTCCGTGTGAGCGTCGAGGACACAGCATAGGAGTGCTGGTACGTACCCACCGTAACCACAGCAAGGTGGTAAAGGCGACCGGACGACGGAGGCGCCGGAGGCACCGGCTGCAAGGGCCGGGGAGGGACGCCAGAAGTTCCTCAACGGACTCCCCGGGCCCCAGTGCCCTCGCCTCCCCTGAGCACATTCATACAGTTCCCTGTGTGCATAGGAGAAAAGCCCCAGCCCAGAGGTGAGCGCGTCCCAGTGCCCTCCCGAGGACACGCGATTCCCTGTGGAGGGCCGTGTGTGGCTGAATCGGGAACTTTTTCTGGCCACTGAGTCCCCTACAATGGGAGCATCCCCTTGCTCGGGGGGACCAGCCATCGACACACCGTGCACAGGGACCAGCAGGACAGGGGGCTGGGGCCACCGCCCAAGCAGCAAAAGGGCCGGCTCCTGAATACTTTTAAATTCTAATTTAAAAAAAAATAACCTTTTAATTGTAGAATAGTTTCCAATATACAGGAAAGTTGCCAAGACAGTACGGAGTCCCAGCTGAGTTACATTCTCGGGGGTTGGACTGGGGTCGCGGGGTTGGGAGGAAGCCCACAGGGGCAGCGCCCTCTCATCCCTGTCAGCCTCACTGACCCCCACGGTGTCGGCCACGGTCGCGGGGCTGCGACCCGTCAGTCAGTCTTCTCCACCGTGAAGCCCCCCTCTCCCCGTCCACGCTGCCCTCTGAGAGAAGTCCGTGTGCACGGCGCACGCCGAGGAGGGTCCTGCCCCGGCTCCTCCAGGGCGGAGTTTCTTCCTACTTTATTTGGAATTCTTCTGCGTGGGAGTCTTGTCTCTTCTTTAATTGCCTATTTCTACCAGTACGCACTAGTTGAGCTTACTTTATACTTGGGATTATAACCCAATACTATGTTTTGGGGCTCCAACTGTCCCAGCTGTGGCCATGGGGTGCTCTGAGTTGGCCTCTGTCATAGTCCCACTGTTGTGATTTTGTTGTTTCTTTCCAGCACGACAAGATGCTCAGCTCCTGGAGACCCTTCATCCATTGCAGCGGAGGACACACACCCTCGATGGCCAGAGCCACCCCTCGTGTCCTGGCGCTGACACAGGGGCAGAGTGATGCGGGCTCCATGTGGTGCCAAGGCTGCAGGGCCCCCGCTCCTATCAGTTAGCAGGAGATCCCCCAGACAAAGGGTGTTCCCATCACAAATGACACCCCGCAACCAGCAACTACTAACCACCAGGGGTCCCTGCCCCTCACGTTCCCCCACTGCCCGCGGCGCCCACTCCTGGTCAGAGGCCGGCAAGGTGCAGGAGCTGAGGAGTCAGGAGGATCTGGGGCTCAACAGAAAAACGGAGCTGCTTGAGGATAACAGATTAGGTGTGAGAGGCTGAAAACCCAGCTCGTGCTTAAGAATAAAGTCTAACCTTTGTTGAAGACTTGCTATTTTAGGCATGGCCACAAGTGCAGAATTTCTACTATCTCACTTGGTCCTTGCCACAGTCCCACAGGAGTTTTACTGTCCCCATTTTACAGATGAGGAAATGGGAGGCACAGAGAGGTTAAGTAACCGGCCCAAGGACACCCAGCTACCAAGTGCTGGAGCAGAGATTGAAACCCTGGAAAGCCTTCAGGGCCACTGCTCTGTTGTCCTCACGCCCTCGGGCAGCACCACCCTCTCATGAAAGGCCCAGAGACCACAGCCCCACCCCAGTATTTGCCACCTGGGGACACCAGAGCCCAGAGAGGCTGCATGGCCAGCCCAAGGCCACACGGCTAGCTCATCAGAGAGCTGGGAAGACATCCCTGCCTCCCAGCCCAGTATGCCTACTTCCAGAAAGATTACAACATCCTGAGATGGCAAACGTGCTGGCAAGTCCTGACCCTCCCCTGCCCAAGCCCATGGGCAATGTGATTCCGTGGTGTTGCCCCAGCCCTTCTAGCTGGGCTGACCATGCAACCTGCTCTGCTGGGAAGGCCAGGGGAATCCTGTTTTTGCAGGATACCCTCCAGCAATTCCAGGTCCATCCTACAAAGCCACAGGGCTGACGCTCATCAACCAGAGCCGTAATGCCAAAGGCACAGCTGTGCCAGGTGAGGGTGGGGCTGGGCAGGGGCGGGGGGGACGCTGCTCATCCCCTCTGCACCCAGCTAGTGCATCACCCGCACCGCTCCCTGCAGATCTGCTGCTGCACGGTCACCCCGCAGGCCAGCTCACTATGTCACCAAGGCTGGCGTGCCCCCAGCCACACCTGCAGGCTTACCCCTCCGCCCCGGGCAGGGCGGGGCGAGCCATCTCTCGCTGCACCTGCCACAGCAGCAGCTTCCGGGCCTGACTCTCTAACCCCCCCAGAGCTGTGAGCTCAGCGAGCAAAGCTGGGCCAGGGCACCTGGGTGGCCACAGCTCCCTTGGCCACTCTGATGCAACCCATCCTCAGACCAGCTCTGAGGAATGATGGTCTCGGCACACGTCCAAATAGCATTCTGGAACTTGAGGCCCCTGCATCTGGGTCCTGAAACCCCTTCCTACCCCCAGGGCCTGATTGGACACAGAGGAGCTTCTAATACACCTCAGGGCATCTCCTCATTCGTGGCTGGACGCAGCAAGTCACCATCAGTGACCCCCCCCCCACCACCACCACTAGGTGCCGACAAAGCCTGTTCAGTGGGGAGGCCCTTGATGTCCCCACCTGTACCTCTCGCCTGGCGAGATTACTCTGTCCCCCTTGAGTTTTCTGCCACATTCCAGACGATGACAGAAGGCTCTCGTGCCTGGTAAGCAGCCCTGCTCGGCAGGCCGTCAGGCTCTTTTAGGAGCCCACCAGGGCCAGAAGCAGAGGCGGGGTGCCCCAGGCTGACGCTCCAGAGTCAGGAGGATGGGCGGAACGGGCTTTACTTTCCCACTCTGCGCCTGGTAGACTTCGGTGGAAGTGAAGCAATTGTGTGCATCCACCCACCATGTCCCCAGGTCCCTGCAGACATCTGGAGGCCCCCGCATGGCTCTGATGGACTCCAGGCAGCCCGGACAGGGCCTGGCCCTGAGGTGGCTCTACCCTCCCGCTGCTGTTCCATCCCCTGGAGAATGAAGACCTGCTAGGACGTCCATGTCAGGATCCCCAACCCTGCAGCCCAGATGCTCCCAGTGGACACTGTCCTCCGCGGAGAGCCCCCTGAGGGCACGCTGCAAATCACAGACCTGGCACCCCACCCGGCTCAGTGCACAGTGGGGCAGGCAACATGTGCCCACGGCTTCTGACAAACAAGTGAGAATAAGGGAGCCCTTTAGGGAGGCCATGCAGCTCTGTACCCGAGTCCCCGGCTTGGGGTGGGAAGTGGGGGTGGTCATGTGGGCTACCACACCGCCAGCACCGAACGCTTTAAAGTGAGCAAAGAGTCCACGTTTGCACAGATTCACCAGCTCCCCTAATGGATGACATGGCTGGGTCTTGGGGGAGCCCTCACAGCAGAAAGCATTAATGAGAGATAAAGGCTTGGCTTTGAAATTCAAATTCCTTCACGTTCTTCATCCACTTTTTCCGAGATGACTATGATTTCAGACTGGTTTTTCCAGAGCTAATCACTTTGATGTTGTTAATGAAAATATGAAAGGTGATTAAGGGGGACTCTTTCTCTTTTTTCTTTTTCTTTTTTTAACTTTGGGAGAATGTACAATGCGTTATGGATTTGGGCATTTCGGCCGACTGTGCATTTTCATCATTGTGGTAAGGGGGTGGGGGCAAAGAAGCCCAGAAGTCATGGCTGAGACAGCTTCCCGAGAGGATGGGGTGCATGGAGGAAGCTGGTGGGTGCTCTCTCGGCACGAACTGCTGAGTCCAGACTCCTCTGTGAGGGTCAGCTCAGGGGTGCTCCTGGCAGAGCGAGGCACAGGGCCAGCACCCACAGACCCTCAGTCGGTCAACAAACACTGAAGGAGCACTCTCCATGCCTGGGCCGAGTGAAGCTGACCTTGTCCTGGGACCAGTTCGATCCCAGCCTTTTCTCTCCGCAGAGAAGTGTGCACCAGAGCTGTGCGTGTCTGCCCCCCAGACAGGTGTTTGCTGCCAGGCTCAGCCTTGGCACAGGCCTGGTACCTGGTAAGCTGAGAGAGGGAGGCCGGAGGCTGCCTGGAGACAAGCAGCTACACAATCACAGCCCCCTGTGAGCAGAAGCCGCTGGCCAGGAACTGGCAGAACACTTAGAAGGTAACTTCAAAGACCACTGGCGACTGAATGTGGACAAACTCGAGAGTTAAAATCTCCTAAGGGCTCAGTCTAGTCTAAGGGGGCCCCTCAGATTCTTGTGGGTTTACCTCCAGGAACCCCATCAGGTTCTCGCAGTAAATACCAGAAAAAAATCCCCTCGTGCTTGACTGAGAAGAGGGGCAAAGTAACCACTGTGAAATACAATGAACATATATTAATCACCTACTGTTTTCCCAGCTTTGGCGAGGCACCAAGAGCTGTGCAACCAGCTGAGGAAGACCGAGCCCAGCACTGTGAAGTCAGGGAAGACTTCTTGGAGGAGGAGGTGCCAAGTCAGTTCTTAAAGGATTGGCAGGAATAAACCAGGAGCAGAGGCAAGAAAAGACAGCACGGAATTAACAGAAACAATACTAACTCCATATGTTTTGGACACCAGTGAGCCATCCAAGTCTAGAACCTGGGGGGTGGGGTTGTGTCCTGAGACCCCTGGACTAGGTTAAGCCCTCGTCCTTGCTTAGGACCACTAACAACTTTGGGCTGGGGCCACAGCAGTTATGACAACAGTGCCACTCTCGGCCCTGGAGTGTTGGTGTGTGAAGTCGTAATGGGCTTGAGGACAGAACGGTCCGCATAAACATGCCCCGATGTGTGATACACGCTTACACATTCACAGACACAGCCCACATACTCAAATGAGCTGGCGCTCCACAGCACCAAGTCCTATGTCCGTGCAGCTCACGGCGAGTTTTCACACTAGACAAATGCACTGTGCCAACAGCAGATCACTTCTGGGACCCTGCCACCGCCTCATGGGCTCTCACAGGCATGGCCTGATGCTGCACAGCCTATGTTGAATCAAGCCAGAAATCAGAGGAGAAAGAAAGATCGCTCTTCAAACAGCAGGTATCCTTCTACCACGCTGGGTTTACAGTTCAAATCAGAGCTGCCGAATGCGAATATGATTTAGATTTAATAAGATCAGGGTAGTATATGGAGATACAGATGCCAACCAATTCGTTCCAATTAATGGTGTAACGTTCTTGCTGTTACCGAAAGTTTAGATCCTATAATACTGCTCAGTGCCCAATCGCTGAATAAATAAATCAAAAAGAAATGTGATTTAACAAATGAGTGGTGTTGTGCTGAAAACAAAGGGCCTAGAATTTAAAGTTGAGAGAATCCTGGTATCTTCCCTCAGCCTTTGCCTTTCCTCCAGCACAGAGCCTTTTCCTCTCTTCTCACACCTCTCCTCCACCTGCTCCCCCATCCCCCCTGTATCCCTACACTCAGCTGAGGGCCTTGCTTCTCATTTCACTGAGAAAAGAGAACAGAGCAAAGGACTTTCCAGAAACCACCACCTCCATCTCACTACCCTCCCCAAGTGCATCAAGCCACCTCCTCTCCAGGGCCTGAGCGCCAAGGGTCCAAGCTCCTGGCCGAGATCCCTCTGCTCCCTCCACCTGCTTCACCACTAAGACAAACCCAAGGCAATGCCTGCACCTGCCTGGCCTCACTCCTCCTCTGGCCGCCTTGAGGCTGGTCCTGAGCAGAAGTGCAGGTGGTGGATGGGCAGGTGCCCACAGAGCCACAGTGGAGCTCCTGTCCACTCCCCATCCCCTACCAGCCAGCCTAGAAGCATATGCAGAGCCTGGTTACACGAGTCACCACTCATGGTGGTGACTGGGAAGTCCCTCACAAGTCACATGGTTCCAACCAGCAGGACTGATCTGGCACCTCCTGCCCTGGCCTGCCCATCCCAGCCCCTTGACCACCCTTCAGTCCTTTCCCATTCAACAGTACAAAGGGTTTTCTAACCAGGATGGCCGTTTCTGGAGCACAGAGCCCATGCTGGGTGCCATGGCAGTAGCTTCCCTCACTTGATGCTCCCTGAGGAAGGGAGCCCCTCCAGCCTCCTAAGAGACTTGCCCAAGGCCACACAACTAACAACTGCAAGAAGCAGGATTCCAACCCTGTATCTCCAGGCTCGTCATCATGCCCCACCGGGCCAGAAAGCTGCTGGCGCTGTCCGTGGTGCTGAACCCACGGGGGCCCAGCGGTCCTACCACCCGGGACACCAGGGTTCCACCTGGCCTTGCCCAGGAGAGGGCGCTAAGCGGTTTCGCTGCATTTCCAGAATTTATCTGGGTTAAAAACAAAACTTTTAAAATGCGGCCTTTACACCGCCTTAGGGGGAGAAAAAAAAGCTGACTTAGGACTTACATTTCACAATTTACACATCTGGCATTATGCCATTTTGACCATTCGGTCTTCCAAAGGTTACACAACTTTGCTCCTGGGAAGCTGGAAATGCCCTGTCCCCGGAGGCTGTATGGCCAAGGACAGCCCTGTCCCCGTCTGCCTTCTCTAAAGCACATAATCTCACCGTGCACGAGGCAGGATCCTCCACACCTGCAGGTTCACTTTTTAAATGTACTCGTGTTATTACTAGGTAATGAAGACACACCAGAAATGATAAAATGTGTATCGTTTAAAGAATAACAAACCACTGGGGCACCTGGGTGGTTCAGTCCTTAAGCATCTGCCTTCAGCTCAGGTCATGATCCCAGGGTCCTGGGATCGAGCCCCACATCAGGCTCCCTGCTCAGCGGAAAGCCTGCTTCTCCCTCTACCACTCCCCCTGCTTGTGTTCCCTCTCTCACTGTCTCTCTCTCTCTGTCAAATAAATAAAATCTTTAAAAAGAAAAAAAAAATAACAAGCCATCTGTGTACCCGGTACCCAGCTTAACAAAGTAAAACGAATACTAGCTTTGAAATACCCCTAGTGCCCTCCCCACTCCCGCCCATGTACAGGTAACAATGATTTTGTACTTACCACTCCCTGAATTTTCAATTTTTGTATTAAAATAGGTGTATCAAAAGGTAAGTTTTGTTTTGCATGTTTTTGAACTTTATATAGATGGACTCATACCGAAGTGCTCTGCAACATCCATTCTGGACTCAACTCCACATTCCTAAGACTCGCTGCTGTTGCATGTGGCCCGGCTGATCCTCCTCCTCACTGCCCCATGGCGCATGCGTGTACTTACTGACCCATCGAGGGTCAGCACACGTCTGTTTGTTTTGTTTGGACTGCTAGGAATGTGCTGAAGTCCTGGTTCACCTGCGTCAGACTTTCTCTGAGACACACATCCAGAAGTAGGACTTCTGGTTATAGGATGTGTGTATCTATCTTTAGGTTTACTGGATGACTCCAAATTGTCTTCCAAATCCCCCAATTTCTGGCCCTCGAGCACTGCGTAGGAGGTTGGGCTGGTCTGTGTACTCACCGGCCCTGGGCACCATCAGCATCCTCAAGGAGGAATCAATCTCTATGGTTTTCTTGGGCATTATTTCCTGGACATGGGTAGGGCTGAGCATCTTTTTGGCACCCCTGGGTGCTGGGTTCCAGCTTCTGTCAAAAGGCTCTGGACCATGGGTGCATTTCAAGGGACCAGATACATGTCCCTTAGGGGACTGGACAGGCTGATGTGCTGTGCGGGGTCTGCCCAGAGCCCCCGAGTGAGGCCCCCGAGTGAGGCAGGCCCAGGGTCCTCACCTCACAAGAGAGCCCGTGTTCCCACTACCCAGCTCAATGCTTTCTTGATGCCTGCCCCCCGCCGATAATAATAGTCCCTAAACTCTAATCACACTTAGAGTTCAGAAAGCATTTTCTCGAGCTGTATGCCTCTCCAGCTCCCCCAGACAGCACACCACCCAGGCTCGGGTGGCTCTAGGCCAACAGCCCCCGTGGGCAGACCATGCCTGTCTCACCCTGCTGCACCTGCCATGCCTGCTCCAGGCCTGGAACAGATCCGGAACCCAGAGGATCCTCCTGACGGTAGGGGCTGGGGGGGATGGGAAGGAGTTGCCGTCTGGGGCCACCTCTCCAAGCAGGCCTGGCAGATGCCACCGCTGAGGCCAAGTCCACCTTGAGGCCAGGGAGGCTGCTGTGGTCTCTAACGAGCACAAGAGCCACTGGCGGCGACCAAGGCAGGTGGGGCTGCCTCCTCCCGCATGACGGAGGCACACTGCCCCTTCCTGCAGCCCCTGGAGGGTAGCCAGAGGCGGAAACTTGATATGGTCGCACATGGGCTCACTTTTCTTTTACTTCTTCCTCACTCTTGCCCAAAGGATTACACCTCCTGCACTGGGTCTTCACCATGCCCCTGGGGCCTGAGCGGGGTGGGGAGGGGTGCCCCTCTCCCCTCCTCACTCCTGCACTCCCTCCATCCCAGAGGCAACTCAGTATCCATGATCATCTCCAATACCAGTTCTGTGTTTTCAGAAACTTTATCTCCCTAAAGCCTCTGATATGTGCTCTGTTTACAGGGTTCGGGCTTTCAAAATATACCTCTTAGCAATTTGCAGTTTTAAAAAATTCAGGTGAAATTCACATACCATAAAAATAACTATTTTAGGGGCGCCTGGGTGGCTCAGTTGGTTAAGCGACTGCCTTCGGCTCAGGTCATGATCCTGGAGTCCCTGGATCGAGTCCTACATCAGGCTCCCTGCTCAGCAAGGAGTCTGCTTCTCCCTCTCCCGCTCCCCCCTCTTGTGCTCTTTCTCTCTCTCACTCTCTCTCTCAAATAAATAAAATCTTTAAAAAAAATAACTATTTTAAAGTGAACAATTCATCGGCATTCAATATGCTCACAAAGTCGGGCAACCCCCACACCCACCTAGCTCCAAAACGTTCTCTTCTCCCCACAAGAAGCACTTGGCTTTTTTCTGCAGGATGCTGTCAGGTCTGGGGCCCCCACCGGAAGTTGGGGAACTCCTGCCCCACCCCACATCCTACGTCAAAGTCACTGACAACATGGGGTGGAGGGTAAACTAACTTGTCAAGATGTGGGCACGTGGTCCCGGTGTCTCCGAAGTCTACGCCCAGCACCTTCCCAGTGTTCCCACGTGCCCACCATGCGTTGGCCAATGTAACCACGGGCATCTTCTGCAGCCCGGGCTGGGCCTGCAACACTGCATGGCCCCGCTCTCAGGGAGAGAGCCCACAGGGAACCCCAAGGGAATGGGGCGCTCGGGGTTGGGCCACGATAAAGTCGTGTAGAGAGAGGAGTAGGGTATGAAGGAATCCGCTGCTCTTGTTACCGATGGTGCCAAAGCAAAGCAGCCTGAAGGTTCCGGTTCCCCAAAAGTAAGGCCAACTGCCCCCCACAAACATTTTACACAACGCAAGTGGGCCCAGCACACATGTCTCTGTGAAGTGACTAATTAGCTGCGACTCAGACGTGTGGACGACGGGGCCGGGGTCCTGTTTCTCCAGGGAGCCGAGTCCCTTCACAAGGGTAAAGTGCCCTCCTAGTCTAACCCGGGACCAGGAAGCAACAACTGTCACCCTGCACTGCCACCCAGAGTCATCAGCACAGCTAATTACCACTAATTGTAATATCGTTTCTGTCTTGCTGCTAATACATTTAGACTTGCTAATCAAATCAAACCATTCCACCTTGCCATGCTGCTTCCAAATACACATTTCTGCAAAGCGAGAAATAAATAAATAACTCCCAAGCTTTGTTCTCTCTTCTCTGCAGCCGCCGTCTGCAGCGACATGGGGTAGGCTGGGGGGGTCCATTTATCTGTCTCTGGGACCCAAGGCATAGAGGAAATCTGATGAGGAACTGGCCCTTACAACCCAAAGCTTCCAAAGAGACAGGGAGAGAGAGGGCTAAGAGATACCCAGGGGCTGGGAGAGAAGGAGGGGAGGAGGTGAGCAGGAGCAGAGGGAGCAAAGGAGGTAAGACACTGTCCTAACAGCCTGCACGATCTGTGAAGCCCTTTTCCTGTCACCTCCGCCCTCTAAGGGATGCTGTCTCCTGTGGCCCCTGGCTGGGACCCCCTCAGACCTCTGAGTTCCCCCTTTAACCCACCAAGACAGGGTGTCCTGACGTGTCCCCAGACCTGGCTATGAGCTTGTTGTAGAGGGCAGGGGCCCCGTGCACTTGGTCTGTTTTTCCAGCACTTGCCCAAGGTCAGGCACACAGCAGGTGCTCAGGAAACGCCACCCGCCTCCCCAATAAACACGTGAACAAACAGAACAACAGCTAGGGTAGTGTTACTCTCCTGTCTGCAGATGAGGAAACCAAGGTGCTAAGAGACACTAAGTAAGCTGCCCAGCACCTGTAATCAGCAGAGCAGTTCCTAAGAACCAGTCCTGGGTAGGTCTGGTCCTGAACCTGTGCTCCTTCAGGAAGTGGGACAGGGGAGGTGGCACCGGATCCTCTGTGGCCCTAAACAATAGCCACCCAGGGACCAATAAGGAACTGTGAAGGGCTACAGGGCTCTGTGCTCAAGGACACATTGGAGTGATTCTGAGAACTCTGGAATGGAAACCGACAAAAGGTTGACTGTGAATGCAAGCTAACATAAATGCACCTGTTACTAGCAATGCTGCTGTACTCACCCCTAGACATCCCCTCCGCTGCTGAGAAAGGGGCTTACGTTACTCTGGGGGCAGGGTGGGCAAGGGAATCACAGAGCTGGGGCCCCCGGTGGCTCCTTCCGCCTTGGCCATGGCCAATTCCCGATGACCCCGCCAGCCTCCCGAGGCCAGCAGTGTGGTAGCGTGGAAGGTTCACGCCTGGCCTCGATCAAGTTGCTTCCCCACCCTCAGCACCAGAGTTTTTGTCCAGAGGAGGGGATCGCTGCCTGGCTGGCCCCCCCAGTCATGTGTTTTCATCAGCTTCCGTTTATCTCACGGCGCAAGTTAAGCGAGTGAACGAACCAACAATATGACCCCAACAACTGATGCGTGGGTTAAAATTTCCAGGGCTGGTCAGGGGCAGGGAAAGTGGGGAGGACAGACGGCTGAGACTAAGCACTGACCACAGCCTCGGAGCAGGCACGTGCTCGCTGTCACCTTCCACCAGCCATCTGTGAGGCCAACATTAGTAAACCCATTTCACAGATGCGGAGCTGGAGGTGTGGAAAGTCAGCCAACTACTATAAAGAGGAGGCAGGGCTGCCAGCTGGGACTGGGTGAACCCAGACCTGGGGACAGGCAGCTGAGCTGCTCCTCCAGCAAATCCCCCCGCCCACCTGGCATCTAGCGGCCACTGCTTCTGCCTGAGCACTATCCGCAAGGCTCACAGGCATAACTAAAAAATGAGAAGCACATCTCGCATCAAATGAGGCTGTCGATTTTAATTAATTTCAGACTTTGTGTTTTCTGGCAATTATTTGTAACAAGGTTTACAGAGGGCATTTAAAATTAATTGTGATTTTTATCTAGAAATCAATACTTATTTTTTAAGTAGCTCATTAGGGCTGAGTATGTATTACAGGAGCATCAGGCCCCGTGTCAGGAAGGAGGCACCTGGGGCTAAAAGGAAAAGTCAGCAAGGGAAGATGTCTAAACTGATGACGAGATCAAAGCCAGCAGAATTATGAAATGAAGCTCTAGTAGATAAAACAAACTCTGATTTGGATTGAGCAAAGGCAAAGTCACCTAAAATGGGAAAAGAGAGCTTCTCAGCCTCAGTCGGTGGCTCTCAGGAAGTCCAGCCGTCCAAGCCACTTGGCGTGGGCAGCTCCCCGACTGGGGCAGAGCCTGCGGCGGCCGCACAGGACATGACAGAGGGGCCCTGTGGGGAGACCGGAGGAAGACAAAGCTACAAGAGCTGGGGCGTGTGATGTGGGACCCCAGCCTCTCCCCAACACCATGCCAAGGGGCAAGTAATGGAAGCTGTGTTGCTGATCCTTTGCACTTTCTGTGTTTGTTTTTTAAATAAATTTTTAAGGAAAGAGGTTTTAAAATCCATCCTAAGAAAGGTGCAAGTGGAAATATCTAAATACCAATGACATAAAAGTGAAAACAGTCTAACATCGCAAACCATTCTCACTGACAGTCCTCTTTCCTCCTCTACCCCTTTACATAAAATTGAGTGCAATCCTCTAGTTATAATAAAACCATGAACAGTTGCACAGGCTTCGATAGCTTATAAAGATATGGCTACTTCCATTTTATAAGCAGGGAAACTGAGGTTCACGAAGTTTCCATACCTTATTCAAGAGTGCAAGGTGAGTACTCTGAGGACCCAGGGCTGGGCCCCACTTCCATGCCCTAATCTGCTCAACCTTTCCCTGACGGTAGCAAGGCAGGACACCCATCAGCACTATCATCTTGACAAAAATCCCCATCACCCCCCATCACCACTCTCATCACCATTATCACAATAGTCGCCACCATCGTCTTCATCATTTTCATCACCACCACATCACCGCTATTACAGAAATTACCACCATCACCTTCATTATCATCATCACCACCATCACCACCACCATCATCATCACGATCATCACCATCACCACCACCATCATCACCACCATCACCATCACCACCATCATCACTATCACCATCACTACCGTCATCATCATCACCATCACCATCACTATCACCATCACCACCATCATTACCATCACTACCATCACCATCACCACCATCACCATCATCACCATCACTATCACCACCATCACTACCGTCATCATCATCACCATCACCATCATCACCACCATCACCATCACCATCATCATCACGATCATCACCATCACCACCACCACCACCATCATCATCACCAACACCATTATCATTACCGTACCATCACCACCATCACCTTCATCATCATCACCATCACCATCACCATTATCACAACAGTCACCATCATCATCTTCATCATTCTCATCACCAGGTCGTCACCACCACCATATCACAGAATCACCATCATCACCACCACCACCTCATCACCATCACCATCATCACCACCATCACCTTCATCACTACCATCAATTTCATCATCACCACCACCATCACCA
>NW_023270739.1:1304071-1444142 GCF_011800145.1 Mirounga leonina | reverse complement strand
CACAGTCATCTCCACCACCATCACCACCACTACCACCATCATCATCACCATCACTATCATCACCATGATCACAATTATCACCACCATCACCACCATTATTATATCATCACCATCATCACCACTACCACCACCAGCATCACCACCATCATCACAAAAGAGGAAAAGGACTGAAGAAGCATGCTGTCCACACCTTTCTATTTGTCAAGTGGCCAGAGGAAGGGTTATCCTCACTTAGAGGCCTGGTTCTCACACTTCAGGGGCTCCAGAATCTCATAGGGGAGCATGTCACACATACTTCTGGGCTCAGTGGTGGAGCTTCTGGTTCCGCAAGTATGGAGGAGCACCAAGTACCTGCTGGCAGATGGAGTTCCCAGGAGATTCAGATGCAGACAGACGGTCAAGGGGCCAGGATCTAGGTGACCCTGAACAAAGGTCCAATCAGGGCCTGAGTTTTTGCAAAGCATGAAAACACTGTAGTGGAGAGGAAAGGGTCATCCGAGAGTTAAAAAACTCTATGTTAAGTATGAGAAGTAGCAATTATGTCAGTGAATGACATGTATGCTTATTTTTATTTAAATCTCTCTCCATAATCCATCAATTAAATTTGTAGGGTGGTAGGATTGCTTATCTTGTTCTTTTTCATTTAAAGTTTTAATTTTCAAGGGGTGCCTGGCTAGCTCAGTCGGTGGAGTGTGCAACTCTTGATCTCGGGGTTGTGGGTTCTGGCCCCACGTTGGGTGTAGAGAAGACTTAAATAAATAACTAAATCTTTTTTTTAAAAAGTTGGAGCTTTCAAGAAAGATCACATATTATTTTCTATTCTTGGGACTTCCTTCCAGAGCCTCAGCATTACCCACTGGCAGCCAACGGAACCACAGGCTTGGTCAGAAGAGGGACAGCTCACAAGGAGACCTACTAAGTGACACCAGGTGTCCCAAAAGTAACTGCAAAACCACAGAATAGACTTGCCCCGGAAAATGCTATCTGAACCTCACAGTCTTTAAAAATAATGTTGGTAACATTTCATGTTTTATGTCATCTTGTTCTTGACTCTGGGGGGGTTCCCAGGAGGGCCTACAAGGTGCATGAGGGACTTTGTTGCTTGGCTGTTGACTTCGGTCATGTTAGAACTATTTCCAAAGTTTTTTGTTTCCACTTTACACACACACAGCATGCTGTCTGTAGGGACGCACTGTAACAGCAAAAACATTTCTATCCCATTTACAGTCTATAAGGCACATGCGCATCCACTATGCACTGATTAAAATTTCACTGTCGTGCACCAACGTGTCAGACACAGACAACGCCCCTCATGGTCTTGGTTTTACTGAGGAGTCTGATCGGCCCCAGAGAAGCAAAGCCAAGACTGGCCGCACTGGCCCCTGATGCCAGCAGTGTTTCCTGCAGTGTATGGTGGGGACAAGATTTCTCCACTGGGGCTTATGGTGATGACAGGTCAGGTAGCTCGGAAAACACTCCCACCCTCGCAGTAGTGGCTCCATCATCCCTGATGTCATCCTCAGCATCCTCACCATCCCCAGGGACCCTGTATCACCATCCTCACCATCCCCGGTATCAGCATGGCCATCACCATCCTCACCACCAACCCCCCACCACCACCACGGTGACCGTCAGTACCACCCCCGTGATCTGACCCAAATGAATCCATAGGTGCCTCCCTCGAGGGTGGGGAGATGATCTTGACCTTGGGGGATGAGCAGGATCTTGCTACAGAGAAAAGGGCAATCCACAGGTATTTTGTGTGTCTGAGACATGGTCAACAGCTCCATGTGGGGAGATGAGGCTGAAGACGTGATCTGAGGTCAGACAACGAGAGGCTTGTCATCAAAGAATTTCTGAATCTTCTTCAAGTCATTGGTCTCCACACCGTGTTCCCTGGAGTCCCAGGTGGCCCCCACTGGCCAGCGGCCCTGTGGCAGGGGCAGAGGGCAGTCCAGCCCCAGCCCTGCTCCGTGCAGAGCAGCCCCTCCGAGGACTCGCACCCATGTGAGCTCTGGAGCTCTGTTATGGGCTGTAAATGGAGGCTTCAGGATGGCCAATACCTTACTCAAGGTCACAAGACTTACAGAGGTCAGAGATGGGATCTGAGGGTTGAACCCATGGAGAGCTGTTCAGAGTCAGGGTCCAGAGCCAGAAGTGTCCCCATCCTCCAATCTCCCAGAGCACCGACGGCTGCCGTCTCTGGCCACCACACCACACCCCAGGCTGCTCCACAGCTGTTGTTGGGGTGACGTGGAGCTCCTGGAGGGCAGTTAGCTCATAATTCCATGGAGCGCCACCCCCAGCACCGCATCGTCAATTGGTCCACGGGTCACAAAGGTCTCCCCCAGGGGTGGATGGAGGGATGGAAGAATGGGATCAGGAGGCACTGGAACCGATTCAGAGGGCCCCAGATCTGAACCAAAAACCAAACCCTCCCTGTCAAATCCCTCCTTTCTTCCTCCAACAGCATACGCATGACGAATACTGAGCCAGGGGTTGTCATGCGAGGGGTCAGCCCTCTACAAGTGCATTTTGGCTCAGCCACTGGGGGACTTGGTGCACCTCGTGGGACAGGGCAGCGAGAGTGCCCACCAGCCAAGTGATCTCGAATCTGGGGCTGCATGCCATGTCCTTCTACCCCCAGGTCTCCGGGAGCCACACAGCCCAGGGAGAGGGGAGACCTGGGTGCCAATCTGAGCACCACCATCTAGAAGGTGGGTGACCGGGGAAAGTCACTGACCTCTCGGGGCTCAGTTTCTTCATCTGTAAAATGGGGATACGAGTGCCTGCTGGGGTCAAGTAGATGCTTCTGGACTCCTGGCGCTGCCCCTCACTCACCATGGGCCTCAGGCAGGTCACTTATCTCTCTGGCCCTTAATTTCCTCATCTGCAAAATGGGGAGAGTCACACCGTGATGCTTCCCAAAGGGAACTGAGCGCTCCGTCCCTGGAGGGGCCGTGGTCAGCGGAGGTTGAGGCACAGCGCCCGTGACAAGCGGACGCAGACGCTGACGGAGCGTCCTCTCGTCGGCTCTGCCTCCCCCCGGAGGCTGCGTCTTGTTTGCAGCCACAAGCCGCCCTCTGCCGCGTGGCCGGGACCCAGCGACCTGGGAGGGATGGATTGGGGGGGAGGGGTGTCAAGGCCATAAAAGCACCTACGGGGGAGAAGAAGACTTTTAGGGACGATGACCGTGACACCAACCCCAGCCACCTCCCCTCCACAGGCCGGTCACGCGCCCCGGCCAGAGCACGCGAGGGTACACATGAACACCGACGAAACGGCAGATGTTTACTGTAGGCCCCAGAGGAAAAACTTAATTAAAAAAGACCTTAAAATGCGCGCAGCCCCTGGGTTGCAAGAGGATTCCTTTACAAACTGCAGAGAGCTGTGTCCCCTGCCGGCCAGGCCAGCCTGTCCGCCGTGCGCCGCCCTGCCTCCCGCAGCAACGCCCCCCCAAGTAATCCCAGAGCCGCCCACACAAAACGGGGCCCAGGGCAGTGGGGTGTCACGGAGCCACTGCCTGAAGGACACACGGGTTACACCTGGCCCGACGGGCGAGCTGGACTTGGGAGCTGGGAGAGCACACGTATGCACGGGCCCAGGGAGCAAGCTGGGGAAGGCTTCCATAGGAGCAAGACATGGACCCAGGTCTGTGGGCTCCAGAGGCCGCCCTCTTCCAGCCCCTCCCCTGCCTCTTATCCTAGGCCCCGCAGCTCACAGGGAAGCGGTGTGCAGAGGGGCCACGGGAGCAGGAGCCTGTCTGGCAGCCAGCTGCCCAAACTGGCTGGGACGACACCCCTGCCCCCTGTCCTGTACCCTCAGGGCCTCTCCACTGGCAAGGGGGGTCACGTGGCATGCTTTGGCCAATGGAACGGGGGCAAGAGCAACACGGGACACAGCCCAAGGGCTGGAGGCCCCAAAAGGAAAGTGCTGAGCAAGAGCAGAGACCTGGGGCCTGACCAACAGAGCCTCACAGGCTCCAAGCGTCCCCGGGGCACAGCCCATGCCGCTCGGGGCAGCCGGAACCGTGTGGGAACACAGTGGGTCTTTCCATTGCAGCATGAAACAGCAGCCCCTTCCGGACCCGCTTTGTGAGGGGACAATTCCGGATTCTGTTTACCTACTAACTAGCCGCTGACACACGGCAGCCCTGCGGAATCTTCCGACACAGTGTACGGTAACAGGGGGCGAAATAAAAGGAGCAGAACGGTGGTCCATGGCGGCCTCTTTCTTCGCTACTTTGTGCCTTCAGGCGGCAAGAGCTGGAGCATGACAGGGCTCCCTGCAGAGCCCTGGCCAGGGGGACTGACCCCGGGAGGGAGCCCCTCGGCGTGGTCTTAGGGGCCGACAGACCTGAGCCCCCCAGCTGGCGCTCGGGAGCCGGGGAGATGGCCACCCCACAGCCCTTCCCACCAGCCACGCCTTCCAGTCCTGCTCCACCATGGGCAGCAGCAGAGCAAGGGTGATGACTGACCGCGTCCCCCGCTGAGCCCCAGAAGCCTCGGAAGGCACAGGGATCGCTGTCAAGTGTAACCCGCACATGAGGAACGACGCCTCCGCATGGGGAGGCGTGGGAGGGTTCCAGGGTTCTCCCCCAGCTCCGTCCGAGCCTGGCTCTGGGCCGCTCACCACACCCCCTACTGAAGGGCTCCTGCGTCACTCCCTGTTCCCGTAAACAGGGATCACAGCTTTGTTCCAAGGAGTGACACGGCACTACGGCGTGGAAGACGGCTGGCATACAGTAGGCGCAAAATAAGTGGTGGTGGGGGGGATGGGGAAGACAGTGGACACTCCAGCCCACCCACGTGGCCCCAGCAGCCCCATGCGCAGCCCTCCGAGTCTCCCGATTTCCCCTCATGTTTGCATTTTGCTCTTGCAATGACCCTGCGAAGTGCACAGTGACCTCTCATCCCCACTTTACAGATGCAGAGAATGACGCAGAAAGATCAAAGCCTGACACAGCAGGGACTCCAGTTCCTCACTCAGTCCCACGGGAACCCCCTTCCACCCGCCACTCCCTGAGATGCCGAGGAGCACAGGGCATCAGGTACAGGGGAGACCCATGTGAACCCCAAATGCCACACACACGTGCAGTGTCCCCAGCCCCTGGGACGGCTGGCGGGCAGCGTGACACACAGACGTGCAGGTGCTTGAGTTCGCACCCGGGGAACAACTGAGTTCACGTGCAGCTCCAGAGCTAAGCCCGTGGATGAGTAACTGTGCCCCTCCGAGCCTCGGTTTCCTCGCCTGGCAGATGGGAGCGAGAGCAGGAGTCGAGGTCGTTGGAAGCAGTCCGGGTAGCAGGGGGCCTGTCACAGGGCAATATGGCTCCACCCTCCAGCCTGTGACGACAGTTCTCGAGCAGACCAGAGAGGATGTGGCCTCCCAGTCATCCAGGAGAGCCGACCACAGCCACGGGACAGCAAACCCAAACCAACACGTGGCAATTTGCAGTTTACAGATGGGCTCTGCATAGTGAATTTCATCCCCACCACGGGCCTTGGACACAGCGTCCTTCCTCACAGCCATTTCACAGATGTGAAAGTTGAGGCCCGTGGAGACATGTGCCTGGAACAAATTCCCTAAAGCTCCTGGGAGGTAGGAGCCCGGAGGAGGAGAGCCTCGGACTCCAGCCAGCGCCCTCCGCCTTCCTATAAGACAAGTGGGAGCTTCCATGTCGCCCAGCAGGGGCGCGTTCCTGCTCACCATCTACTGTGTTCTAGAGCACCTCTCCCTACTAGTGAATGAGAACCAATCAGGGCGAAACCATCGTCTGGCTGGTTTTCATGTCAAACTCTCCACTTCTGGTGACCACCAGCTATGATAAATGACACACCCCAGGTTTTCTGGGGATGGTCCTGATGTCCAATATTCACACCAACTGCTGGGTAACACATTGAGAAAATACGGCCACCCTCTTGCTCATGATGGAGCACCGTTTCGGCAGCTCCTCTCTCAGCTCCCAACTGTAAGGAAAGGTTGGGAAAGGCAAAAACACAGTGGGGACCCAAGGCATTCCTGGCATTGGGCTAACATCAAGGGGCCACCATCGATTCTGATCCCCCAACCCTCAGTGTGATTACCTACAACTGGCAGGTGCACTGGGTTGAATAGTCACCCCCAAATTCATGTCCACCCAAAATGTCAGAGTGTGACCTTATGTGGAACTAGGATGTCTGCAGATGTGATCAGTTAAGCTGAGGTCACACTGGGTTAGGGCAGGCCCTAAATCCAACAACTGGGATCCTTATGGGAAGAGGAGAGGACAGAGACACAGGGATGATGGCCACATGAAGCCAGAGGCAGAGACTGGAGGGAGGCAGTCACAAACCCAGGAGCACCAGGAGCCCCCAAGAGCTAGAAGAGGCAGAAGGGATCCTCCTCTCGAGCCTCAGGAGGGAGCACAGCCCTGCCCACACCTTGATTTCAGACTGCTCAGTCCGGACTGGGAGACAGTGAATTTATGTCGTTGTGAGCCCCCCGCTTGTGGTCATCTGCCCCAAGACACTCATGCAGCCGCCAACAAAGTTAAGCTCGGAGAAGGTCAGTAACCGGCTGAGCTCCCTAGGCTTCCGAGCAGCGGAGCCAGGCCCAGTGTCCCAGTCCTCCTTCAGCTCCTGCAGCGCCCTCCCCACCATGTCCACTTCATCTAGAACATTCCTCCATCCCCGCTTACAGGCTGCTGATTACCATGAAAGATTTGCAAACGTCCCCACTTCCACCACATCCAAATTAGTCATTACAGGAAAGAAATCCAGATAAAAATACCCAAACCCGGGGAGCGCCCGGGAGAGAATCAGCACATCCACGAACGGCCCGCAGCACCAGCATCTGGACTCGCAGGCAGCCCAGCTGCGGGAGGGCCGCCCACCTTCCAGGCCCGGGCCAGGGTCCCCTCCGTGCCAGTTCCAGCCAGCCTGCAAGGTCCCCACTCCTGGTGCCATGTTTGCCTTCTTCATCAACCAAACAAAGCAGGAGAGACGCACACAGAGCCTTGGGAAAGCGGGTCGGTACATTCTTCCCGCCGTTGCCAAAGAGCGCCGGGCGCAGGGGCAGCGGGGGAGGGGACAAGTTACCGTGCACGCGTCCAGCTGCATCAGGATGTAATAAAATGTGTTGCTAAGATACAAGTACCAAAGAAGTTCATTAAAGGACACTTTAAGCCAAGCTGCCAGACTCTTCTCCCTTTAAAGGCTACTTATTTGGTCCTGTCCCTCGTGTTTATAATTAGATCGACAATATGAGAGCGGCGGTCCCCATTCGAGCCCACTCAGCAGAACTTGTTAATAAAATAACTTCAACAAGGCGCCGACTTCGGCCGGGGCGGCTGCAGGCCCGTTTTATTTACAGAAATATCTTTGAGTTCCACTTACTTACCTAGAGAGCTGAATGTTCCCGAAGAACCTCAACGGCCCTCCAGCCGGGCAATCGACCGCTTTCCCCTGACAGGGGCTGCGGGGAGGGGGTTGTCTCTAGAGCCCAGAACCACCAACTCTGAGGGCTCACTCTCTGACGCTCGTGTCTTAGCACCTGAAGGTTATAGAAGCTGAGTGCTCAGTCCGTGGACGCCACGTGAGATGCGGACTGGGGGAGATAGGGGCAGGACGTTACTAGATCCCAACCCAGTGCGACGGAGCTATGCAGGGGCACTGGCCTGGAGGAAGGACACCAGCCCACCTCAGCTAGGCCTGGATGATGAAGAGGAAGGAAGTGGGGCTCGGGGAAGGAACTTGGAGAGGCGATCAGAGGACGCACCGCGAAGGACACAGCTTGGATCTGGCTTCAGCGGTGTCCCCCTGGGCCAGCAGCATTTAGAAAAGGCCTTAATGCATGCACTACCCAAATCCACACCTCACAAGATCTCACAGATGCAGCACTTTCTGGTTTCTCCTGAAGTATCAAAGGAGAAGGCTGCATGGGGCCCAGGCCACGGGGTGACGGGTGACGGGTGGTGCCAGGCCATGTTGCCCCCACCCCACTGCAGGGCATGGTCTCTCCAGAGGGCCTGGCCCTCAGCAGGACCACGCACTGGCCCACGGGGTCAAAGTTTGCAATTCTGCATAAGTGAGCACATCTCAGATTGTAATTAGGCAGTTACAGAATCCTTGATGAGCCTTAGCATTTCTGAACAGGATCTCAGCGTACGGAGAACCAGCCTGGTCTCCCATCCAATTGCCGTCGGTTGCTGTTTCCCCTTGGCTAATTAGATGCTGGTTTGGTGGACAAAGGATTCAGAACAACCAGTTCTATCCTGGGACAGCTCATCAGGGATTTTCTCCAGACTTGGAAGTTAAAATTGCCCATCCGGTAGCTTCCAGCCTCTATTCAAAATTCTGCGCCATGGAAGGGCTGCTCCCTCTTATACATTATAGCCAGTTGACGATTTAAGGGCAGGGGTCAGTCGTGCTGGAGAGGACAGCTCCCCTGCCCCGTCCCATCAGCTCCCCGACCTCCCTCACATTCACATGTCACTCTCTCCCAGCCACACTGGCCTCCACTGGAAATGCCAGGCGCGCCCCGCCTCAGGGCCTTTGCACAGGCTGTTACCTCTGGATGGAACACTCTTCCTGCAGAGAGCCACGAGGCTCACTTCTCCAGCCTCCACAGGCCTTCGCTCCACAACTGCCTTCTCAAGGAAGGGCTTACGTCACAGAGAGCTCTGTCACCCTGTTCCCTTCCAGCCCTCTCCCTACACTTAACACCCCAGGTCCCCCAGGTCCCGGCTCCTGCTTTAGATGCAGGCCATAGGTGGCTCCTCGCAACCTCCCTGTGACGTGCCCACCGGCTGGTGCTGCAACCATGGCCACATTCAGGACCTCTCTGATCTCTGCCCACGATGATGCCCGCAACTGTCGTGTCACCTGTCAAGCCAGGACGAGCCCCTGGAGGGGCCTTCTTGAGCACGTGCCCCCTTGGCAGTGGCAGCTGGGAGGAGGCTGGCGACGTGGGCAAAGAAAACTCTGCATTCAGTGGGGCTGTCAAATGGTAGTTTAAGAAATAACTCTGGCATTTATCTGTGGTGCGTTTATTACCACTGAGACGAGACGCATTAATCACAGAGAAGAGTTGGTATCACTGATTGTAGGAAATGCTGCTTGTCACTTTGTAACCTGCATCTCACGTTAAATTCTGGATCACAGTCTCTAATATGTATATATTTTTAATTGCATTTTCAAGTTCATTTACATGTACAGATTGGCTTTCCGCCTGAATGACATCAAAGAGAAACACATCTCCCTCTCTTTCTCTCTCTCCCCTGCCCCATCCCTGCCTTTTTCTCTTTTGTGGGGCAAAAAACTTCTCCCCAGATGGATTACAGTATCACCCAGGGGCAGCCTGCTGGCACCCCCCAGGGAGACCCCAATGGACCTCTCCCAACAGGTGTTTCAGGTAACTTTTTGCTGATTCCACGCAAGAGCTGAAAAGGCAGTCGTGATTTCCCCTAAAGATGACTGCTCCCCTCATATTACAATCTCTTAGCACCTTTTCCGTTTAGGAGGGTGACTCTCCCCATGCAAGCCCACAGTCAGTCTCTGAAGGCAGGAGTGCACGCGGGCAAGCTGGGTCACAAACACCCCTGCAGGGACTCTTTCTGAAGCAGCTTTTTGAAACTTACCTGCACCTAGAGAGCTGCAATCTGGTTCAGTGAGTCTCATAAAATGGGCAATTCCAGAATGTTCTGGGTCCTGCCAACGTTGCCAGTCCCCTATTTGTGCCAATCAGGGGGTCAACTGCTCTTAAAGTCTAAGGATGGCTCTGAAAACCGCCCCCCCCCGGGTGTTGCCCTGGGGTCCATTCTTGGCGGTCCTGTTGTCATAGAGGACATCCTGTGCAAGACCGCAGCACGTCACACAGCGAACCCCCACCAGGATGCTTCCCAAAAACACCCTCCGATGAATGAAATGTAACTATTTGAACAAAAACGACAGGCAATTCTCGCACAACTGTGGTGTGTGATCAGGAAGACTGGTGTCCCCCAGGGCTCCATTCTGGTTCCTGGGTGCCATCCCCATCCCCTGCGCAGGGCCTCAGTTTCCCACGGGTGACATGGGGCTTGGCAGAGGCGCCCCACAATGCTCCCCCTCCCGTGGCTCTCCCATCTTGTGCTTTGAGCCGTCATGCCAAGTCTGGGGGGACACCCACCCTCAATTTCCACCAAATCCCAAATTCATGACTCAGTCCCAGCAGGGGCCACACCAATCCGTGGACACAACAGCAACCCAGGGGTTTCTGTCCCGACTGAAAGCCATCTACTTCTCCAGGGCAGTAACCTCTCTGGGTGCTGCCCGCTTTCTGCGTCGCCCACTATGGCTGATAAAGTGATTCTGCGAACCGCTCCCTCTAACCCCACTGCCCTGCTGCATGCTGGGAATTACGCCAGGCACTTGGTCCGCACATCCTCACTAATCCTCAGGACAACCTGGCCTGGGAAACAGCATTATCCCCACTTTGAGATAAAGATCCAGCCACCTGCCCCTCCTGTTTTAAGTACTTGGAGGCTGAGGAGCCACTCAGCCTTGGACAAAAAAAACAACCCCAAATATCCCCCAAGGAAGCACTTCTTTCTGCTGTTTTAAAACGACTGACACAGATGCCAAGCAAAAAGAAAAAAAAAGTAAAGTGCGGCCCAGCTGAGACCGCACGGGATGCCCGCTGTCGGCAGGCGGAGGCTGAAACCAGAACGGAGCTGGATCAGCAGTTTCTCACCACGCTCTGGAAACTGCTACCACAGAACAATAAGTAACCACCAATAAAAAAAAAAAAAAATCTTAAGGAAGCATGTTTGTTCCTTTGGAAAACAGAGGCCATTTCAAAATGAGAAGATGCCTCCACACTGCAGTGTGAAATAACACTAAAAACAAGAAGAATCCCAGTAGCAGAGCCAGAGGGGGCCAAGGGAGGGCCAGCAAAGCAGAGGGGGAGGGCACGGACCCAGGGGCTCTTCACCCGAGGATGGGGAGGAGAGTGTGCTCTGGGGCCAGTCCAAACCTCAGCTTCCATGCTGCAGAGACCCCTCCCTGCACCCAGCCTGCCGCCCATTCCCCACCCTGGTGCCCCATGCAGAGACTGGATGCAGACCCAAGGTCTCCACCAAAGTTCTATGACCTTGTACTCCAGAGTAAAGGTCCCACTCATCATCACGGACCAGCTACCTCGAATTCACCAGGCCTTGTCCCTGACACGCTAATTCCACTTAACTTTTATCTTAATGCATGTCCTGGACCCTTTTCTAACTCGTGGCATGAAGTGCTATCATCCCCGCCCCCTTGCCCCCCCCCCCCACTCCAGCAGAGGGGCGAGGACCATGAGGCCCAGAACTGGATTACAGCCCCTCCACTCACTGCTTGTGTCATGTCAACAAGCCCCTCGATCTTTCTGGGCTTCAGCCTGTCCTCAATAAAATAGAAATTAGGAGTAGGCTTTCTCCAAAGCGTTATGTGAACAGTGAATGGGTTGGTCCAAGAGAGGCCGAGGAGGGGCTTGGCTCAGGCTAGCCTCGAACAAGGAAGCTGGGACTGAGGATGGAGAATCAGAAGATGACCACCAGGTCCCACCTGCTGAGGACCCGGGGCTTAATGCATTGTCCTGTAGAACCCTCTGAGCGCCTCTCTCATGTCATTTCTTGAGCACTTACCGCATGCCACTCTCTGCTACCTGATTTGCAAGGGGCTCTGATTCCCATTTTACAGCCACTGAATGTGGGACAGACACAGGAGGATGGCGCTGGGTCTACAACTCCTCTCTGTCCAGTTCTAAAGCCTGTGCTGAACCTCTTTGTTACATGCCTCTCGGAGACAGAAGTTAAAAACCTTCTTGGCGGCCCTCTTCTGGTAGAGAAATCAAATCCAGAGTCCTAGTTCCTTAAACAATGTACATTCCAAACAGCGTAGCCATGCTGCACCCTCCTCCGGAAACCTGCCTCTTCCCCTGAAGTCCCCCCGTGTCTGGGATAAGGGCCTCCTTGAGTCCCCCGCGTGTCACCATGCCAAAATGCTGCTCGGCGGCAAGAGCCCATGTGGCTGGAGAAGGCAGGCGCTTGCTCGGACCCAGCGGCCAGCTCCGGTGGGCAACCAGGCAGCAGCGTGTTTCGTATGGGCTCATCCAAGTGATGTGAAAACGGGAGCACGCCCGTGACTCGCTTCCCGGACAGACAAAGGTATCGGAGGAAAAACTTGCTAAATCACAGGGCTAATCATCATAGCCAGCAGCTCTAATGAGGCATCGTGGGATTACCAAAGTTATTATCAGAGTCATCTCATTGAAAAAATTCAAAGCTAATTGAAATCAATTGTACAGCTCCGTCAGCAGCTGTTTTAAGAGGCTAAATATCAAAGCGAACCCTGGACTAGCTGGAGAAGAAGGTTCTATCACGAGCCACGGGGCAACAGGACACCCTCACTTGGAAAAGGACGTGGGGAAGAGTCCTGAGCAGCAATGCAAAGGTGGTGGCACCTCAGGCGCAGGGCGGGGCTCAGCAGGTGTCTTCTGTGGTCACGGATGCAGGGACCACAATTCCCTTCAATCTACCCCTTCGCTTCCTGGTTGAGATAGGTCCTATTACTACACCCACTTTACGGAGAGGAAGCTCAAGGCAGCAAAATGACTTGTCCAAGGCTACCCGGCCAGATGTGGGGAGCTGGGATATGAACTGCGGTGTGTGACGTTAGGGTCTCTGCTCTTGTGGCTACATCACGTTTGACTCTACAACAGAAGACACCGTCTCAGCGGTCCCAAGCTGTTTGACCTTGGGAAGCTGCCCTTCTCCGATCTGTCCAGCAGGAAAGATTCCCCTGCCCGGCCTGCCCCCAAGTCATGGGATTAGCCTGACAATCAAATAAAAAGACAGCATCAAAGAGGTGATGGAACAGACAGACCCGTCGAAGAGTATGGTGCTGCAGACAGCCGAGGCATGCGTCTCTGTGCAACTTGTCTCTCTGCTTCTCTACAGGTGGAAGCGTCACCTCCTTGGAGCGATCCCCCAAGCACCCCATCAGAGCACACCCTCCCACCTGCTGCCCAAGTGAGCCCGGTGGTTGAACAGCTCATGCAGACGCCTCACTGAGCTTCAATTCAAGGGATAGGAAACGGTGGATACACCTGTCTCCCCAGCTATATGTGAAAATGTTTGCAGAGACCGGTGAAAGCATTTTGTAAGTGTAAAAAGCCTTACAAAATGAGACGTCACTGTTGCTAATACCACACCACCCGCCATCACGTCCATATGCCCAGTACTCGGTGGATGCTCATTCAAGGCTTGTGGAATTCAACCAAGTTCTTCCCAAGACAGATGTGCACAACAGGATGTCAAGTGTAAAAAGCAAGCTGAGACATGGTATGCTTGGTGCCTGCACTGCGCGTGTTTATCTGTGTTACAGGTGTCTGTGTGCGCACAGAACATGCCCTGCTCTCATCCCCAAGCAAGGACGGGGTGGAAAGAAGGGGGCTTGTGTTTTCGCACCTTCAGATTCGTACTATGAACCTTTTTCCAAGCAAGCATGTGTTGCTTTTACAATAAAAACTTTTTTTGAAAGCAGAATTCTTCTTTATCTCCTCATTGTTAAGAGAAATAATAAAAAGAACATTGGGGGCGCCTGGGTGGCTCAGTGGTTAAGCGTCTGCCTTCAGCTCAGGTCATGATCCCAGGGTCCTGGGATGGAGCCCCGCATCGGGCTCCCTGCTCCGCGGGAAGCCTGCTTCTCCCTCTCCCACTCCCCCTGCTTGTGTTCCCTCTCTCGCTGTGTCTCTCTCTGTCAAATAAATAAATAAAATCTTAAAAAAAAAAAAAAAAAGAACATTGATCACCGTCTTCCTTAGTTAAGATTTTTCTTCAGGAGAATGGTAATTATTTTCTTAGTTCAAAAACAAATCCTCTCATTTTCAGTACGTAATCCTGAAAAGTTATTAACTGACTTATATTATGTACGTATTACACGCACTTCATATATATACTTATTGGTACATATTGACACATTTGTTACTTATTTCATTTATCATATACTTTATAGTCAAAATAAAAGCAGTAATACAGACATAACTGATAAATACGTATATATGTATATGTACATACACACACTTACATTTTTTTATTTTTTAATTTTTATTTATTTATTTATTTTTTTTTTTTGCACACTTACATTTTTTTAAACCAACTGACCAGAGTTGCTAACTAGGTTTCTAGAAGCTCCACCCCTCAGCTCTAAGCTCTGGTGAAGGTAGGAGGAAGAGGATCACCAAGTGGTGCCCCTGTCCTCACAGCCTGTTAGTTCTGGTCACCCAGGGCTACGGGGCCAGCAGCCTCCCAGCCTCCTCCCCCATGTCATGCACAGGTCCCATCGTCCATACGAGAGCCTCCCTATGCAGGGGACAAACATCTAAAGAGCTCATATGGCCTGGCTGGGCCAAGCAGGGAGGGAGTTCAGGGCTCCTTTTTTCTCCTCCCTTCCCACCTGCTCCCAGCACCATTCCTGCCCCTTCTTGATCTGTGAGCACTTTCCAAGCCTACGGTGTAAAATCCAGGCCTTCCATCCAGGCGAGTGATGCCTTCCTTGCTCTGGCCCCAGCTCGCCTTCTCTGATGTCCCTCTTCTGCTCTCTCCCATGGTCTTACTGCCAGAAAGCTCACAGCACCTGCAGGTTTCTTCAGGCCATTGTCCCTTAGCGGGCTCAGCCACCAGTTTCTCCCATCCACAACCCCAGGTGTCCTCGAGGACCCCTCCCCCAACCCCCTCCAGGAAGCTATCCTCAGTCTCCAGGCCAGGAACAACACTGGTGTTCCCACAGTGTGATTTTCCCAGCACTTTTCCGGAAACATGGTTATCTATGCCTTACTCTTTGGTGAGGTTTCCAAGGGCAGGGAATTGTGGGTCTTACTCATTTCTATGTCTGCTCATTTCGAACATATGAGAACCTGCCACTTATTGCGTGCCTACTATAGGCTAGGGATTTGGCGAGGACCATTTGGTAAATCACTGCTAATCCTCATGCCCATCTTGTGACAAGGTCATCCACTCGCTCAACAAATGTGCATTCAGTCCCTACAAAGCACTGCCTTGAGAATATAGGGGCAGAGGTAAAATAGATGGAGCCACCGCCCTTCACGGAGCTTACAGTCTAGCACAAAGCAGACAGGAAAAGATCCCAGAGAGACAATAGCCAGCACTCTCTAGAGGCAAGGAAATGCTCAAGGTGCCAGAGAAGCTGCCGGAAGCAACCATAGAGACAGCGCTGCCATGTGCAGGAGGGAGATGGAGAGTGCCCTGAGCGGAGACCAAGCAGAACCAAGCAGAGAGTGCCCTGAAGCGGAGACCAAGCAGGGCAAGCAGAACATACCAGAAGGGGCAAGAGGAGATACAGTACGTTATTCATGTGGCCAAGAGAAGGAAACAACCCAAATGCCCGTCAACTGGTGAACAGCCAAGCAAACTGTGGTCTACCTGTACAATGGAATATTATTCAGACACAAAAAGGAATGAAGGGCCACCACCTGCTACCACTGGGATGAGCCTTGAAAACATGATGCTCAGTGAAAGAAGCTGGTCATAAACAGAGCACATCGTGTGATTCCATTCACAGGAAAGCCAAAATAGGCAACTCTCTAGAGACAGAAGGCAGATCAGTGGTTGCTTAGGGCTGGGCGGGGGTGGGCAGCGAGTGAGAGCCAGGGGGTTTCTTTCTGAGGAATGAAAATGTTCTAAAATTGATGGTGGTGACAGTCGCAAATCTCTGTGAATATACACAAAAAACCCATTTAATTGTGCATTTTAAACGGATGAATGATAGGATAGGTCAACTGTACTTCAATAAAGCTGTTCTGGGTTTTGTTGGGGGGGGGGTTTTGTTTGTTTGTTTGTTTTTACAGGGGATGCAGTGAGGAGGCTACTGCAATCTTCCAACTAAGAGGTGATGGAGGAGGGGCCCGAGTGGTGGGGGGGGGGGTGTAGAGGAAGAGGGACTCCAGGAACAGGGTTCAGGTGAGGGTGGGAGGGACATGGGCTGTTGGGGGGTAAGGGTGGTGGTGGGCAAGCCAGGGCTGGGGGTTGCTGTCCTAGTCCATACTCTTCCCTGCAGGGGATGGAACGTGGAACTTTGGGACACTTTTCTCTTTAGCACATAATGATGCTATCAGAAGCATGACAACTTCCACTCAAAGTCAGGAAGATGAAAATTTACCCTCCTGGATAGGGACAGCCTTGAAGGAAAGCCTGGAAAATGGCATGTCCTTTTACCAAAGGACTGCAAACAATCGGGAGCTTTCGGAATAAAACCCAGCCTGCAATTTCCTTTGGTAGATACTTCCAAGGCAAAGTCCCTCTGGTGTCCACCACGGCTAGTGAATCACAGTGAAGACATGATTCAGCGCCCGGGTGCATGCCACATACATAATACCCTTCAAGAAGACATATTTTTATGGCTGCACTTAAG
This sequence comes from Mirounga leonina, assembly GCF_011800145.1. Classification (NCBI taxonomy): domain Eukaryota; kingdom Metazoa; phylum Chordata; class Mammalia; order Carnivora; family Phocidae; genus Mirounga; species Mirounga leonina. The sequence goes on along the minus strand of NW_023270739.1, from coordinate 1,427,718 downwards.
GACAGCCCCTCGGAATCCAGAGTCCATCAAATCGATGGATCGAGCGGCACAAGAGGCCCCAAGTTCACCTCTGGGGGGTCTCTCTCTCACAAGGCCACACCAGCCCGGGCTGCAGTTAACACAGAAGGCTCTTCTCCCTCTGTGGTGAAGCTGAACTTCATGAAGTTCAGGTCTGGAAATGCCCACTACATGTGACACCTAAATGTCGTGCTGAGAACTCCAAAGAGGGAAGGAAAACAAACAAACAAACAAACGAACAAAAAAACACAGTATTCATGATGGGTCTGTTATTTACACGGAAGTGCTTGTTGCTTGACAATTTAGATAAAAATGTTACTGCCTCTCTGCATGTGCTGCAAATTCATGGCGTAAAACCACTGGAGCAACTAATGGAGTCTTCACACATCACATGTCCTTAAAGACGAGGGGTCCGTCCTCCACTGGAATTCAAAACCTGGCAGCCAGGCGCAGCCACACCTGGGAATGCAGCCTGGCCAAAACTCAGCTCTGACCAACTCCCCACACCTCCTTTTTCTTTTTTTTTAAAGGAAAAAATATGAACTCCGTTTTCAAACAGTGAGGTCCTATGGAAGCTGGTTTCCTGTTTATCCCCTAGTCCACCAATGGTGGGAGACACTGGAGAGTTATACAGGATTTGTATCTCTCTACTTCTGACCGGCAACCAACCTATTTACTTCTGCGAGTCCTTGATAAACATCTTTAAACACTCGTCCATGTTTCTAGAAATCACTGAAAAAATTCCAGTGTCAAGGGTGTGAATGGGAAAGTGATGGCTGGGCACCAAAAGATATTACTCAGCTGCTATTGTATTTCTAACAGAAGCGGATAATGGGGTCATCCGTTCGCTTTACTATCTAGTTCACCATCCACGTATGCACTTTTAATTGAAACTTAACCTTTACATCCCACATTCCAAGCAGGCGCAGCACAAAAACACATCTCTGGACGTGTAAATGGTATGAATTTCTTCCCGAGCAAACCTATAAATGAGCACTACCTTTAATTTTATGTTGAGTCAAAAACAAACTCTAAAATACTGGCCTTTTCATACCTGCTCCCACATTTCTGCTACTCCAGGGCAGGCTCCGAGGTGACCAAGCAGAGCCCCCGCTGCTCCGCTTCCAGACCCTGGGTGCAGCCCAGAATCACCTCCAAAGAGCCTGTTCATGGACCTTTCCCCAGCCGAGCTGCCAATCACCACCAAACTCTCCCAAGGAGGGAGAGACGAGTAAATGTTAAGTCTACCCAACTCATTTCATAGGTGACCTCTGAAAGATTTCACCGCGGAGCTCGGGAGAGACAAGGCAGCTTTATTAGCATGCTGCACCACGGCCCCGGCCCCCTCCCCTCCCTCTTTTATGAGCCCTTGTTATATAAAATGCCACAAAGGGAAGAGGAAAAACAACAGACAGTTCCAAACACAAGTTCCGATGGCCAGGCCCAAGGCTGGCTGCTTACCATATGTTATATTTAGTCATTTAAAAGAGAAACATTTTTAAAAGGCCAGAGAACAAAAGTTTTCCTTGTTCCCTTTCTTTCTGAACACACACTCAACACACACAAAAAGATGGAGGTACATTCCATTCGCAAGCATCTCTCCTTCCCCGAGTTCAAATTTAAAGGCAAAGACAGCCTGGAGTAGGAAAGCTCCTTCCCCGAAGCTGCACTGGAGCCTCCAAACACAATTTCAAATGTTTCTCTCAGCCTCATCGAAATTCCGGCATGACAGATAATAAATAGCTACTCATTTACTATCATCATAAAATTTTAAACAGCCTTGAAACAGTTGCTACAACACAGAAGAAATGATCAAACCCAAGCCCTGAAAAGCCACTCCAAATAGTAAAACTATTGCCATGTAGAAGCACACATAAAGACATTGTTGCAATAAATGCTGTGGATTACTGGATTCTCTCCCTCTCCCTCCCTCCCTCTCTCTCTTAAATCTTCCACTCAGAGCATAAGAGTCAACAACTTGTCGTTCTACCCAGTGAAAAAGGGCTTAGCATCCCTCGCTATCACACTGTACCGGATTTGGTGATGCGGTTTTTTTTTTTTTTTCTAAAAAAAAAAAATAATAATAATAAAGTATCTGATTTGATTCTACACAGCGATTAAACATCTTTGTGCTCAGCGAAGGGTCTTCCAACCCCTCCCCCTCCAAAAATGGCATCAAAGCAATCAAAATGGTAATGCCGGGCCTGGGTCCCCTCCCCCCGCGAACTCCCCGACTTCGCCGGGGCCGCGCGCCGGACCCCCCTCCGGCGGGAATGGAAGCTTCCACGCCTGGACGGGGGCGCGGGCCGGGCGGGCGGGCGGGCGCGCGCGGCCGGGGGGGGGGGGGCCGCGGCACCGACAGAAAGGGGTTAATGCATTCGTCGCAACCCTCCCGTCCAGCCGGGCGCCCCCGACCAGGCGCGGACCCGCGGGGACAGCCATCTTTCTTTCCGCAGTCCCCGGCCCCCTCCTCTTCCGCACGCCCCCTCCCACCACTTTTCAACTTTAAAGACTCGAAATTTACACCCGGCCTCCGAGTTCTCCCGCTCCGCGGTCGCCGCCACCCCCGCCGCTCTCGTCCCTGTCTCTCCCTCCACCGAAAACCCCTCCGGGGAGGGGGCATCGGATCCGCGGCCAGGAGTTGGGGGAGGACGGAGGGGGCCACCGCGGCGGCCGCAGCGGGGGCGGGGGCGGGGGCGGGGGCGGTGCTGTCCAAGTTTGGTGCTGGCGGCGGCGGCCGGCATTCCGAAGGAAGCGCGATCGATGGCCAGGGGGCGCGGCGGGGCGGGGGCGGGCCCGCGGAGGGGAGGGGCCGCGGGGAGGGGCGCCGGCGCCCCCGCCCCCGCCAGCCTCGGAGCCCCGGGAGCGCCATTGGCTGCGCCGCTCAAAGTTCTCGGCTCCGGGCGGCGCGGGGAAGGGGCGGGAGCGCGTGTGCGGGGAGCGGGGCGCGCAGGGGGAGGAGCGGAGGGGGAGGGGCGCGAGCGGCGGGGAGGGAGGGGGCGGGGGCGCGCGGCCGGCCGCGCTCTGGCGGCGGCATCTGTTCGTGGTGCTGAAACCCCGAGCGCTGAGCTCAGCGTAACTAAGTCACAATGGACAACTTTTCCTCCCCGGAGGGGCCGGGAGGGGGGTCGGCGGCCGTGCCCCCCACCGCGAGGCGCTCGTCGGGTGTCCCAATCCACGCCCGCAGGCCAGAGACCAAAGTTGGGGCAGAACTGGGGGGTCCTGGGGGCGCCTTTCTTTTGTTCCCCGGGAGCTGGCGTCAGGTTCCGAGAATAAAAAGTGATGCTGGAGAAGTGGAGGGGAGGGGGGAGCCCAGAGGAACGATTCTTTAAATCAGATTTGCAATGGAATCCAGAAATCGCTTCCAAGGAGTTTGGTGTCCAGGCCCGAAATACCGCCCCCCGCCACCCCCACCCTCACACCGGCGTGAAGTGGGGGACACCAAGCCGGGAGAAATCGCCACATTCCAAAAACATGTCCACCAACTCAAAATGGACGCCGGGCTGCTCGCCGCCTTTTAAGTGCAGCTTCTCTCTTTCGGCCACTGCGGGAGCCTTGCTCTCCCCCCTCGGCCTCCAAGAACCCGGCTCTTTCTTCCCAGAAAAAGGGGGGGCCGGGTAACTTTGAGGGCTGCAGACTCCTTTGGGAGTCTGAGCGTGCGGCGCCGAGGCCGGCACTTTTTAGGGTGCTGCCAAAGTGCCGGGCGACCCCTCCTCCCACCGCGGGCGGAGTTGGGGGGCGCAGGCTCCAGCTCGCTTACTTGTGTGTCGTTGAGCGCGGCGATCCGCGGCTGCCTTTCGTGGAGCTGCTTCTTGAGGTCGCCGTTCTGCGGAAACACGGAGGAGCGGGCTCAGGCCGGCCGCCCCGGGGGGTCGAGTGCGCCCGGGGCCCCGCGGGCCGCAGCCCCCCCCCCGGCAGCTCGCGGGCCGGGCTGTCCGCAGCGCGCCCCAAGTTCCCCGGGCTGCGTCCCGCACGCGCGGCGGCCGGGCAGTGCCGCGCGGGGCCGCTTACCTGTGGCTGCCGCCTCATCGGGGCAGCTCGCGGGGCGGGGCGGGGGCCGCGGCCACCCGGCGGCGCGCCCCGAGCCGTGCAAGTTTGCAGGCAGGGGTGCGTGTGCGAGTGAGTGTGAGTGTGACTGTGTGCCGGGGGAGGGGGGAGGAACAAAGAGCCAAGTAAACACGGCGAGTCCGTGTCGAGCAAAGCTCATAAATATTCAAGTCGCGTCCTAATCTCCCCAACACACACACGCGCACGCCGCAATTCCGCTCGGGCTCCGGCCGCCACGCCGCTGCCAGCCCGAGCAACAATCGCCAAAACTACTTTTGCAAACTGTGCGGGGCTGCACGGGGGTGGGGGCCGGGAGGGGGTCGGCCCACACTCTCACACAAACACCCCGGGGCAGGCTCACGAAGGGGCCCCCTCCTGGCACCCTCAGTCCTGCAGACCCTGCGTGGAGAAAGAGAAGATGCGGGGCTCAGGTCCCGCGGGCTCCGGACCCCAGCCCCCCAAACTGTGCAGGACTGCAAGAGAGGAGGGAGGAGGAGGAGCCCGGGGGGCGGGGGGCCGGGCACGTAAAAACTCCCCCCAGCCCCGGGGCAGCGTCGAGGAGGAGCCCTTTCCGGGCACCTTCAGCCGTGCAGACCCTGCGACGACGAGGAAGAGGACGCCGGGCTCGGGTCCCTGAAGCCCCCCCCCAGCCCCCCACTCCTGGCCTGGGGCCCGGGTCGCCTACCTGGTGGCGCGCGAGTTCCACGGCGAGCGCCTCGGGCCGGCTCTGCAGCTCCATCCCGGCAACTTGGGCAGCACTTTGCGCTCACTTTGGCCCCGGCTCCCGGGAAGTTGCGCGACTCCACGGGGGCGGGAGCGGGCGGGGCGGGCCGGGCCTCCGGGGAGGGAGGGGGCACAGGAGCCCCCTCCCCCAAGGCCGAACGGGAGGGAGGGAGGGGGGTCTGGCGAGGGGGAAGAAAGGCGGCTGGGCGCCGCGGCGCCGAGCCCGCGGCCGCTCCAACTCCTCAGGCTGCCCGGCAAGTTGCGCCGGGTCCCCGGGCCGCCCGCGCTGGCCGGCGCATGGCCCCCAGGCGCCGGGAGCCCCGCGCAGCCCCGCGCAGCCCCGCGCGCGTCCGCCCCGGCGCCACCGCCGCCCGCGCGAGCCGCCGGCCGGCAGGGACTATATTTCCTCCGGCGCGCGCCTGGATCTCGTTGGCCTCGGCAAAGTTGTGCCTCGGCGCGACGCTGATTCGGCAGTGCCCGGATGGAGCGGGCCGGGGCGGCGGGGGGCGGGGCCGGAGCCCGCCGCCCGCCCCGCCCCGCCCCGCCCGCGCGTGCGCACTGCAGCCCCGCCGCGGCCCGGTGCCCGACCCGAGAACAAAAGTGGCGGGGCGGAGGGGCGCAGCCTCGCGGGGCCGCGGTCGGGGCTGCCGGCCGCGGGGCCGTTCCGGCCGGACGCCCCTCCACCTCTGCGCCCCCCGCCCGGCCAGACGCGAGGAAACCGGGCCGCGCTGCCCAAGGCCGGGGCTGCGGAGACTTTCCGGTGGGAGGGGAAAAAATGTCCGTTTTCTTCCGTTTCTTTTCTGTTCTGGCTCTCGCTGCGCCCTCTCTTCCTCTACTCCCTCTTCCTGCCTCGGGCAGCCTCCCTCTGCTGCTTTATTTACACTGCCTGCCGTGCCCTCCCGCCGCCCTGCACACCGGCGCGGCTTCTCGGGAGATTGCGTTGGTCCTGCCGCCAGATTCCCCCACCGCCTGATGGCCACCGTGTTGTTTCAACAGTATGAAAATTGATCTCTTGACTCTTCCCTTAGTAATCTTTTTTTTTTTTTTACACTCACAATTAAACTCTCAACAGATGTCACTGGACTTTTTAAGGCTGTTGTTAAAAATCGTAAACACGCCCGGTCAATGTGACATGAAACAGTTACAAGTACAGCTTGCCGAGGTCGTATTCCAAAACTCCCAGCCCACGGCGAGGTTAATGTCTCCGAGTCGATATTACCATGGTGGAGTTACCATCCTCATCGATTATCGGCCGAGTGCTTTGTGCCCTCTCCATAGCATCCTGGTATGTTTGGAAGACGCTGGGGGCGGGGGGTGGGGGACGGTGCAGTCGTCTTTCAAAGGAAACGTTTAAACCAATAAATCAGTGTAACTTCATATTCCTGCACAGCACAAGATACGACGCAGGCGCACACGATCCACAGATGCCCCGCTCCGACATATGCCCACCCGCCACACGGCACTTCTGTCAGAAGTTGTTGGAATGTTTTTTCAGGTCAGGACCCCAGTGTGGCTCTGGCCTCCGTTTGGGCTTTTGCCACAAGTGACTTACGTGTTTGTCCCTTGGGCACCCAGATACCAGGGGCCTCTCATCTCTGACCCCAGTACCAGCCTTTAGAAAAAACTCGGTAACAGATCCCTGGTTAATCTGTGAGCTTTGTTATCCCACGCAAAACTAACACATGTTCTAAGTGGTCATGATCCATTTGGTCTAGCACCAACCAGGGACAAGCATGGTTCACCGAATGCAAAACAAAAGGGCTGACACTGGGCATCCTGAAGAGGCTCTGGCTCCTTCCACTCTGGGTTCAGCCCAACTCAGGATGGCATCCTCCCTCCTCAGTGCTTTCGCTGGCCTGGACACCAGCCTGGTAAAGTGGACCGCCCTGCGGGGAACAGTGGTCCGAGAGCCAGGGAGAGCTGTTGTGTGAGAGCCTTCCTGCTGTCATCTCTGTAAATGTCCCTGGCTTTTTGGTAAAAATTCATAATAATCTCGTTGGCCAGGTATGTCATTAAATCAACAGAGAGGACTCTCAGGTCATCTGTGACCCTCTCACGCTCGAAATGCCGGCTGGAGGAGACTGCTTTCTGCTGTGGAGACTTCGAAGTGCTGTCTGCAAGTTTCTGTTCATTAATTCAGGGCACAGTGATGCTCTTCTGCTTGGCTCTCTGTTGTTTTCGTAGCTACCTAATTCCTGAGCAAGCAACAAAGGCCCAGGGCTGGGGCACTCTCTGACAGTGAGGGAGCTGAAGCTGAAGTTCTCACGAGCAAACTTGCAGAGTCTGGTGTTGTCACTGCGGAGACACTGTTCTCTGACTCCGTCCTGCTCTCCCGGCTGCCCTCCCTTTGCCCATGCTGTGCCCTCCGTGTGGAGTGTCTTTTCCCTCACAACCTACCTTTTTAAAAATCCTCTTCATCTTCCTGTGTTCACCTCAAATACCCCCTTTTCTGGGAAACTTCCTTTAGTTTCTACACATGAATTCTTCACTCCTCCCCCGGGAGACCCACCATGCGGAGCTCTTTAGCATGGGGCGCATTCTGTACCATAATAAAGGTGATCGTTTTCTTCCCCATGGGCGCCCGAGCCAACTCTGAGTCTGGTCTGGGAGCAGAGCCCAGCATCAGTATGTTGATGGATGGTCCCGTATGCCTGGAACAAAGTAGGTGCTTAATAGAGGAGCAGGTGAGTGAGGGGTGGGTGGATAAATGGATGGATGGATGCTAAGAGAAATACAATCCGTTTCTGGAAAGGTGGGCCAAAATAATGGCCATAGGAGTGAGCAGTGTCTACAACCCATCCCAGAATCCATTATTTCTCTTCACCTGCATTGTGATCAAGTGGACAGGGGGCCTGGATTAGAGCTTGAATACCTGAGTTTGAGGTTAAAAATCGTAAACACGATTTGTTAAGGGCCCACCCCTTAACAGCCTCATGACCTTGGGCAAGTCACTCCACATCTCCTAGCCTCCGTTTCTTCAGATGTCAAAGGGGAATGGGAATTATCCAACCAACCATAGGTACCCCCAGATCCACTCAGGTCCTCGCAGCCTCAGACCTTGGCTACTTGCTCTGTGGGGAGCCCCAGTCACAGTCCGTCGCTGGCTTAACCAGTCAGAGGTGAGGGCCAGCCTGCAGCATGGTCTCCTGCACACGGCTGCCACAGCGGGGGTGGGGCAGCTCTGGCACCTCGTCCAACCCTGTGAACCGTGGGGGCCTGGCTGCTCCCTGCCTCCCCTGCTGGTTTCGAAGTGAAGCTTTGCACCTTGGACGTGGATCTGGCCCCCATGATGACCGACAAAGGCCGGAATAACACAAACTTGGAAGTCCAGGGGAGTTGGCTAGTACCTCATCAAATGAACTTAAAGCAACCAGAAACAGGATTCAGGAAGGAGCCAGCAAATCAATATCGCTCCCTTCCTTGGCTGGTTGGATGCTCTGGGTTGGATCCACTTTGTGTGAAGCGGCGGGCTTTGCAAGAATCCATCACCTTGACATTGCTTTCCTTCTTTCCCTCATCTTGCTGCCCTAGGATTGCACCCCAAAAATAGACTTTAAGGTTTGTTTTGCCTCTGTTTTCAAAGGACCCCCCGCTAAGAAGGGGGAGAGCTACAGGGTTCTGGTGAGGATTAATGAGATCACATCTAAGAAAGCCCTTAGTACACTGGAAAGAACAGAAAATGTTGGTGATAATTCTCAGACTAAAGAACTGGTCTTCAGTTTCTCCCCTGCATGAAAGGTTCCTATAAAAAGCCAAGGTGAATCTTGAAAGCAGCTCAGTAAGCATTTAATATGCACCCACATTGTACAGGGCCCTACACCAGGCGCTATGTGATAGACATCCGATTAGACGGATCCCTGGCTCTTGGGGGGACTCTGGTGTGGTGAGGTTCCAAGAGAGAAAACACAGACATAAGAAATGATAATCCCAGGGGCCCTGCATTAAAAATAGCACAGAATGAGGGGAATGGGGGAGTGGGGGAGGGAAAGGTTAATTCTGGGAAGGGTGGTCAGAAAGGGGCTGTCAAGAAGTCATTTGAGCAGTGCCTTGAAAGGGTAAGAACAGCATTTGTTCTGGGTTTTACCATTCATGAAGCATTCTCCATATCTGTGATCTCACTGACCCTCAGAGGAGTTCCAGGATGTAGGTTGGGCACCCCCAGTTTTGAAGGTTGAAGGACCAATGCGGAGGGCCCTAGCTTCACTGGGAGGGATGCACAGACTGAGGCAGAGGAGACCCGGGCTCTTCCACTTAGGAGCTGCGTGATCTTGGGCAAGTTGGCTGAGGACAGATTGGTTTGCAATGACAGGGAAGGGTACTGTAGCAGAGGAAGCAGCATAAGCCAAGGTCCTGAGGCAGAGACCTCGGAGGCCTCTAAAATTCTTACCCTTTCAAGGCTCTGCTGTAACGGTGGAGAGAAGTAGGGCGGAAAAGATCGTGGGACCAGACCACATGGGTTTCAATGTGGCACGCCGGCGGGGGGACCCGCCCAAGGTTTCTGCACAGTTCCGGTCAGCTCTGTGCACTGACATGACTGCATGGTGATGCGAAGGTTGCAGGACAAGGTGGGGGGCAGCTGGGAGGTGAAGGCCAAGATCCAGGACAGAGGTGCCCACCTGGCCTGAAGGAGAAGACAAGGAGAGAGGGCCACCACGGGCCCCCGCCGAGATGAAGCGTGGGGAGTAGCAGGAAGGGACTCGAATGTCTGGTGCGGGGCACACCCATGTGAGTGAGGTCTCGGGGAGGGTACAAATTTGACTTTCCATTAGTGATCCTGTTGTAGGCACCATTTATTGAGAGCTTTCCCTCTGCCCTCTGCAGAAGGCACCCTTTATTTCATGTGATCCTGTGGAGGGGAGTACAACTATCCCCACTTTCCAGATGAGTACACTGACACTCAAAGTGGTTCCGGAACCTTCCCAAGCTGCATAGCTATGGAGGTGGTATCCACGCACATCAGAGGCCTACGACAGTTCCGTTTGTGATTACTGTCCTGGGTAATATTTAACAGTGTCCTTTTTGACTCTCCAGTGTGTCCCGGCCTGGAGGACTAATTGTATGGTCAGCCCGCTATAGGGATGGGGGCAGAATTCACCCCCCCCCCAATTCTCATGGCTCCAGCGCCTGCTGTCTTCCCAGGACTCCACTCTGTCTCACCCGGCATGGTGCCCCATTATCTAGAGCAGTGGCCGGAGGTCAGGGTCGAAGCCTGGGGCACTGGTGCAGGGCACTCAGGTTCCAGCGGGGCTGAGCCACAGGACAACCTCAGCGTCACAGACTGTTACTCTGCTTCCTGCAAATGGGTGGCCAGGCCCTGTCCAGTGGCTTGCGCACCAGCTCGGAGCCTGCACGGTGTATCTGGGAGACGTCTGCCAAACACGGACAGGCTCAAGCCTGGAGCCTGCTGTCCCTGAGCATCTCCTGGAATGTCGCTGGGCACCTCCACTGGCCAAGCCCCGCTCTAAGCTCACCGGCCCCAGGGCGCCTGGGTGGCTCAGTTGGTTAAGCTCACCGGCCCCATGGGCAGCAGCATCCTCCACTGATCCTGGAGTCACCCTCTCCTCTGATGTCCCGTATCACACACACTTCAGGTAATTAGTTAAGTTGAGATCATACTGGATCAGGGTGGGGTCTACCTCCAATATGACTGATGTCCTTCTCAGAAGAGGAGAGGAGGGACCCAGAAACACATGGGGACAATGCTATGTGATGACAGAGACAGAGATTGGAGTCCCTAAGTCAAGAAACGCCAAGGATTGTCAGAGCCACCAGAAGCTGGGGGAGAGGAGGCCTGGGAAGGATTCTCCTCCTTCGAAGGACCAGACCTATCGACATCTGGATTTAGGACTTCCGGCTTCTGGGCTGTGAGAGGATACATTCATGTTCCTTTAAGCCCCCAGTGTGTGGTACCTCATTACAGCAGCCCAGGAAACCCACACCCAGCCAAGCCTCCCTTGCAATGAGCAGACAGGCTCAGGTCCCCGTCCCACTGCCCCACAGTCCTGCGGGCACACGGGCCTTTCCCAGACCCTCACTCCTGCGTCTCCCGGGGAGAAGAGGGGAGCACAGGGTCGGGTATGTTCCGATCCACAGTGACCCAGAACCTCTCAGGTTTTAGAAGTCATAGGATGTGTGTGCCAAGCATTTTCAGACATCTGCAGTGGACCAGTGCATCACCCAGTAATCACACGCCTCCATATTTCCACTGCCAAATGTGCAAATACACACCAGAAGGGAAACGAGAACCACCCAATGACCTCCTGTCAGCTCACATCAGGGTTTGCTGCCAAGCAGGGGTGAGCACCAAACTTATCAGCGTAACACCGAGCATGTTTTGGATTTCAGAACTGCACGTAAGGGATTGTGCACACAGTCGGCCAATGAGAACTCATTGATTTCCCTTCATCACCACCCTGGCCCTGGCCCCACTGTGTCTTTAACTGATTCCAACTACACAGCCGTTCCCAGGCCTGGGAGGACAGGAATTATTGCTGTCCTGCTACCAGGGGGTAAACTGAGGCAAGGAGACGCCCACGGGACACACTCAGCGTCACCAGGAGCCCAGGGTGTGTGCCCATCACGGCACAGACTCCATACCTTGGACCCCCCCCCAATGCTCTCGCCCCCTCCCGGCACCAGACAGCATCTGCTCACCTGCACGGCCCCTGTGTATTCATTCTGAGGCTGTTACAAAGCGCTGCGCACTGGGGGGGCTCAATCCACAGAGACCCGTTCTCTCAAGACTGGAGGCTGGAAGCCAAGAGCAGGGGGGCGGCAGGGTCCATTCCTTCCGAGGCTGTGGGGGACACTCTGTTCCAGGCTTCTTTCAGCTTCTGGGGGTTTGCTGGCATCTTTAGCATCACCCCAACCTCTGCCTCCATTTCCAAATGATAGGCTCCCTGTGGATGTGCCCCTGTGTCCAAAGTTCCCCCGTTTATAAGGGCACCAGTCATGTTGGATTAGGGGCCACCCTCATGACATCATTTTAACTTGGTGACTTCTCTGAAAACCCTATTTCCAAATAAAGTCCCATGCTGAGGTACTGGGGTTAGGACTCCAACATAGGAATATTGGGAACACAGTCCAACACAACAGTTTATCAGGAGATTTCTTTCTGAGATGGCCAACTGCATATGGAGGAGTGTGGAACACTGAGTTTCCATTCACTCCCTATGCATTTATTAAGCATGGACCCTGTGCCCGTCCCTGCGCTCCTGTGAGTTCTTAGTCATTGCTGCTGATTTGCATATCTAGTCCCACGTAGCAGGCATGCACAGGGACTATGGCTGTGCTTTGCTTGGACGTTTTGCTAATTTGGGATGGACTCTGCTCCTTTACTCCCCAAGCCACCTCCCTATCCTCTCTTCAGGAGCCATGCATTTCACCTGATTTATAAATGGAAGAGACAGGATGCCCATCCATGTGCTCTGGGAACCCTCTACCAGCCAGAGAAGGAGAGGTGGAACTGAGGCCACGGGGGGAGGCCTTGGCTGGCCCTCCTTTGGCCGACCGCTGCCAAGGTCCCTGGGTGACACTTGCCGTCTCTGACCCATGAGAGTCCTTCCTGTACTCAGTGAAAGCTTTTACTTGAGCTCAGGAGGCAGCTGGGACTGGAGCTCCAGGCTCCTGGCTCTCTTCATTTATATCAGCTACACGTCAGTTGACTATAGTTTGGCAATTTTTTAAAAAGATTTTATATGGGGCACCTGGATGTCTCAGTTGGTTAAGCGTCCGACTCTTGGTCTTGGCTCAGGTCATGATCTCAGAGTCCTCAGATTGAACCCTACGTCATCAGGTTCTGCTTGAGATTTTCCTCTCCCCCTCCCTCTCCCCCTCCCCTGCTCGCTCTCATTCTCTCAAATAAATAAATCTTTTTTTTTAAAAGATTTTATTTTAAAGTAATCTCTACTCCCAACGCGAGGCTGGAACCCATGACCCCAAGATCAAGAGTCACATGCTCTACCAACTGAGCCAGCCAGGCACCCCTACAGTTTGACTTTTTTTTTTTCAAATATAGTTATTCCCAAAAGTCTCAAAGGTTACATTGCTTTACAGGACATTTCTAAGCTATATACCTATTGCTAAGTCAGCTAGAGCTGAAAGACAAGTCACCATGTTAATGGATTATATGTTGACAATGAACTGAAGACCAGCTTGTTTCTGCCATCCAAAATCCCTTCCAACACGAACAGGACTGTTCTGGAGGCTGAATGAATCCCCCCAGGGCAGGGTGGTGCCCCTTTCCAGGCTGGGGAAGGTTCTGTGGGTCTTGTTCAAAGCTGAGGCTCCTTGGGTATTTGGAAAGGTAGAGGATGAGGAAGGAGCCAGCATGGACGGGTCACCCATCACTGTATGTGCCTACCCCAGGCTAACTGGACTGTTTCGCCATATCATCATTTACGTCAATCTTGTGCCCTGCCCCCCTGCATGGCAGATGTAATTGCTCGATCTTTGAAAGGGAAGCCCCGGGAAGCTAAAAAGTCGTCCCAGATCTTGGCCAGTGTGGGCTGGGGTGAGGATTCAAACTCGGAGCTGTCTGATTCCAAACCCAGGACGGTTCCACCGCTCTGGCCACCTCCCCTGCTAGCTGGGTCTCCATCCTGGTGCCATTACAAGTTTGGGGTCTAAAAGCCATTTGGGGGAGTTGTTTTTCTATTTCCCAATACATTTTCTTAGCTCCCCTGCAAACAACAGTACAGTTTTCAAAGGCAGAATTCAAAACCCAGAGAAATCACGTTACTGAGGCATGGCTGATCCCCAGAAAGCTGTGTATCCTCAAGGTGCACGACTTGGTAAGCCGGGAGGTAAGTGATGAGACCATCACCACAGTCAAGGCCATGAACTTATCCATCCTCTCTAAACGTTTCCTGCTGCCCTTTTTATTTAAGACTTTTTAAATGTTTCCTTTTTTTCCTTTTACGGTAAGGGCACATCACATAAGATCTAGCATCTTGGCAGCGTGTCTGACTACAGTGCCCGGGCCTGCTGGCTAGGCCTATGGGGTACAGCGGACCTCCAGCTCCGATCCTCTGCCTCAGCCCCCATGAACGTCTCCACCCCTCCATGCGATCAGCCCTAAAACGGGGAACAGAGATGTGGACTGGGCTGAGAGAGAGGGTCAGAACTGGCGAGGTGGCTGCTGGACAGGGGAGGAGACGAGAATTAGCCCTTGCAGAGAACTTCCAAGGGGCAACACTAAGCATAGCCACACACGCTCTTTGATTGATGATTTCATAATAGTCCCTGGGAAGTGTTAACGTCCTGCCCCGTTTACAGAGGAGAGAACCGACGTGCAGCCATGGGAATCAACAGCCTAGAGTCACCAAGCCTGTAAATCAGGGGGGAGCCCTACATTTGAATCTGGGTCTGCCGGATCCCAAAATGGCAGCTCTCGATTCCAGAGGAGCACCTGCCAAAGGAAAGCTCTCTGGGCCCCAGGGTTGGGAGTGGCAGCGGCAGATCAGGGGAATGGGGGAGCCCAGCATTTGAAATCTTCAGCCTTTCTTCTGGGAGGTGTGGCCACCAAGCTGACAGCCTCGGGGAACCACCCTCACCACCTCCTAGTAGAAGCTTCTCTGGGGGGAAGGAGGGAGTGGGGACACAGGTACCTGATCATCCTTGGAGTCAGAAACTGTGGGCTGGAGGCTTGGCAGGTGCCCGTGGGCTCCTGGCTTCACCTCTGGGAGTTTGGGCTCCTCCTGGTGAAAGTGGTTGATGTGGACATCGAGTGAGAAAACAGCCAGGGAGGGACAGGAGGTTCCCAGGTGCAGCCGGACCGCCTGGCCCCCCACGGCAGGAGCCGCAGAGACAAAGGTAGTCCCCCACAGGAGCCAAGCCCCGGCACCACCGGAAATGTTTCTGTCCCAAAGCTTCTATTATTAGCAGAACCATCCTAATTAGTACTTTTACACCCACATCATAGACTCTAAGTCAGAGGTTCAATTCTCTTCTGAGAATGAGTCAATGTGTTGCACATATATGTAGGATGCCCTTTAGAAGGAGAAGTAAAATTCCTCTGGAACACACTGTGGGCTAAGCCTTATTTCTCCCTCACCTTTACGCCTGGAAGGCTCAAGAAGTCACAAGAGTGGAATTGCTTCTCTGATTTTCTTTCTCACACTTGGTGATGTTTTTACTTCCAGGCTTCTGGCCAAGCAGTGACTCTGACCCTGGGACCTCTCTGTAGAGTCATCGCAAAAGTTATGTTTCATTATCTGTCCCCGAGCCTGGTTCTTCTCTCCACGGACAAAGCCAAAGTGCATCTGGGGGAGTAATTATTGGGGAACAGAGTGAGGAAAAATGGAATTTCATTCCTAGGCATCATGTGTGGGTCCTACAACGTTTCTTTCGGCCATCATGCTGGAGGCTATGGGGACATGGGATCCTGCTAGGGTCTCCCAGTCTGATGGGGGTAACAGGTTCCTGCCCACCACCTCACAGGTGGGCCCAGAACAGATGCTGGTGAGAGGTACAAATAGGGACTGGAAAGCACGCAGGACGGAGTCCCCATTCTCGCTGGCAGGCTTCACATGTCATCATTCCCCTGGCCCCTGTGACACTCGGGGGAGGAGGCAGGGTACTGCCGTCACCTCCACTTTTCCTGGTTGAAACTGAGGCTCAAGGCAGGTTACTTGCAAGTCACCTAGTTGGTGGATGTCAGTGAGGATTTAGATGCCGAGGCGTGAATGCACAGGTGGGCTTGGGCACGGGCGTGCCGGGAGAGGAGAGAGGTGGTGGCTTAGCTTGGATCTAAGCCAGAAGCTGGTCCCGAGTAGGATTTGAATGGAAGAGTTTAGCTGGGCAGTGATCCAGGGAGGTGATCCCAGGAAGCACCTGCAAGTATGGGAAGTGGCCCAGGGAAAGGAAGGAAGCCCAAAGTGAGTTAAGGAGCAGGTCACCAGGGTGGGCCACAGGGCTCTAACTGGGAAAGCATGTGGACCTCAACTCTGACTCGTCCTACTCAAGGGGAGAGAGCTGGGGTAGCTCTCCCCCAACTCCCTGCCCATCATTGATCAAGGACTGCTCCTGGGGGACATTCTCCTCACACCTGCTCCCGAGGCTGCAGAGTTGCAGATGATCACAGTAGAAGCTTCGGGGTGCATGGACGGAAGGCAGGAGAGTGCGAGGAATGGGACAGGGCATGGCAGCATCTGCCCAGCAAGAGAGGATTAGAGCTACGCCAGCAATGGAGACAGAGGCCCAAAGCAGTTAGGACAGTCGGCAGGCACGGGGAAGTGGGGAAAGGCTCCAACTGCGCTGTTGTCGGTGGGATTCAGACGCGGGGTGGGGCGGGCAGCGATCTAGACCTGGCCTTGCTCTGGTGGTAAGAGCAGGAGAGGCAGGTGTGGTGAGGAGCTGCGAGGTGAAGCCGAGTAGACACGAGCCCTGAGACAAGAGGCTCCGAAATGTTTCTGCCTGTCGGGCCTGTGAAACCAAGTGGGTAATGAGGTTGCCCCACACCAAGGGGGCAGGCTGAGAGGCCGCTCTGGGAGGGGCTGTGGCCTCGGCAGATGCTGATGGCTAGGGCCATCAGACAGCTGCAAGCTTGGTCCAGAGCGCCAAGGGATGAGCTCGGTGGCTCTCAGCTGTCCCCGCCATGCTGCCCTGAATCTGCCCCGGACTTGGGCCTCTCCAGGGGCTGATGATGGTGCTCCCGTGATGTCCTTCGGGGGCCCTGCACTTGTCTTTTCTGAGAGGTAAAAGGAGCGGGACAGCCAGTGGGCTCCGGTGGGGGGTGGTTTCTGAAGCCTGGCTGTCACCCTGGCTGAATGGCGTGCAGGCAGCTGTTTACCCTGAGTGTCCATTTCTCCCCCGATACAGTGGGGGGCCACCCATCCCGGAGACAGTTGCAAAGTGTGCCCCACGTGCCAGTGCGGACATAAAATGAGTCAATGGAGTGCCTGGTTCTTGGCGACAGGAGACTGCTTGTACGGGGCTCAGCTGGCCCCCAAAGTGCAGATGGCGCACCTGGGAGTCAGCCACCTGGCAGAGCACCTGGCATGAGAGGCCAAGAAGACGGGCCTTGAAGGTCTGGGGCCAGGACCTGCCAGTCATGGGCTGTCTCGATGAAGGGGTGGTCCCCGCCCCTGGTCGCTGGAACAGGACAGTATCCAAGACAGAAGGAAGCAGTGCGACCCATGGCGTAGGATGGGTGAGGGTGACACAGCTGGGCGGGTGGGGTGGGAGAACAGGGACAGGAGGGTGTCCAGGGCAGCGTCCGGTTTCTGGCCTGGGCGACTGGGCGATGGAGTGGGATTGCAGGGGTGGGGGAGGGGAGGTTGGGGAGATGGTGAAGCTGGGGTGTTAAGGCCCTGCCCTCCCCCAGGCCTGTCTAGGGGATGCGCTGTGACCCATAAAGGGCCAAGTTCCAGTGCAGGGGTAGGCAGGCAGGGGGAAGTGAGGTTTGTGGTCATTTTCCTCCCTGTATGGGGTTGGATAGGTCCTCACAAAATTCACATCTTTCCCAGAACCCCAGAATGTGGGCTTGATATGGAAATAGGGTCTTTGAAGATGTGCCCAAGCTAAGATGAGGTCATTCTGGAAGAGGGTGGGGCCCCGAGTCCAATGTCTGGTGTCTTTACTATTGCTATTATTATTATTTTTAAAATAATTATTAAAAAGTGTCCTACAGCTCTTCAGCCACAGCTACAGATGCGGCCCTGGAGCGACATGGCGAGGCCAGCCTGGGAGCCCCTTCACCTCAGCAAAGCCCAGCTCACGTGCCTGGCTGCACCCGAGTGGGCATCCCCCGACAGCGGGGCAGGTGACAGAGCAACTGGGGATGGGTGGCACTGTTCTCTCAAGAGTCACAGAACACAGCCGACCCACCTGATGACATGGTAGTAAATCCTCTACACAGCTTTGTTTTCTTAAAAAAAAAAAAAAAAAAAATTGCATCCCAGTGAAGTTCAAGTCCAAGAGCAGAAGAGTCCCTGAATGCAAAGGTTGGGGGCCCCACCCACGGCCTCCTGCGACCCGGCCTGTTTGAGCTCTGCCTTCATCCGGTCACCTGGGTGGGTCGGGGTTCCAGAGTGGAGCAAATGGGACAGAGACACACGACCACGTGGTGACAGATGCAAGGGACAGCTAGGACGGCCAGCAACCCCAGAAGCTGAGAGAGGCTGAGCAGATTCCACCCTGGAGCCTGCAGAGAATGCACAGCATGGCTAACACCTGGGGTTCGGACTCCAGACTTGCTCTTGTTTAAGCCGCCCGCCAGCCAGCCGCAACCTTGGGGCTCCATTGTTCTCAGCCCCTGCCAGTTCTTGCGTCCGTGGCCTGTGTTTGGAAACACAGAAAGTCGAGTTCAATTATTCATGCACATAGTCAGCATATTTTTTCCCCATAGTTCATGGAAAACTTTCAAGGACTTTCAAAAAAAAAAAAAAAAAAAAAAACGAAACAAAACTCTTTTATTCTCTCCCCGTTTTAGTTAGCCGAATGCCAAAACAGCAGAACAGAACAGCGTCCTGCTTCCTGTCCCCCCACCACCAGCTCCCTGCTTCACATCTGAGCGTGCAGATTCCAAATTAAAGAACACTTATGAGGCACGCATCATGTGTCAGCTACCACAGGAGACGCTGTAAGTTATAATAATCATAATAGGCAAGTTTATTGAAAGCGTGCGTATTTAAATGCCAGGCATTATGCTGAGGGCTTTCATCAAATGAAGCCCTCAATCATTCATGAAATGATTCATGAAGAATCATCTTGATCCTTCACCAAGATGCTATGAGGGAGGTATTATTAGTCCCATTGTACAGATGTGGAAACTTGAGGCCAACATACATCGAGTCTAAGGAAGCATGGCTGGTGAGTCCTTGTTTCCGACCGAAACTGCCCCAGTGCAAGCCGGTGAGCTACCCGCTTCATTGCAGCTATGCTGGGCTTGCGAAGGATGCACGGCAAACCCTGGGCAGCGTGCTGACTGCTGCGACCGGTGGACAACACAGCCCGGGAGGCTGAAATACGGGCTTCTAGCTCCAGTTTATCACCTGCTGGGGAGGACATAGGTAAAAATCTTTCAATGGCCACGCGGCAGTCACCAGCAAGAATGGTAGCTAAGGAGTTAAGGAGAGTTATTACTAACATTTATAACAATGCAATGAAGACAATTATTAAAACCATGAGAGGTGCCCTGAACCAGTGTTAATTGCAATAATTACTCATTTATTGGGGGAATTAGAAGATGAGTCGAGGTTTGTAAATCAGGGAGGAATGAGAAAGGTAACGATTCGTGAAAATGTGTGAACTTGGAAGTTCTGGAGATCTGCCTGACAGCGGTCAGAGAATTTCAAAACCGTTGTTTATCCGAGGATACTCCCCCTCAGGGATAGCTGCTGATATATCACATCTCCTAAAAGTGCAAAAAGAAAGAAAAAAAGAAAAATAGATGGTTACCTTGAACCCTAGGATCTTTCTATCCACGCTAAAGTGACAGTAAACCGTGGAGCATACGGGGCACGCCGAGGGTCAGGGGCGTTGTGCATCACCCCCTCTGCCCACCGCCAGTACCAGCCCAGTGCCCACATCGGGGCGGGCGATCACCGACGTCGTGGTGACTGTGATTTCTGTGAGTCGTGCCGTCACAAACAGGCACCGAGTCGGGGGGGTTCCATCCAGCTAACCACTGGCTTGGCCGCCACTCGTCTTAGGTAAGGCCAGTGCAAGATGCAGTTTGTACACTTGCAGGTGTGAGTGTGCGTGTGTGGGTATTTATTTGTGTGCCTGTGTCCCAGTGGATCCAGCTTGGTGCTAAATAAATAGTTAAAAGGGGCGCCTGGGTGGTTCAGTTGTTAAGCGTCTGCCTTCAGCTCAGGTCATGATCCCAGGGTCCTGGGATCGAGCCCCGCATCGGGCTCCCTGCTCGGTGGGAAGCCTGCTTCTCCCTCTCCCGCTCCCTCTGCTTGTGTTCCCTCTCTCGCTGTGTCTCTCTCTGCCAAATAAATAAATAAAATCATAAATAAATAAATAAATAAATAAATAAATAAATAAATAAATAAATATGTTAAAAATTGGAAATCTGTGTAAACTTGTGGTTTGTCGTTAAATTTCCCATTGGAAACCATGCACTAGAAAAGCTTCATGTTGCAAAATCTTGTGGATGCTTCGTTGTTTGTGGATGTGAAGGTTGTGCCCTCGGCCCACCCCGGCTCGCAAAGCTAAGAGGATGGATCCAGAACCAGAGACAGGGAGAATGCGGAAATATGCCAAATAGCTCCTCACCTCAGCGTCCTTAATCCAACTTCCCCCATGTCCACCAGACCCTAGGGGCTGCGGGATTGACCTTGACCAGCTCAAGAAGCAACAAACCTGGGCCTGTGTAGGATGGAGCCCTGGATCCTAATCTCCCTTGCACATCATAGGGAAAGGGTCCTGCGTGCATGAGAACCAGCCCCAGAGAAGGGCCCTCCGTGGTTCTGAATGTCCAGTGTGTCCTGACGCCTCTGCCTGAACCAGCGTGTCTGCCCAGAAGTCAACATGCACCGCTGGGCAGGGCCACCAGACGTTCCTGCACCGATTTCTCTTGTAAGGGAGATGTGTGATGAGGCAAGACCACGAGCCTTCATCAGGGTATCTCTGGCTGAAAACAAAGACGGAGGTTTCAGATAGAATATTTTAAAACTTAATCATCCCCGGCTTTCAAAATCAGAAGCTCGTTCAAGTGAGCAAAAATTCGTACCAAAAGGAGAAGAGCCAACACGTCGGAATTAATTCAGTTCTGGCCAACTGAGGCTTCCTGATGTCGGGTCATAGGAAACGTGATGCAGAAGGAAGGGGTCTGTAAGGCAAGTGATTTCCACACATGACCTCAGGTTTACCTGGAGCAGTCCAAGCACAGACTTCAGGGCCCCCACCTGAGGGGCCTCAGTCTCCCTCACTTCACAGTGGGGCGGGGGAGGGAATAACAGTACTTACCTCAGGGGGCTGTTGGGAGAATGATGTCTTTACACCTATGTTCCTGGCACTTGGTGGGTAGAGCTGTGTCCCCCAGATACCCTCATGTCCTAACCCCTGGGTCCTGTGCTTATGACCTTATTTGAAAGTAGGGTCTTTGCAGGTGTGACCAAGTGAAGTGAGGGGGGATTGGATTAGGGTCTGGAGTCTTTAGGAAAGAGGGCAATGTAGACACACATGGCGGGAAGGTCATGTAGAGACAAGGTGGAGACTGGAGGGAACGCCAGGGATTGGCAGCAACACCAGATGCTAGGATAGGGGCATGGGATGGATGGATTCTCCCTTGGAGGTTCCAGAAGGAGCCAGCCCCACCGACCTTTATCTCAGATCCCGTGGGCAGGGCGGCAGCGGGGGGGGGGGGGGGTTAGCTGGTGCCTGTGTTCCAGGAACCCATGGTGTCCCCCGCAACTTCCTCCCAAAAAGAGTTTCATAGTAAACAAGAGCGAAATGGGAGCTCTGCAATATGCACTGAGCGTTCACATCCAGGGTTGCTGAGGGGATCAGTTCGAGGCCAGAGGCTTCACCATTTGAGTTGCAAAATGAATAATGTCTCATAATCAACCAATTTAGCAAGAAGTTGGAATGAATAGCCGCTGGGCGAGGTTTCCTGTTGTGAGGGCCCAGGTAGGCTGATGAAGTCCCCTGTGGGGATTGTCATGCTGGCGTCCGTGACCTCCACCATAGAGAAGAGCCGGCAGAAGCCCAGCCTGGCCACTGGGCCCTCAGTGCTGCCGGGAGCTCCCAGTAGCTCCTTGCTGCCTCGGGCTACTCCGTCCAGACCCTCCCCAGTTGGTCCCCACCAGCCCCTGGGCACGGGCCCAGCCCCTCCACCCCAGTGCGGTCCTCTTAGCCATCCCCGGGATGGGCTCTTTCCCCCCTGGGAATGCTCAGCTCCACTCTCCACTCCAGATCACTGTGGGCGGGGGGCAGGGGAGGGCTGTTTGCAGGGTTCATGGTCTGACTCAAAGCCCCCTTCTATGAAGCTGCAGGTCATTGCTCCCCCATTCCTCCTAGCCTTGATGGACAGGTATGATATCTACATACTTGACTGACTGATCGATCGACTGATTTTTTGATCCAAATATATATATATATATATGTTCAGTGCCTCCCATGAGCTGAGCCAGGAGAAGCAAGTCTCCTGACGTAAGAAGAACTTCCGTCTGGGGTAAGAGACAATGGATGTGGAAGCAGGTGCCCCGAGCAGGTGAGAGAGTGCTGAGCTCGGGCTGCCATAACAGAATGCCACAGACCGGGGCGCATACACACGGACATTCACTTCTCTCAGTTCCCAGTGGAGGCTGGGCAGCTCGAGATCAAAGTGCCAGAAAATGCAGTTAGCGGTGAGAGCCTCCTCCCAGGTTTGCAGAGGGCCACCTTCCCACTGGGTCCTCACATTCCTGAGTGTGTGTGCACGGAGGGAGAGAGACTCTCCTTGTTCCTCTTAGAAGGCCACCAACCCTACGCGATTAGGAGCCCACCCTCATGACTGCATTTAGACTGACTTACCTCCTAAAAGCCCCATCTCCAGATACAGTCACACCGGGCGGTAGGGCTTTGACATACAAATTTGGGGGGAATGCATTTCAGTCCACAGCCAGCTCTATGCAGGAGAACACAGCTGGGATGGGGTGGGGGGGCGGTGCGGGGGGAGATGACAGCAGCGGCCATTTCTGCTTTGCAGGTCAGAGGCTCTTTGAAGAGCTGACATGGGAGCAGAGGCCTAGCTGATGGGAGGGAGGCAGCCAGGTAAAGAATGGGGGCAGGGCAGTACAGTTGGAGGGAAAGCCTGTGCAAAGGCCCTGGGGCAGGAACCGCAGGGAGGCCGGTGTCCCAGGAGGTGAATGAGTGAGTAGGATAGGAGGGAGGTAGGGGATTAGGTCAGAGAGGTCACCAAGCCTAAAATTCATCAAGCCTGGGTTTGATTCTGCAGGTGACAGAGGCTGTGTCGGGGACACCACCCTCAGACTAGGCAGAGAGGGTGGGGTGGAAGCAGGGGGCCAAGATGGGTGGCCAAATGGTCTAAGAAAGAGAGGACTGGTCTTGGCTGGGGCAGGAGGTGGTGAGACCCAGATCCAGGATAGAGTGGGGATAGAGTAGGGCTGCTGGGACAGCTCCTACCACAGTTAGAGCAGAACCCCTGGGCATCTGGCCTGGGCCCTGGGGTCTGCGGGTGGTTCTCAAGTGCAGCCTGGTGGATACCTGCTTCCTGCTTCCATCCACCCAAACCTTCGATTCTCTGTGCGCAAACGCCTATTTATTCTTATGTTAATCCCCATACATTACATCAGTAGTTTTAGATGTAGTGTTCCATGATTCATTGCAAACGCCTATTTAAATATACTCCTCTCCTACCTATAGCCCAGGCCTTGTTTGTACCTGCTCTTTTACAATTTACAAAACGCTTTCACTAACCTGAGGTCTCCATAGTCCTGTCTCTGGATATTTCAGTTTCTGCAATGTTGAATTTTTTTGTAATAACAGTTAGAAGGATTATTGATTATTTATTATCTGTGTCCCTGTGTTGGGACAAGCATTTGCTGAAGTGAGTCATATCATCATCCCGGTGATACTGTGAGCAAAAGACTGCCTGACCCCGAGCTGTGGCTGCGTGTTTGTGTCCTCCACCCCGTTCACGGGTAGAAACCCTAACCCCGGATGTGGCTGTAACTGGAGGGGACCTTTAAGGAGGTCATTAAGGTCAAATGAGGTCATGAGTCTGGGGCCCTGATACCACAGGACTGGTGCCCTCATAAGGAGAGAGAGAGACACCAGAGAGCGCTCACTCGCTCCC
Source organism: Mirounga leonina (assembly GCF_011800145.1). Lineage (NCBI taxonomy): Eukaryota > Metazoa > Chordata > Mammalia > Carnivora > Phocidae > Mirounga > Mirounga leonina. The sequence continues at coordinate 1,404,179 of NW_023270739.1, read as the reverse complement.
TTCCTCCCTCCTTCCCTCTCCCCTCCCCCCTCCTTCTCTCCCTCCTCCTCTCTCTTCCCCTCCTTCCCTCCCTCTCTCTCCCCTCTATCTCCCTGCACACACAGAGGAAAGGTCACGTGAGGACACAGTGAGAAGGTGTTGTCTACAGCCAGGAAGAGAGACCTTGCCAGAAATCCACACTGAGGGGACCTCTGGCCTCTAGAACTGAGAGAAGATAAAGTGCTGTTGTTTGAGCCCCCATCTGTGATACTTTGCTGGGGCAGCCCAAGCTGATGGCTCCACCCAATTTTGGATAGGGAAACTGAGGCACAGAGCACAGGCGGTCAGAGGACTCCTCCAAGGGTGTTCTGACTTCTCCGATATGAGAGAAGCCCTTCCAGGCCCCCCCACCCAGGGGTAGCTTCCTGGGCCCCGCCCCCCCCAATGCTGGAACCACCCTCCCAGTGCCAGGTAGTAGGCCACCCTCGGCGGCCTCTCTTACAGCCCTGGCCCCCCATTCAATGCTTGTTGGACTGGCCGTCCCAGGAGTAACCAGGCTTCCCCCTCCCCTTCTCTGAGCTCCACAGCAGTTGGGTTTGCTTTCCCTGCCTTGTGCCCCCGTCGTCATCTGGGTGCATGTCTGTCTGTCTGTCCCAGCACAGAAAGCTCCCGGGCGTCAAGGATGGCATCCCGCCCACATCTGTCAGGAGCTCAGCCCAGGTCCCCGCTGCTGAGGACCCTCTCAACCCTGTAGGAGGGGCTGGGGCGAGAGGAGGGTGGAGGGGCACTAGGGGTGGGCATGTTTGCAGCTCTGGGCGCAGAACTAGCACCTGGCAGTTATAAATAGAGGCTGAGGGGTAAAAATATACCTGAGAAGAACACGAGGCCCACGGAATATAAGCAGTTTATTTTCCCTTGTGGGGGTGACCAAGGGTGACGGACCCAAACTGCGTCACCGGGCCACCTGGACGTGTGAGCCACATTCGGCTGGAGTGATCTACCCCAGGCCCCAGCCACACCGCGCCCACGCCAGACCTTCTCTGCTCCGTGGCCTTCCACGGGGGCTCGTCAAGTCGTTCGGGCAGGTGTACTAAGCAGGTGTCCCAGGTATACAGCAGGCATTCGATAAATGCTGGTCCGGACTTGACCGCAGGGAGCTCTCTGGGGAGAAGCACGGCGGGGAGTGTGGAGCCTGCCCTCTCTGTCGGCTCCCTGCTCTCTGAGTCCCCTGCCTGAAGCGTCCTGCCTCCAAGCCCAAGGGAACCATCCACTGTGTCCGGAGCAACAGGGACTCCGCTCCCGGTCCCCTGGTACAGCAGGTGCGTGCACGCACACACACGCACGCACACACACGCACGCACACAACCTCCTGACTCTACACGTGGAGACAGATCCTGCCAATTTAATCCAATAAACTCTCAAAGCCAAAAGAGACTTCCAAGTTCATCTCAGATAAAGAAAAAATGGTTCCGAGAACTTTGAGGACACCTGGGTCCCCGCCACAGGCGGGGGTGAGGCAGGTCTTTTTCAGGAGGAGGGGCTCTCCTGGTGCTTGGGTCCTACCTCGCGGGCGTTTATCCACAGCAGAGCCAAACTCTGAGGTTTGTGCTCAAAATTTGAGGAGTAGCCCAGAGTGCAAGATGCAACATTTCATCATATTACAGGATTGTTTTTTTGGGCCGGACTCAAGATGAACAGGAGTGGATATAGGCTGCGTTATATTTAGCAGAGAGGGAGGAACTTTTGTTTATTAAAAGAAATGAGAGCAGAGATGTTTGGTCGTTCTTAAGTTATTTAAAGTCCTTTCTTGTGCTTAAGATTCTCCGTATGATACTGGACACGTGACCACGCGCATCCAGACAAGAGAAGAGACCCGCGACGTGGAAGTCCGTGTGTTCCGCACTTATCCGAGGGGAGCACCGGTGCCGGGAGGCGGCAGGTGGTGCTCGCGCTCATGGGCTCCCGCGGAGAGGCCCAAGGGCGCAAGACGAATCCTGGGGTCGAAGGTCTGCAAAGCAGCCCCCAATCTTCAAGGTGTTCCCACCCGTACCTGATCCATAGGGAAGGGGCAGCCAGACCTCAAGGCAGGTGCTCCTGGTGGTGCCTTCTCCCCCGGGGGCACCTCCACACTTTAAAACCTGCTCCAACAACCCTTCTCATTTAGTTCACGAAACAAACCCAAGGAGGAGACAGAGGAAGCGTTGTATTTTACAGGAAAACCGCGACTCCCCACTGAGATATGAGTTAGGTGTGGTTTGCCGACGTCTGAGGATGCCGGTGGGAAGCGGAGCGTGGATGAGATCGGAACACCAGCCCGGAGAGTGGCCGAGAGAGCTCGTCCCCGCCAACAGCCGTGGACACGTAACACTGTGGTTGGCACCAGGGCAGACCCCCGTGGACGCCACCCCCCACCCCAAGAAATCATGCTCTCTCAATGTCGCCGCCTGCCCGTGGGACTCAGCTTCCCCATGTGGAAATAGAAGGGTGGCCCGGGTGCCTGAGAGTCTCCCAGCCCCGGAAATTGACCCCGTGCAGCCCCTTCGGCAGATCCGCCCTGGGACCTGGCTTCCCGGGTGTAGACACAGCCTGCGCCCAGAGACTACTAGCCATGCCTCTCGAGGTCCTTCACAGGAGAAGGCAGAACCGCTCACCAGCCCCCTCCCGGGGACACCTGACTTCTTCCTTCCGGTTTAGCAGTTATGTTATATTCATTTTGTTAAAGGCCACCTTGACTCCCTTCATAGGTCGGCACGGTATAATTCCAAATACACGCGTGGAACGGGGAAGGAAAGAGGCCAGGGAGGGAGGGCAGCAGGGCAAGGAGGCAGGGGTGGGGGGAGCGAGGGCGGGGAGGGCACACACAAGGTGGCAGACATCCTTTGAGTTGCACTGAGACTGGACCGTCCCCTGGACCTGGCCAGCTGACCACCTCCACCTGCGAAGAGGATGACCATTCCTGCCCCTCCCACCCATAAACCGTAGTGGGCGTTGCAATAAGTGCCTGGATGCAAGAGGCCCTGAGACAGCAACAGCTTCCTTTCTCCAGAAGGGCTCAGTACCTCTGTGAGGTGGGGGGGTCAGGAATTTTCTTTCCCCTCTTCCTGCTAAGGGTGCTGAGACCCCGGGATGCTGGTGCTCTCTGCAGGTGAGCTGAGGGAGGGGCCGGGGCTGTGGGCAGGAGGATAGCAATGAGCAGCAGTGGGCCGGGCGTCCCTGAATCCCTGACCTAAAAACCACTCTGTGTTCCCTGGCGTTAGGAAGGCCTTTATCCTCACCAACCCTCTCTCCTGAGCAGGCTTTGTGGTTCTCACTTGGCGCCTGGGGAGCGGGGTCCCCCACCTGCCCAGGATCACACAGGAACAGGGACGGGCACCTTCCAGTGTTCTTTCTGCTCAGCCCACAGAAGAAAAGGTATTTGCTCTGGAAAGCTGGTTCTCCTGCCCACAGTCTGCAAATTCCCCGAATGGTCCTGACACATCAAGCCACCAGGTCCTTCCGTGGTCTCAGTGTACCCAAGTCGGGTCTGAGGCTGCCCCAAAGAACGCTTCGGACAGGTGCACACCTGCCCCTGCTCCAGGCCTTCCAATACAGCCTTGATCTTGGGCAGCACTTAGATGCTGTTTTCCTCGTTGGCCACGGGGGCCTCGTCATACCAGCCACTCGCTGGCGGCTCCTCCTGGGTCTCTGTGACCTGGCACGGAGTGAAAGCAGAAGAGAATGCTCCAGTCTGCCAGGGAGACCCGTCTCCCTTGGGAACAGACGTCTGCATCTGCTCTTCCTGTCCTCTCTAGTTCGGTGGCTTCTAGCGGACGAAGCGGCGGGTCCCCGTGTTCCGTCCAGGTGGACCAGACCGTGAGCCGGCCCCAGCGGGAGGCCCGTGCAGGTGTGGGTCTGGAAAGCGCGATCCCAGGAGCCTTGTAGCTTGGTTCTCACGTGGAGTGACATGAGGGGTGCCTACCCCCCCCACTCTCCAGGTGAAAACGCTGTGCATTTACCAAGGCCCCGGCAGGGAAGAGGTGTGGGGTGGAACCACGTCTGGCTTCTGCTGCCTCCAGGCCACGCACACTGTCCACCCTGGGATGTGGCTGGGGACATAGGGGCTCTCTCTGGTACCTGCCCCACCTTGCTGAGTGACATTAGAGACCCTCCTTGCCTTGGCCCCAGCTCAGGCTCCTCACCTGTAAAATGAGGGGGGTCCTGGCCCCTGGCAGAGATGCGCCATCACCCCTCCCTTTGGCCATGGCCATGCCTGCCTCGCTTTCCCAGATCGGACCTTATTTCCCCCAACCCACATGCTGTCCCCACCCCACCCCCACAGGCCAATACTGATTTCTCTCCTCCTCTGGCTAAATGGGGAAATGGAGCTTGGGAGCAGACAAGGAAGGGACACACTCGCAGGCCCAGTGTGGACACAGAGTCAGCATTTTTGAGTGGAAAAGAGAAGAAACAGCACCCACCATAAGTGTTCCCCAGGACTATGGAAGGTAACGATGCTCTGGCCCTTCAGTCTCTGATGACCCAGACATGGTTCTGCTGACCCAGGTGAAGAGAAGTCGCTGCTTGTCCCCCGGCATCTGGGCAGCTCTGGTCACACAGAACTCTGGTTGGAGGAAAGAGCATCACCCACCAGAAATAAAATGCACACTGTCCTGACCCACTGAAGTGTTCCTCCTGCTTGTGGCCCTAAAATGAGGTTCTCTGTGACACTGGGGACACAGTTTCTCCTCGAGAGTGGTCTCTGGCCAAGGCCCATCTGGATCTGTGACGCCTCTCCCTCTTGCCCCAATCCTGGGATATGAATGGAAGGGGCAGCACGTTTGGTCTTCCTTCGCTTCCACAGGTCCTCACCCCAGGACCCTCTGGGGTTCGGTCATCAGTGGGTCTTTCTTGCAGAGCAGCTTCAAAGAAGGACAGATCAAGGCCCCTGCCTCCGGGGTTTAACCCCCACACTGGGTGGACCTGTGTCCCTCAAACCTGCCCGGGCACCCAGAGCCTGAGAATGGCACTTATTTAAAAGCAGGCTTTGCGGGCACCTGGGTGGCTCAGTTGGTTAAGCGACTGCCTTCGGCTCAGGTCATGATCCTGGAGTCCCGGGATCGAGTCCCGCATCAGGGCTCCCTGCTCAGCAGGGAGTTTGCTTCTCCCTCTGGCCCTCCCCTCTCTCATGCTCTATCTCATTCTCTCTCTCAAATAAATAAATAAGATCTTTTTTTTTTTAAAAAAAGCAGGCTTTGCAGCTGCAAGCAAGTCCAGATGAGGTCACACTGGACCAGTGTCGGCCCGAGTCCCTTGACCGGTTTCCCTCCTCTCCTGACTTCCCTTCTCTCCCTCCCCCACACCAGGAACTCCCAGCAGAATAAGCCCTGAGACGCTGCCCTGTGCCAGGCCCTCGTGTCCCCACGGGATTGCTGTGTCATGCCTTCACGCCCACGCTCATCCCTTTGCTCCAGCTTTGGCCCGAGTTAGGAAACGGTTGGTTGTCCTCAACTCCACCTGCCTCGCCCCCAAGTTCTGGGCCTCGGTCACCTGTCTGGGGCCGCCTCGGAGATGATTCTCAGAGTGGTCCCCGTCCCTGACGCCCAGCACCTCTGCCCCAGATGGGTCACACACTGCTCTCCAGGTCATCACAGCCGGCCAGCAACCCCAGGCTGGGGCGTCCTGATCTGTCTTCTGGCTGCAGCCGATGATCTGCCTGGACCCTGGCTAGGGGGTGACACTCCCTTGCCCCCCACAGCCCGGATGGCCTTGCCCCTCAGATGAGCACAAAGGCCCTTGCTCCCTGCCACCAATACAGCTTCTCCTGACACATCACTCTGGCAACCCAGGCCACACAACACGACCTCCTCCCGGGGTCCCCATCTGTCCCTGGAGCTCCCACTCATACGGCTTCCTGCTGGGCAGGCTCCATCGGCCTGCTGGGGGAAAACATCCCCCACTCCCTCGGCTCCATCCCCACTGCCCCTCTTGCTCACGGCAAGGCGGGTGACCCCTCCCCAGGTGACACTCCTCTGGGAGGGCCCACATTTCCAGCGTGCGATCCCTCCAGGTGGGGGCTTGGCACGCGGGGGCTGAGGGGACAGACCCGAGAAGACAGCATGTAAATAATTTCTAATATGTTGAAGCAAATTAAAAATGCATTGGGGAAGGGCGACTGGGTGGCTCAGATGGTTAAGCGTCTGCCTTCGGCTCAGGTCATGATCTCAGGGTCCTGGGATCGAGTCCCGCATCGGGCTTCCTGCTCAGTGCAGAGCCTGCTTCTCCCTCTCCCTCTGCCACTCCCTCTGCTTGTGCTCTTCTGTCTATCTCTCTGTCAAATAAATAAATAAAATCTTAAAAAAAAAAAATGCATTGGGGAAGCAGGCTATTTAAAGGAATGCCATAAGGAATCATTTCCTAAAAATGAGAGCCTCCTCTTAGTGGGAATAATCACTCCCAAATTCATCCGGTGCCCATGTTTGACTCTTCATTGACAATATCGCCTCTCTTAATAAAAAGAACATCTTACAAGGACATTCTTTGTTGCCAGAAACTTTATTCCCAGGGGCAGTCATAACGCCAGTGAGCGGCTGGGCCAGAAAATACAATGAAATATTAACTAAAATTATGTCTGAGAACTCTGAAGTGCATCTGTAGGTGTCTCTATTGGAGGTAAGGGGTTACGGCCGGGCCAGAACGGGATACATACGTTGCAGGCTCGGGGCAAAATGAAAATGCAGGCCCCTTGTTCAAAAATGATGAAGGATGTCAAGGCAGTGACAGCAGAGCGTTAAGCCAAGTGCAGGCTGTTCTGAGCCCCAGATGAGGAGCCAACTCCTCAGGGGGCACATTCACTGAGCAAGCCCTCCACTGGGGCCCGGGGACTCGTAGCAAGCAATGCCGCAGGGCCCCGCAGAGGGGAGTCCTGGCTTGGCTGGGAGGCAGCCCATGGCAGGATTCTGCGGCTCTCGGCGCTGGATCGTGGAGCAGATGCTGAATGTCGTTGGCATTGGGGTGAGAGAGAGGTCCGAGGGGACCCAAGCACTTGGGGGAGATTGGTGATGGCTCTCAGTCCATCCTCCAAAACACGGCTTGAATGTCACTGTTCTGGGCGTGGCATTGGTCGTCCCCTCCACGGCCCACCTCAGAGTCACGCACTCACACCGTTACCTGTAGCCCCACCACCCAGAGGGCTCCTGCACAGGGCAGCATCCTTGACACAGGGCCTGGCGCCGGGGCGGGGGGGGCTCGGGGGTCCTTGAGCACAGGGTGAAGGAGCAAAAGAAGGAGCGGACAGAGCATGTAAGCGTGAGCACGGGCGGACTCGGGGGACTCTCTTTCTCACCCTCCTCACCCCACCTTCCTTCCTGCACAACTCTGAGCCTGTTTGGACTCCTCCCCATATCACTGGGGGCTCTGGTCCCTTCCGCTGGTGTCCCCTTGCTCCTCTGAGCTGGATTCGCTCTGGATGGCTTGCACTGCGTCCAGTGTCTCGGGGCCCCCAACTCTCTTCGCATCCAGCTCCCCTGACCGCAGGCGGTGGAGGGGTTGGAGGTGGTGATGGCTCCCGATAAAGGCACAGAGTTAGGGGGCTGTTAGTGGTGGGGCAGCATGTCACAGGGACAACAGGGTCCTCCTTCCCTGCTCATTCTGGCCTGTGCCTGCCTTCACAGACCAGGGCAAACAAGGGGCGGGGGAGCCCTCTCTGGGACCCTCCAAGGTGCTGACGGGGTGTGCCCCAGCACTGGGAGCTCCCTCTAAAGGTCGATGAGATTTTCCAGCCAGGGTCCCAGAGCTGGTGCCCTCAGCAAGGACAGGGGACTTCAGCATGGAACCTGGCCTGTCTGCCCCCACGGGACAGGAATGGAGGAAGGATGGAAGCCTTGGAAGCACAGGGAGCAGCTGCGGGGGGGCGAGGGGGGGTCTGCTCTAAGACTCCACGGAAGTTCAGGCGGGGACAGAGCACCCTGCCCTGGGAGATTTGTGACTCTATGGCCCGCGCTCCCCTAGAGGGAGAATGGCTTGACCAGTCCCTCCCAGAATCCTTAGACCTTTTGCCAGCCTAGGGCCAGGATGAACTCTGGGGCTGGGATCCAAAGGGACATGGGGCCCAGGGCCACTCTGTCCTGCTTCTTCCAAAGAGCCCCCCTCTGCCCACACAACTGGTTGACCCCAGACGTGGGCTCAAAGGGGCTTGGGTGGGAGTGGGGTGTCCCATCCCAAGAGGGCAGGGCACTTGGAAACTCCCTGCCAGGTTCCCATGCAGCCTGCATGCTCCAAGCATCTAGATCTTTTCCAACTAGTGAGCGGGTGGGCGAGCCCAGGCATGGAGAAGGCGGGTGAGCCCAGGAAACAGGCCCCTGGCAGCACCCCCGAAGCCTGCTTCCGAGGGTCCCACTTGACTCCTATCAGAAGGGCAAGCCTGGAGGGGGCGGCGAGGTGGGTGAGGGACTTACTCAGCGAGGGGGTGCTGCCCCTTTGTCCACACCAGCTGGGCTGAGCCCCGGGGTGTCCCTCATGTGCTTCAGTGATCCTGCTCTCCTCTGGCAATTGCCATCACAGACAATGGCAATCAGGTGGTCCCAAGCCCCCCAGGAGGGCTGAGAGACCACCACTTGCAGAGACGGTGCTGATAGCCTCCTTGCTGGCTCTGTCCCGGGCTCCTGAGGGCTCACGTTGTCCCCCATCACTTTCCTCCAGCAGTGAACAAAGCCACCCCCATCCTGCCATGAAAACTCCAGGAAAGAGCTTCAAGGAAATTTGGTGCAATCCCCAGCAAAACCAAAGAAAGACAATTTTAGGATTCTAGGAAAGAGATTTTTATTTTTCCACTTTCTACTACGTGTCCATGCGTATCAGAAGAGCCATTGAGTGGCTTTTTTTTTTTTTTTTACTCTGTGTTGTCCCAGTGATTTTCCAGAATCGATGTTCACATCCCTCTGTGTGTACAAACCGAACCTCCGTCCCAGAGTTTCCCTTGCTAATTGATGCAAGATACTTTGTATCTTTGGAAAGTAGGTGAGCTCCTGGTGGTGAGCTCCCCAGCTCTTCTGTCACCTTTGGACTTTCATTCCAGGTTGCCCTGGACCAGGTCACCCCCCCCCCCCCCACTGCACCGCAACTGACACCCAGCTAGGGCTGTGCTTTACCCTTGGCTCTTCCCTCCGCAGCCTGGCCACCTGCAGGGGGTTGAATGGTGGTCCCCCAAAAGATATGCCCACATCCTAACCCCGGAACCTGTGAATGTGACCTTATTTGGAAAGGGTCTTTGCAGATGTAACTAAGTTAATGATCTCGAGATGAGATTAGCTGAGGGCGCCCTAGATGCAGTGACAGAGAGCCCTTAGAAGGGACACAGAGGAGAGACAAAACAAAAACACCTCTCAACAGGAGGTGTTCTTACGGAGTCTTGTATTGGCAGTACTCTGCCTAATCTGATGCTATTTGTTTAATCCTAGGCCTGATTTATTACTTGTTATTATTATTTTTATTTGAGTACTGCTTGAGTACGGTGGTTCAAACTCTGTAAGAACACCTCCTGTTGAGAGCGTGCCTGAGCATTGGTGGGCTTCTTTGGCTTGCAGAACCTTAGCTGCCCTGCACAGTGACACAGCCTGGTGGGTATTATTATTCCCAGCTGACAGGTGAGGGAATGGAGGCCAAAGTCAGTACCGCCCTCAGAGCCTTCGGGCAAGTGGGGCCCCTGCCTCAGGGGGCCCTGCATTTCTTAGCATTCCCCTCCACATTTCCTAATGCCTGGGACTGACCATGCCGGCTGTGCGTCTGGCCGGGGCACCCCAGTCCCGCGTGGGCAGGGTGGCGCTCCCTCTGAAGGCTCTGGGGGGTGGGAGTGGGGTCCTTCCTTGTCTCTTCCCACCTCCGGTGGCTGCCAGTGCTCAGTCTCTGCCTCTGCCACCACACCTCCTCCCCCCTTCACCCCTGCTTTGTCTCTCCTCTGTGTCCCTTCTAAGGGCTCTCTGTCACTGCATCTAGGGCCCCCTCAGCTAATCTCATCTCAAGATCATTAACTTAGTTACATCTGCAAAGACCCTTTCCAAATAAGGTCACATTCACAGGTTCCGGGGGTTAGGATGTGGGCATATCTTTTGGGGGGCCACCATTCAACCCCCTGCAGGTGGCCAGGCTGCGGAGGGAAGAGCCAAGGGTAAAGCACAGCCCTGGCTGGGTGTCAGTTGCGGTGCAGTGGGGGTGGGGTGGGGTGGGGGTGACCTGGTCCAGGGCAACCTGGAATGAAAGTCCAAAGGTGACAGGAGAAGAGCTGGGGAGCTCACCACCAGGAGCTCACCTACTTTCCAAAGATACAAAGTATCTTGCGTCAATTAGCATCAACGGGCAAGCACGCTAAGTGGAAGGACAGAGGAAACTTCCATCAGCTGGAGGAAGTGGGTCCCCATCTGCTCTGAGTGAGTCAAAGCGGGACGAGGCCCCTAGCATGGAGTGAGGACAAGACAAGCGAGTTGAAGTGAACCGGGAGGGGCGATGCGCAGAACGGGGGAAGGGAGCCTGGTCCAGGCTTCCAGCGATGGAATGACTAAGTCACGGAGGGGAAAGGCACAGTAGAAGGAGTAGAACTGATGGCATCGTGATAGAGATGCACGGTGACGGATGGGAGCTGCGCTCGGGGCCAGCATCATGTGACGTCTAGACTTGCCGGATGCTGTACACCTCAAGCTCTTGCAACATTGTGTGTCAGCAATGTTCAAGTAAAAAAAATAATAACAGGTAATAAAGCAGGCCTAGGATTAAACAAATAGCGTCAGATTAGGCAGAGTAGTGCCAATCCAAGACTCAGGGCAAAGGAACCAAATTGCGTCCAGAGGTTTTTTAAAAATATCGTTTTAGGGACACCTGGGTGGTTCAGTCGTTAAGCGTCTGCCTTTGGCTTGGGTCATGATCCCAGGGTCCTGGGATCGAGCCTTTCGTCAGGCTCTCTGCTCAGCGGGGAGTTAGTTTCTCCCTCTGCTTCTGCCCTTCCCCCCACTTGTGTGTTCTCTCTCTCAAATAAATAAATAAAATCTTTAAAAAAATGTATTGTTTTTGTTTTTTTAAATATATTGTTTTAAATTTTAATTTTTAATATTAATATTTATATACTTGTAATATGTATTAATATAAAATATATGATATGTTAAATATAAATACTTCTAAATAAATATCTTAAACTATACATATTTTAAATATATTGATATATTTAATCTTTTTATTTATTTATTTAAGATTTTATTTATTTATTTATTTACTTATTTATTTGGAAGAGAGCGTGTGTGAGTGGAGGGGAGGGGCAGAGGGGGGGAGAGAGAGAGAGAGAGAGAGAGAGAGAGAGAGAATCTCAAGTAGACTCCAAGCTGAGTGCAGAGCTGGACGTGGGGCTCGACCTCACAACCCTGACATCATGACCTGAGCCAAAACCAGGATCAACGGACTGAACCACCCAGGTGCCCCTATTTATTTAATCTTTTTAATACTGCTCTCAGTATTATGATGCTTGGCTGTTAGGATTTTGCCTGAACTGGGGGAGGGAAATGACCATTTGCTACCGTATCTCTATGGCAGAGAACTCTCTCTCCGGAACTCTCTAGGTATCAGTCTGCGGGGACCACCCCCAGGTGAAGCAAACAGAATTCCCTGCTTCTCCCCAAGCCCCCTCCTCCTCCTGCATCTGGACCTGGGTGAACAGCCTAGCACCCACGCTGGTCAGAAGGCTGGGACCATCCTTGAGCTGGCTCTCACCCCCACGGACGATCTGTCCCCAGGTCCCACTCCAAAATGGCTCTTCAGGTGTCGGTTGCTATCTGCAATACTTCTCTCACCTCAGTAACTCCTTTGGCCCCGCTGCCCCTAGCCTTTGCCTCCATCAGCTCATTCAGCACGAGGCCACAGATTTGCACATGTGCCTCCCCAGCTCAGACTCATCAGCCCCAGGATGGAGAACTTCTGTGAGCTCGCGCCCTCCCCTGCTGGCCTCACCAGTCACTCCAGCCACACCGGACCCTAGCAGTCCCTCAAATTCCCCAAGCTCACGCTCACCCCCGGGCTACAAGCACCTGTAACATCAAGGCAAGTGAAACCAGCAGGAACCTGGAAGGGGCGTGGTACGGGGCAGAAGCTGTTGGGACAGTACCTGGTGGCCCCCGCCAGCCTGCTCTTTCTGTGGTCTGAGCCTGCCAGCAACCTGTCCCCTTCCAGGCACGCTCCTTTTCCTTGGCACCCCCTGCACATGAGTCTCTAGTCCATCTGGGTCTAGCCTGACCCCAGCCTCCCTCCTCTCTGCCTCCACCCTCCAAGCACAGACATTCCCATCCCCTCAGTCATCCTGCACAGCTTGGGAGGGAAATGAACCCTCACTTCCCTTCCTAGAACTCTGCAACTGTCCCCATCTCCCCTTGGAGGGCGGGTATGCTCACCCACAAAGCCAGAGGGGTGAGGGACAAGATTAAATCTTCCCTGGCTCCCATATCCTTGAATCAGAGCCTCTGTGGGCAGTGAAGGAAGCATAGGCAGACAGGCCTGATTCAAATCTTAGGTCAGATCTGGCCGGCTGGGTGAACTTGAGTAAGTTATTTAACCTCTCTGAGATATACTTCCCTAATGAAGATCTCTCTCTCTCTCTCATAATTCCTGGCTTGCAGACGTTTTCTGGGAAGCAGACAGGATGGATGTGAAAAGTCCAGAACGTCACTGGCACTAACTAAACCGCAGCTGTAATTACAATCATTATAAGGATTCTGAGCTGTTTCAACTCCACAGTTAAAGGGGGATGTTTTAAAAGTTCAAAGCCATTTAAGGTAAATCAGGTACAATTCAAACTGCCACTGTCTCCCAGAGCGAATTATTTGCCCTGAAAGGGGTGATTGATCGAGATTATTAACTTGCAGAGGGAAATAAGTTTCAAAGAATGGCAAAAGCACATCAAATCTTAATTAGGTGCCATTTTTCTTCACGCGGAACGAACGAGTTTCTGGGTGTGCAGGGGCGGGTTCCAGTGCAAGGGGAAAACAGCCTAGAGGCTTCCTGCAGGTTAGGATCGCGGGGAAACTGTAAGCGGGAAAAGACCCCAAGCAAAGATACTGCTCTCCCCCGAGGTGTGAACGTCCAGGCTGAGCCAGCGCCTTCCTCCCAAGGTTCCCATGTTCGGAGTCTCCTCCCTGCAGGACAGACACGGGTCTCAGGCACCGTGAAAACCTCTGTCCACAAGGTGCACAGGTGGCAAGCCCGCGTGTCACCTGTGGCCTGCAACCCGAGATGACGGGCTCGGAGCTCCGGCGGTGCGCTCCCAGCACGAGCTGGTGCGGCCCCGCGTGCACCCCCCACCCCGGCCTCTTCTCAGCAGGGGCTTGTTCATTCTGGACCTCGGCCGAGCACTGTGTGGGGGAAACAGATCTGGACTCAGGAGACCTTGCCTCTGTGTTCTGGTCCTGCCTCCACCAAGGCCTGCTATGTGGCTTCGGGATAGCCCCCCAGCTTCTCGATGACTCGGTTTTGTCATCTGTAAAATGGCCCAATGAGCATATTTGCACCTCCTGCCTCTGGGAGGCTGTCAGTGGGGGAAAGCAGCTAGGACAGTGCCAGGAGCAGACAATTAGTTATTACTGCTGTCCCCTCGTATGTATGGGTGTCCACCCACCCCACAAAAAAACCCTTCCTATCCAGGAATGTATTGAGGGAAAGGTGGGGAAGATCCAGGAACCGTGACATCATGGAAGACAAAGAGGGTGTTTCAGGGCCGCTGAGGCCCTGGTCCCCATTCCTCTCCCGGCTCTGGGGCCCCAGCCTCCCTGGCCCCCCTGCTTGGCTCCATGGGTGGGGCTCCCTCTGCCAGCCCGGCCTGAGCCTCTCCTCTCTGCCAGCCTGGCCAGCCTGTGGCCTCCCTGTGGCTCTAACACCCAGCAGCCCCGAACTGTCCCTAAGCTCCATGCACAGCCATCGACCACCTCCTCTGGCCAGCCCTCCCCAGCAGGCACCTCGGGCTCACATCACAGTCCTGGTGCACTCCCTCCAAACTGCCCCTCCCCAGACCATCCTGGCCTGTTTTTTTAAGGCAAAGCCCCGGGTGGCCAGGACCCTGGCTCCTCCCCAGCCCCCACATGCAGCCCATCCTGTCTCTAGTAGGACCGTTTCCAGGTTTCTGGGCGCCAGCTCATCCTCCAGCCTCCTGGGAGGTGTCCCCAGCACCCTGCACCAGCCGGCCTGTCTCCCCTCCCCCGATGTGCATCACTCTGCAGGGGGGCCCCAGGGATGCTGTCTGCCCTCTGCACCCACCCGCACCCTCGGGATTCGAGGCTAACCCGGACAGGAGTTGGTGTGTCAAAGGCTCTCCATAACGGCTTATTGAATGAACCCTGGTCCCATCAGACCCACCCAGCCCTTTGTCATCTCCCTCTGCTCCCCACCAAGCACCCTGAAGTCAGCCCCTAAATCGAGAGACCCTTGCTTACTATCTGCTCGTCCTGTGCCCTCTGCCTCTAACATCCTCCTTCTCTCCTGTTTGGTTGACTCAGAGCCACTCTTCAGGCACCAGCCCCCATGTCCACCTCCTCGGGCCACCTTCGAGGCCTCCAGGAAGGGGCTGCCCATCAGCACTCGGGTACGCCCCGTGCCTCCTTGTCATCGCCCACCTGTGGCTCAGTTGGCCACACCAACTGTGGCCAGTGTGGACCGCTGGAGGCCAGGCTCCGTAACCCTGGCCGGGGGTGGCGCGGGGGCTCACTATCTTCCAGGGATCACGGAGGGGCTCCCCATGGAAGTGTCATTTAAAATTGAGATTTGAAATATGAGAAGATGGGGAGAGTAGTTCTGAGCAAAAGGAGGAAAAGGCCCATAGGCAATCGAGAGTGAGGTTTAGGGTTTGGGAGCTCAGCACAGAAGACATTGAGGCTGTGGCAGTGGGAGGCGCTGGGATCCCAGGAAAGGGAGATCCTGGACTCTCACGGTCAGGGTGGTGGACTGCCAGGTGCACTGGGAGAGAACCATGCTCAGAGTGTCCCTGGGGAGGGATAAAGCTGGTTCCAAGTCTTGCAAGCACCTAAGGCCCTGCAGGGGCCTGGCTTTCAAGTGGGCGTGAGACAGGATGGGCTCTGACTTCTGAGTCTAGGATTCAAAGATCCTGCAAGTCCAAATCACTCTCTGCGCCTGGCTGTGACCCAGACTCCATCCTGGCCCCTCCCCACCGTGAAGTAAGCATTAGAGGAGGCCCGGGGAGCATTTACTGGATTGGGAATGTGTAGACGGGGCTCCTGCAGTAATTCCCAGGGAACTCTGGAGCCTGTATTCCCCACCACACGGCTCTGGTCTAGTGGGAGGCTTTGCTCGAAGGGTAAAATCAGAAATGGTTCCTTAACTTGAAACTGACCCTGGAATCCCTCAGAGCTCCCCCCTACCCACCAGGTGTCTCCCTGTGGGTCTCAATACCCAAACAGCATTTTGCCTTTCCCTTCCTTTCTTTCCCTGTGACCCGTGTGCCACACCAAACCTCAGATGCTGGAGTCCTTGAATTCAGACCAGTGACTTTGCCATGTTTAAAAGGAAATGAAACTGGTTTTTAAATAACACACTTATGGGTTTTCTGAAGATTACCCACTAAAGTACATCGCACACATTAGTTTTCTCAGCTTCCAGGAAATAAAAACACCCCAGGGGCCTCTGCTTTGCCGGCTCCCCAACAGAGAGATACAAAGGGAGAGCAAAGGACGCACATTCAGTGTAAAAGGCAGGGAGACACAGAGCTGACTGCAACTTTCTGGATGCTGGAGAGGCAGGTGCGCGGTGCGAGGCAGGGGGGCCTTCCGAATCCAGGCCTGTGGTCCACTCGAGCTGCTCCGTTGCTCAGGGTGCAAAGGGCATTGGTCAGTGGCTGGATGAGATGCTGCTGGTCTCGGGGGATGTCAGACCCCACCCTATGCTGAGCCCACCAGCAGGGGCCCTAAGTTGAGTCTGGCTTTTGGCACCTCTCCAACCTCTTGGCCCCCGAATATGCCTCCTGGCTTTCCCAGGTCTCTGCGCTTTCTCCCCAGTGCTCCATGGTGCTCATTCCTTTTACCCTCCCCTTCTTCTGCCCAGACAACCCCTACCTGCTTTTAAGGCCCAGGTCAGACATCACAGCTCGGTGGCCAGCCCCCACCTTCCTGTATCCAAGGGGGACTGGGAAGGGAGGGACAGTGGTGACCACGTAATCCTCCTAGCCCTAGAGAGAAGGCAGGTAACTGGGGTGAGTGGTCACCCTGTGGACCAGCCCACCATGGTCAGGGAGGCAGGTCACAGAACACACTTCCAGGCCCAGGGACCATTCCTGGGTGTCAGGGCTGTGGCAAGAAGGCCGTCCCTGTGAGCCAGGAAAGCCACGTAGTCTACCCATGCACGCACGGGCGAAGCCATCACCCGGCCAAGAGCCTGGAGTAGCAGCCATATTGACTCGTTCCCGGCCTCTTTGCCCGAAGTCCCTCAGAGTTACATGTGGAGCACGTGGGGGGATCTGTGTGTGCACTTACACATTTCCCAGCTCGTCCTCAATTTTCCACCGTACCTTAAACACATAAGCAAGATGGGAAAGGACCAGCGATATTTTCTCTGCAAACCCTTTCAGCCTTCACCTTTGCAGCCAGTCACGGGAAACTTGTAATGGTTTGAACACCTGGGATTTTCTTCAGCAGACCCTAGCCATTGGTAGACGCACAGGTATCACCCTAGAAGGAAGGATTCCGGGCTATCCAGGCCTACAAGGGTTCAGCCTCAGGGCTGGTGTGTGCCTGGCCTGAGACACCTGTTCAGGTTGCATAGAATGACTCATGGTGACATACTGAGCACGCTGACAATCCAATGGAGGAGGGTCCCCCGAAGTCTAGTCTCACTGTGCCAAGGGCTGATTCAGGACTATTCACAACAATCGTCATAGTGGCCGCCTTGTGTAAAGACTTTCGTCTATCCCAGGGGCGCCTGGGTGGCTCTGTCGGTTAAGCATCTGACTCTTGATTTTGGCTCAGGTCATGATCTCAGTGTGGTGGGATCGAGCCCTGCTTCAGGCTCCATGCTCAGAGCAGAGTCTCTCTCTCCTCTGCCTCTCCCTCCCGTCCACCTGCTTGCACATTCACTGTCTCTCTTTCAAATAAATAAAATCATTTATTTATTTATTTATTTATTTATTTATTTATTTATTTATTTATTTATTTTTTGACAGAGAGAGACACAACGAGAGAGGGAACACAAGCAGGGGGAGTGGGAGAGGGAGAAGCAGGCTTCCCTCCGAGCAGGGAACCCAGTGCGGGGCTCGATCCCAGGACCCTAGGATCATGACCTGAGCCAAAGGCAGATGCTTAACAACTGAGCCACCCAGGTGCCCCAATAAATAAAATCTTCAAAAAAAAAGATTTCATCTATCCCAGCAATGCTATGCAGGTGTAGAGGTGATCCCATTGATAGTGAGGAACCTAAGCATCAGAGAGGTTTAGTAACTACCCAAGGACACACAGCTAACGAGAGAGTGGCAAACCCAGGAGTGAAATTTTGGTGTGGACCCCTCTGCTCTGCCACCCTTATAAGCATTATTCGAGACACCCCACTAGAGGAAGGGGAAGGGAGAGGGAAGAGGAATAAAATGAAAACCACACAGGTGGGGGCGGGGACGATGTAAGAAGGATACTTCGCTGTTGGGAGACACATAAAACAACGGAAATTTCTGCAGGGGCATCTGGGCACGAGAGTACTGCTAGCAGGAACACAGGTCTCCCATCTCCTGAAGAGGTTGTTTGGAGAGCTGTCTCCTCAGCAAAAGCAGACCAAAAAAAGAAAAGAAAAAGCATAAAGACCTAAGCTGTGGATTTTATCATGGCATCACCCTGGAAGCTGAGGGAAATGCCATCTTCATATGCCTGATTTATAAACCGTGGTTTTTATTAACTAAAGAAAAACACCCTGAGATCAGAAATGGTTCCTATGAGACAATCCTTGCATATGGCCTTCCAAAAATAATATAATGACATATAGACACTCAAGAACCTGCTGACGAAACCCAACTCCTATATGTAAAATAACAAGGTTAGAAACGTCTCCATCTTCATGGGATACGTAAAGTCCTTTTTAAAGAACATTTTTTTTTTAAAGATTTTATTTATTTATTCATGAGAGACAGAGAGAGAGACAGAGGCAGAGGGAGAAGCAGGCTCCCCGTGGAGCAGGGAGCCCGATGCGGGACTCGATCCCAGGACCCTGGGATCATGACCTGAGCCAAAGGCAGAGACGCTTAACCGACTGAGCCACCCAGGCGTCCCTTAAAGAACATTTTTTTTAATCAAAGGAGACTCAGGAATGAGAGAAGGGACAGGAGTAGGTGCTAAGGCATAGAATGTCAATTACAAAGGTCAACGCAAGGAAGTGTCCAGAACGTAAAGGAGCCTCCTCCCGGGTCTGACTGTTGGGCGTTAACTGCAGGTTATAACGTTTGGAGCCTGTCGGGCTCTGATGGGGGGTTTAGCCAGCACTCATGGCGTGCCAGGTGAGGCTCCCGCCACCACACGTCCCCAGCGTCCGCAGTGGCTCCTGCCCTCCCGGCAGCAAGAGCGGCTTTCTGGGCACCTCCCGCTTCGCTGCCCTGTGAGACCCGGCCGAAGGGGGCCGAGCAGGGAAGGGCTCAGGCCCGGAGCCCAGCGTGTTCGTCCGCATCCCAGCTCTGGCGGGGGAGGGGTCCGTGAGCCCAAGCACACTGAGTATGGAAGTGTATGGGCCTCAGTTTCCCTGTCTGTCCAATGCAAGGGATAGCAGCCCCACCTCCCGGGGGGGGGGCGGTAAGGGTTAACCGAGTTGTTTCATCCATGGTGCCTGAAATAGTCCTCAGTAACTGTTAGCCGCCACTGTTACCAGCTACTCACCTTCCGAGTAGGGTTCAACATTTATATGTTGCGAAACCGCAGAGCGAGGAGAGGTACAGAGACAGGCCCGGCTATCGCCAGCCCACGCTCAGGGCAGGACCCTCTTACTAGCTCCCTGTGTGTCCTCCAGGAGTCTCCATGCATACAGACTCGGAGAGGAGGCCCAGTTCCCCCTGGTATAACGTGGCAAAGCACTCACACCAGCTTTCTCTTCCTGTGTAGCGAATCCCCACAAACTCAGCAGTAATAACACCCGACTTCGTCTCACAGCTCCCAAGGCCCAGCTGCCCTCTGCTCAGAGCTCACCGGCCTCTATCAGCCTGTCCACTGGGCTGGGGTCTCATGGGAGCCCGACGTCCCCTTCCAGGCTCCTTTGGTGCTTTGCCCTTACAGGACTAGGGATTGGCCTCCTTGCTGGGTGTCAGCTGGGGGGCCGCTCTGAGCTCCCAGAGGCCCCTGCAGTTCTGAACACAGGCCCCCTGCACGTCCCTATCCCTCAAAGTCGGGGTCTCTTGCTGCCATCCGCTAAAACGGAGTCTGCTGTAAACATGTAAACGCCAAATGACGTCACCTGATCGCAGGAGGGACTCCTGTCACCACTGCCACGTTCTGTTGGTGAGAAGCAAGACACAGGGCCTGCGACACCCAAGGAGAGGGAATTACACAGACAAGGCCTGCGGCGGGGGGAGGGGGGGTCATCTCGGGTGTGTCCGTCTGCTGTGACACTGTGGACACTGCTTTACACGCTGAGGCTTTTCTCCTCTACATGTTTTTGGTTGTTCCCCAAACCACACCTACCCTCCAAAGAAAAAGTCTGTGATTGCTGAAGAGAGCCACCAAATACGCCTTATCGTGTGCGTGGTCCCTCCAGAGCAAGAATAGAGGTCAGCGTGTGTGTGTGAGTGTGTGCGAGTGTGTGTGCACGGCTGTGTGTGTGTTTTGCGGGGGAAGCTCAGCAGTCCCTGAACTTCCAACTTAGAAACTCCAGGACTCTGAATTGCTGGTTCCTGGTCTGGGTTGTAAACACCAGGCCTGTCAGCCCACCTTCTCTCCCCATTTGCAGAGCGTTTTTTAATGCCCTGCTTTGTGTTCTAAAGATACTGACAGATTTAAGTAGAAGGGATGAATCACCACATGGAAGACATCAGCAACCTATAAATACTGCAAGCTGTTGACAGCGAGAGTCCTACATGGGAGCTTCACTCCCCCCACCCCGAGCCCCGGTCACCTGTCCATCACAGTGTTAGTCCTTCGGCCGCCCTGTAGCCCTGGGTCACCGGCCCCTGGAAGACTGGACGGGTGGTGGCAGCAAAGGAGAAGCCGGCCAGGCCCCCTTGGGAACATACCAGCGGGGTCCTCCTGCTGTCCCCAGGCTGTGTCTTACGAAGCAGGCACTGGGTTCCCCTTCATGGGACATGTTTACACAGAGGGGAGGGGGTCCTTGGAGCTGTTCTTCTTTATCTTTTAAACACAAGTTATCAACATGCAGTGAAAGACACAGACTGTAAGAGAACAGGTCTCTGAGTTTTGACAGGTGTATGTACCCATGTGATCAATAAACATCTAGAACATTCCTGGCACTCCAGAAGATTCCCTCCTGCTTCTTCAATCCTCTCACCCCACCACTCCTGCAGAGGCAACCACTGCTCTGATTTCTATCCCTAAAGATTAGTTTGCTGGGGGCACCTGGGTGGCTCAGGCGGTTAAGCCTCCCACTCTTGATCTCGGCTCAGATCATGATCTCAGGGTCGTGAGATCAAGCCCTGTGTTGGGTTCCACGCTGGGCGTGGAGCTTACTTAAAAAAAAGAGATTACTTTGCCTGTTCTGGGAACTTTACATCAATGACACAATACAGTCCAGACTCGTTTGCGCCTGGTTTTTTTCACTTGACATAATTTCTGGGAGATTCATCCATGTTGTTTTGAATATATTTAGAGCTCTTTGGAATTACATGAAGATTTTATCATCGACTGCGTATAAAGTTCTATCATCTCCTGGTTCTGTAAGTCTAACATCACCAGAGACTTCTGAATCTACGATTTGAAAGCACCTGAATGCTATGCCAACAGTCAACAGAAAATCTCACACTGGAGTGCTCCCAGACCTTCAAAATCCAGGTGTCCAGATGGAATTTGTCCTTATGAAAGAGTCCTGCACCCAAGAATGGCGGTGCCACCTGCCCACCTGGTTCTCAGAGTCAGAGACCCGCACCCGAGTGGCCCCCGCCTCCCCCTCTCCCCTATCCACATGGGTGCCAAGTCCTGGGGGGGGTGGCATGGGGTGGGGGGGGAGTCAAATGTTCTACAAATCTCTCTCTGTATCTCACGTCATCCCCAGGACCCCGACCAGGTGCAGGGACAGAGACAGCCCAGAGGATGAGCCTGAAACCCCAGCCTGGTGGGAAGGGTGGGCTGGGGAGTGCTTCACGAAGGTGGGGACATGTATAGTGAGGCTTGAGGAACTCTCCCAGCTTGGAGAGGTGGATGGACTTGAGAGAACCACGGAGAAGCAGATGCCGCTGGATGGAGGACGTGGTGGGAGGGCAGAGGAGGGGAAGAAGGGGGGAGAGAGAAGTGTGGAGTGTGACGCTGGGGTGTCCATCAAGGGCAATCAGGTCACATGGGAGCCACAGGATGAGGGGACACTTTTGGGTGGGAAGTCACTGTTTGTGTGGGGCTGGAGCCCAGGGGATGACCTCATGAGGGTCTCTAGCATGAATTCATGGAAAGGTCTGAGTGACAGGGATGGATTTAGGATAAATTTAGGCATCATCAGCAATGGACCAGACGGCAGTTTCTACACAGGAGGGGCGGGTCAGTGGTGAGGAGTGCGAGAGGGGTAGTGGGGGGTCCCCCGGGGAGGTCACAGAAGAGCTGCCGGGGGGTCTAGCTCTGGCTGGGCCACAGGCTGGCCTTGCCACCTCCCCTCCTTCCTGTTGGCCTCCCCAGCTTCCCCAAGCTGCAAGTGAGGGAGGCACTGGGCAAGATGCTCTCCCAAGTCACTGCCAAATCAGATCCTGAATCTCTAGGGCTGGATTTGGTGTTTTTGTTTGTTTGTTTGTTTGTTTGTTTGTTTTATGAATCCTATAACTCTGAAGCAAAGAGTACAGCAATATGAAAGTCAAAAGAACCTAAGAAGATCCGGAGTCCTTTATTGATCAAACCCGTAAATCCAAAAGAAATAAATTCATTTTTCCATCAATTACATTGTGGAGACTGCAGTTTTAGAGGGGAAGGAAATCAAGAAACGGAAATCAAGAAATGATGGAAATCAGAAATGGTGACAGGCTCTCTGTCATGTGCACGCACACACACACACACATTCTACTACGACTCAGCCACTTACTAGCAGAAATGATCCCTGAGCTTCAGCTTCCTGGTCGACAGAAGGGGGATCAGAGCAGATACAGAGATCATGGGGTCGTCATTAATCAGACTAACTGAGTGAACCCCGGAAGGCACCTGGAGCATGCCTGACACACACTAAGAGCTAAGTAAATACTAGCCATCATCAGCCTCAAGGTCCTCACTCTGACCAGAGAGCATCACCAGTGTCCTTAACTCCCGTTCTGTGTGTATCCATTTCCACCACCCCCACTCCTGTCCCCTCCTGTCTATCTAGTTAAGAGCTGTATTTTCTCTCCAGACAACCTCTGCCTCCTTCTGGATCATTCCTATGGATTCCTAGGACTGGTTTGAAAGGCTTATTACTAATGACCAGAACCTTATGACAACCCCGTTTACTAGGCAGTGTTTGGGGCCCAGCCCAAATCTTCCTGTTTTCCCCAGGAGGGAAGTTAGGCTGCAGGGTGCAGTCGGGGTGACCACGCGGGGCTCAGCTGTCTCATCTCTGCACGGGGTGGGGGGCAGGGTGGGGGGAAATAAGGATCTCTGTCTGCCTTCCCTGCCGGTGGAGCAAACAGCAGCTAACCTTCTTTCTGCTCTGAATCCCTTAGTTACAACTTCTCAGTACTTGACCCTTTCTGACTAAGATCGGTGCTGGTCAGGATGCCCTATCCTGAGGAGCACCCTGGCTGTGGTTGGCAGGAGGAGGTGCTTTGGTCTCCATGAGGATAGTAAGTGATGCTGCAGTCAGACCCAAGAGACCAAGTGCCAGTAAGTTCCCATTGCGGGGTAGGGACCAAAGGACAGCTGCTCAGTGCCCCCCTGAGTGACAGGGTGGCCCCCCATTCCCCTTCATCAGAAAGGACCTCAAGAAAGACAGAACAGTCCACGATCGGGCGGGGGAGGGGGTGCTGTCCCGGCAAATGGGTGGAAACTGATGGACACTTTACTCCTTACAAAATTTCACATCTGCGATGGAAGGCAGGAATCATATTCTCTGGAGAAATGAGGGCCCGAAGGCTGATGGGTTGTGCGTGGCGTATTTTATTTATAGGGTGACCTGCCAGTAACTTGTGCCAGCCCCCGCCAAGTGGAAATGACGGGGCTCCCTTCACGGAGATCCAGCGAGGGATCTGTTTGTCGGCGGACAACAAACATAGTCACCAGCCACATTCATTCCAGAAGCCTCTCCTCTGGCCGCAAATAAACTGTTGCTTCTTCATTCTGCTCACAGACTGCATCCCCCTGGGCCAATGGTTCGTTTTTTTCTTGGAGAGGTGGGAGGTGGGTGTGACATTTTCGGCTGCTATTTTCATGCTTCTTAGTCACTGTGGGCAGCTCATAAGCCAGCGAAAGCCTTCCCACTGCCTGGTGCCAGTTATTCCTGACGCGACGGCAGGCTGACTCTAGGACCGGCTGAAGAGAGTGACAATTGTCCCTTCTCTAGGGCCCGGTGAGGATGGGGGCCGTAACAACTCTTCCCAATGTGAAGAAAGACAAACCCGGGCTCAGTGACAAAGCCAACCCCATAGAGACACCTGGCCTCTTCAGAGATCCATTATCAGCTCGCTCACTCTTCTGGAACATTCTCTAGAACCGGAAATAGCAAAGACCAGACCCTGAATATTCAAAATAGATGCTCAGAACCCAAACCCTGAGGTTTGTGCCTAAAACTTGTGAGAGGCCCCTCAGGCTCCTACTCTAAGGTATTGATTTTTATTTTGGATACAATTTAACAGCCTTGATCTTCTCGCTAGGGCAGATTCAAAGCAAGGAATGCCTCCCCGCACAGCCTGCTGGGGAAGAGATTAAAGCATCCAGTTGCCGATTATACTAGATGCATCTTAAGGTAACTTCCAACCCCAGTACTGCAAATTTCCATAATCCTCAGCATAAATCACTATGAAAGAAATTTATATAATGGACACAGTTTTACAATTCATTTCTCAGCACCAAGGAAACCAAACATTTGCGCAATTTTTTTTTTTTTTTTTAAATTTCGGGAGCTTATGAGCTCCCTCACCCTCTTTCTCCCTGCTCTTTTTTTTTTCTTGTCTTTTTGGGGAAGCAGTTAGGTTCCATGAAGGAAGTCCTGGCATCAGGTGCTAAACCCGATATTAACAGTGTGACTTGGGATATGTCATTTAATCACGCTGGGCTTGTCTGCTTTTCTATAAAACAGAGATCCACGTGTTTACCGACATTTACTGAGCATCGACTGTGTGCCGGGAGCCCTTCTAGGCTCTGAGGAATTGCTGGGAAGAGGTTTGATGGGGTTTCACCACATTCTAGAGAGCATGGGGGCTGGCAGAGGACACAGAGCAGCCGAGTAAGCAGATGAGTGCACGGATTTCAGATAATAGCATGTGTTCTGAGGGAATAAGCAGGTCAGTGGGGAGGGAGCTACCTTAGAGGTTGTGGTCAGGGAGGCAGGGCCACTTGGAACTGTCAGAATGGTCAGCAGGTGTCCACTGCAAGGAGAGTTGGAAAGCCCACACTCCAAGCAGGCGGTCAGCAAGCTGAGTGTGAGTGTAGGGTGTTCAAGGAAGAAAAAGGAGTGGGGGGCGGTAACAAAGACTCCCACCTCAAATGGGATCCCCCAATGACGGAATGAGCTGAACGACCTCCAGGACCAATAGATTCACAGCTCCGTGGTGCCATCAAGGACTCAGGCTCTTTCCCATCCTTTGCTCTGCCATCCAATGTGCCATTCATTCATTCATTCATTCATTCATTCAACAAATATATATCAAGCCTCTACTGGGGATAGAACAAGGAACACAACAGATTGCTCAGTCATAGAAATTCATTCCTGCAAGGAGAGCTAATCACAAACAAATACAGGATGTGTCAGGGGAGAAGTGTGCTTTGAAGAAAAATACGGCAGGAAAGGTGTTCAAGGTGACAGGGAAGGCAGATGTTTTAAGTGGTCATGAGCAGTCTTGGGACACCTGAGCAGGGGCCCGAAAGAGGAAGGAAGGATCCATGCACGTGGCTGGGGGAGTTGTTCCTAGGCAGAGGGAAGAGCTTGGGATGTTGGAGAATCCCACAGGCCAGTGTGGCTGGAATACAGGAAGCAACTCTTCCAAAAGGCAATTCCCCAAGGGAAAAAAGGACCATCTGTTTTCCTTTCAATACGAGTGTCTTAGCTCAGGCTTCTCTAACAAAATACCACAGACTGGGGGGCTGAACCCACAGATGTCTGTTTTCTCCAGTACTGGGGACTGAGAGTCAGAGAGCAGGGCACCAGCATCCCCTCTGATGCATGGCATTGGGTGGCACATGATGTCGCTTTGTCTGACTTCTGGTGGGACTCTAATCCCACATGTTACAACCTTCACCACCTCCCAGGTGTCTCATGCACTCTTCTCTTATGTTTTCCATTCTCTTTTCTCTCTCTGGATATTTTATGCAAAGGTGTCTTCCAGCTCATTAATCTTCAGCTACCAACAATTAGCTACTAAACCCATCTACTGAGTTCTTAATTTTACATATTGAGTTTCTCAACTCTAGAATTTTCATTTGATCCATTTTTATAAATTCCTGTTCTCTGTTAAAGATTCTCCACTGTCTGGGGTGTCTGGGTGGCTCAGCCATTAAGCGTCTGCCTTTGGCTCAGGTCATGATCCCAGGGTGGGATTGAGCCCCGCGTTGGGCTCCCTGCTCAGCGGGAAGCCTGCTTCTCCCTCTCCAGCTCCCCCTGCTTGTGTTCCCTCTCTGGCTGTCTCTCACTCTGTCAAATAAATAAAATCTTTCAAAAAAATTTTAAAAAAAGAATCTCCACTGTCACCTCTATTCTTGAAATTTGAATAACTTTTATAGTGGTTTTCAGTTCTGACGACTCTAGTTTCTAATCATCTGTGGGTCTGTTTCTACTGTCATTTTTTTCTTCTGCTTTTGTTTCTTGGTGGACCTGGTGATTTCTTACTGAATGCCAGACAGTGTGTAAAAAGTTCAAGGACTCTGGATAATGTTCATCTTCCTCCGGACAGAATTTGCTTTAGATTTTGGCAGGTGCTTAGATAGGGATGGAGCTGATTCAAGGCTGTATTTCAGTTTTTGTAAGGCTTGGTCTATTTCAAGTTTACTCTTTCCCTAGGGATGGAGCTGATTCAAGGCTGTATTTCAGTTTTTGTAAGGCTTGGTCTATTTCAAGTTTACTCTTTCCCTTGGGCAGAGCCCTGTAGGGTTGGTTCCCAGTAGATTCTCAGTTGCTTATCAGACCGCTCTTCCCTGGTGGGTTCTGAACACCGATTCTTGTCTTCCAGCACTGAGAAACTGCTAAAATATCTGCTTACCTTCTCAGGCTCTTGGCAGCCACTTTTTGCTCAGTTTCTCATCCTCCTGAGCACAGGTGGCTTACAAATTAGCAAATCGCTTGAGGGGTGCAGCTGCTGTGTGTCTCTTTGCCTCTTTTCTTTCCTGAACCTTGGACCCTCAAGTCCTGGTTGCCTTAGTCGCCTTGATTTTTTTTTTTGTCTCCCCAGTTCCGTGAGAACGCTGATAGTTCTGTTAGCCGTCACTCTCTGTTGGCTTCTCAGCTGCTTGCTTCACACTTCTTAGGAATCAGCAAATGTCTCGAGGGAAAGAGTTATAGAACATGAGTCCCCTTCTCTCTGGGATCTTGATCTCTCATGTTCCTCTTGCCCTGGTGTATTGTATTATACCATATTACATTACGTTATGTTATGTTTTATGTTATGTTATGTTGTGTTATGTTGTGTTATGTTATGTTATGTTATGTTATGTTATGTTATGTTATGTTATGTTATGTTATATCTCATATCCTTGCTCCAGACACAAAAAGCTTAGGTGTGTTGTGACTTCTGCAATCTCGTCCCAGTGTGTACTGACTTACAATGTCCTTCCCTCCCTCCCCACCTAGTTGGTGCCAGAGCCGAGTGCCTTGTGCTGGGCTCTTTAATGGCTGGAGGAGCATCAGAAGCTCATGGGTACAGTGTGGGTAGTAGGGAAGGTAGGAGCCTCAATCTGTGCAATAGGGTGAGAATGAGTAAGAAAGCACTTTCTCTCCCAGACCAAAAACATCTTCCAGCTTCCCAGTCCCCAAGCTTCCATCTTTGGAGAATAGCTCCATGTCCCTGTTAAATTGAAGATGTTTCCTGATAAAAGCCACTAACTGTCATCAGTTTCTGGATGTGGTTTATTATCTCTTTTCAGTGAGACTGCTCACTTTGGAAACTAGGCTTTCAAAAGGAAGGGTGTGGAGGGGGTACACAGGCGTGGGGTGCAGTCATGAAGGGGGCAGTCCTGCCCGGGGTTAAGGATTTCAGCATTCCTGCTAAAACTTGCAGGAACCTCCTGAATGGATCCCTCATTCCTCCAGACCTTCGGATTCCTCGTTCCTCCAGACCTCCAGTCCCTCCCCAACGAATCTCTTTTCCAGGCTATCTCCAGATTATTCCAAAGTGTGAATCTGTTCATTTTTTTATTATAAAACTTAAGGCATGCTCATTAAAATAAATAGGGATAACATAAAGAAGAAATTATTCCAAATTCAACCACCCAGACTTCCAGATTTTTAAATACACATATAGATAGGATACCAGTTAGCTATTGCCACAAAAGAACACTGTAACAAACCACCCTAGAACTTAGTGGCCTGAAACAACAGTCGTTTATTTTATGAACTATAGGTTATCTAAGGTCTGCCGATCCAGGCTGCACTCAGCTAGGAGGCTCTGCTGATCTTGGCCATGGAATTCAGGTTGGCACCATATGTGTCACTCCTCCTCCTGAGACCAGTGGCTAGCCTGAGAATGCTCTTCCCATGGCTCGAGCATGGGTACCAGAAACCAAGTGGAAGCAGTCAGGATCCACCGCCCGGTGCAAACAAGAGCTCCTGTCTATCTCCTCCACGGCCCATTCCTCTCACCCCTCAGACCCTGCACAGTAGTTAATGCCATCCCTGCATCTTCATGACCCTGCCAGCTGGCACCTCCTTAAATCCTGCCCTGTCAGCTCCGGCCTCCGAGGGTGCTCTCCACAGCCATCTCTCCACCCCTCCCCGCATTTGTCTCCCCTCTTTCCAAAAGGCCAATGTGATGGTGTTTCCACCGCTGTTACACCCTGTTAGTGCTGCTCCATGGGTTCAGGAGGAGGCCGCATCCTTACCTCCCTGCTTTGCCCCCCCTGCCTCCCAGCTCCCCGATGCCTGGGTGCTGCTCTCTCCCACCCAACCCGCAGCGTCCCTCCGCCCGTCTCCCACCCCATCACTCGGTCCAACTCTTCTTGACCCTCCTGGCCACAGCAGTTCAAGCAGTCTTTCATTTTCCCCGGCGACTCCTGCCTGCCCCCTCCGAGGGCCCTCCTAGTCTGTATTCCCCCCTAGACTGTCAGCCCCTTGAGGACAGCATACACCCTGGTGTTGCTGCAGCCGGTGGGGCGCCTGCCATGTTGGTGCTTCATGGCCCAGCAGGTGGGGAGCCAAGGGATGATGTCGATGGGAGAAGAGAAGGAAAGGGAGGAGGGGACACAGAGGGGGGAGGGGCAGGGAGGCACAGCAGGAGGGGAAGGAGAAAGGAAGCAGCAGTGCAGAGCGGGGGCAGTGTGGGGGGGGGGAGGGAGGGGGAGTGTGAACCTCCACTGACAGATGAATGGATCAATCAAGTTTGCTCCTGGAACCCCCTGGCCCAGAGACCTCTGACCACGCACTCCCACCCCCACACCCGGGAAGGGCCCTTTGGCGGAAATGCAGGGACTGTTGGCGGCAGGTGCCAAAGGTTCTTCTTGGTGGCATCTCACAGCGTAGGGCTTTCGGGTCTCCTTGAGTGGCAGAAGAGGAGAAAGAAGAAAAGCCACCCCTCCACTGGGGGGATCACTGGGTTCTCTTGGGGCAAGCGGGGGGCTGAGGGGTGAAACCGGGCAGCTGCCTGGTTCCCAAAGAGCCGACTGCACCACCTCTGCAGGACCTCAGGGAAGGAAGCCTCTGCTCTAGGACATCAGACCAATTTCCAACCAGACAGTTCTGGAGGCTTCCACAGTCCCAAGGGATCTGTACCCTCAACAAAGTACAAGACTGTCCCAAACACACAGCTGTCCCTGCCTCCCTCCCAAGTGTTCTTGTGAATGGATAACCCTGCTCCTTTTTTCTGGCCACATCAAGACACAGTTTTAATTAGGTGCTCCTCTTCTTAACATGTCACAGCCCCACCCCTAAATAAGGGGTGGCATCCTGTCCTCCCCTGTCCTCCCCTCCCACCCTGTCCCATACACTTGTGGGGGCTGAGGACTAATACCCTAAGCCATGGATCCTGGAAGCTGTAGAGTTTCCCCAGCCTCTCATTGTCTTTTCATTCTTTTCTATGTGCCTTGTCTCCAGAACCGCCCAGAACCAAGCTCTTCATGTTTTCCCCATCGGTTCTGCTCTCCTCCCACTCTTCCCACCTTGGGGAATGAAGTGCCACCCACCAATTACTCACACCATAGTCATCCCTGACAAAGGTCCTGTGGCCCTGGTGGGCCCTGTGACCGTCCCCATTTTGTGGGTGAGGACATGAGGCTGAGTGGTAAAGACACTTAGCAAGGCCGCAAGTTAGTAAGTGGTTGAGATGAGATTCAAAGCCTCACGCGCAGTCCTCTGGCTCTAGGGCCCCAGGGCTGATCCACCGTGCGCCAGCCTACGGTGGACACATTGCCACCTGACGGCCTACAGGCCCCCAGCCTGTTTTGTTTTACAGACGGTCTTTGAGGCCCTACTATGTGCCTGGCACAGCACAGACACTGGATAACCTGAATGCCAACCACTCCAACAGACTCTCCCTGAGCCCCCAAAAGGAAATTGGGTTTTCCTTCTGCACAGAACACTGTGTGCTTGCCCCGTTCGTTGCCTTGTCAGTTTGTACCTGGCGTTGACCGTCTCCCTTCTAGACAGTAAGCCCCAGGAGGACAGATTCAGCACTGCCAGCCCACAGCCAGAGGTCTGGATGCCTGCTGCACAGTAGGCACAAAACGAGTGAATGAATGGATGGTCCCACGCACATGACCTTGCAGAAACCCTCAATGTGTGGAATAGATACACTTCAACTAAAGGGTGACTTCAAAATTATTTTTGGTAAAATATACCTTATCTTCCACGGAGCCATTGGAAAATCTGAGACCTCACGGTAGAAACTTACGGAGGCCTTGGATCCGTGGCCTTCCCAAGTGAATGGTTCTCAAGCACTGCATCCTGTCCCCAGGCCCCTGAGTCACTCCTGGAGGGCTGGGGCCCAGGGCACCTTCTACGGGTCTCGGGCCCAGCCCGGGCTGAGAGTACCTGCCCTAGCCAAGCAGTCCACACCTTCCGGCAGTCAGCAAGCATCACTGGGCATGAGGCGGAGGGGACGGAGATGAGGCACCCAGGTGTGCCGGCCAGGGCTCGGAGTCCAGCAGCCAAGAGAGACCTGTGAACACTCACTGCTCACTCAGGGCCATTTCCCCCGCTGACACCATGAGCTCAGGCCAGCTCCCCGCACTACGTCTGTTGGGCCCCGCACGGTCGCGTAGCTGCATGAGATTCCTGTCACCTCTGTAACAAGCTACCACAGACTTGGAGGCTCTGAAGGTCACAAGTCTACCATCAAGGGGTTAGCAGTGCTGTGCTCCTTCTGGGGGCTCCAGGGAGAGTCTTTTCCCTGGTCTTTTCCAGTGTTTACAAGAAGCCTCCTGCATTCCTTGCTCATAGCCCCCTCCTTTTCTTAAAGCCAGCCATATGGGGCCAGCCATACGGGATCTTCCACCCTCTGGTCTTCCATTCTCTCTCCCACCACATCTCCTTCTCTGGCTCCAACCCTCCTCTTTCCCTCCTCCCTCATAAAGACCCTTGTGATTGCATTGGGTCCACCGAGATAGCGCAGGATGGTCTCCTCCTTCATTTAAGAGCCTTAACTGAATCATACCTGTCAAGTCCCTTTTGCCTCGTAAGCCAACTCCTTCATGGGCTGCAGGGACCAGGGTGTGGATATCCTTGGGAGGGGGGCACGATTTTTCTCACCCTACTGACCTTGTCAAAGAACAGGCCACTCTGTGCCTCGCTGCTACATCTGGAAGCAGGGGGCGTAATGATAGTAATAGAATTAGTAATAGTAATAATACCTATCTTCTGGAGGATTGAATTTCTCCACAAGCACATAGAACAACATCTGACTAATAGACACTCAGTATATGTTGACTTCAATATATTTCAGCAGTAAGATTAACACTGTGCCAAAAGTTTGAGACTGAAAACAAGGCACAGATGTCAGCATATTTTTAAAATGACAAAATCAAAGTAAGAATTTAATCCATTGAGAAAATGTGTAGCTCCACAAAAGACATCAACCTTATAGAAAACCAGCGTGAATTTAGAAACGAGGAAGCCCAAGACATCCCCAAGCAGAGGAAAAGACACTTGAAAGCATTTGCAGTCCAAAAACCACAAGTTAAAATAACAAAAAGGGTTCACTTTACATCTTGAGACCAGCAGAAATCGGATAATGCCAGGGCTGGGAGGGACGGATGCAGAGGCCTCCCCATCTGCTGGACCAGCCAGCCCCCAGGAAGGGTTCCACTCCTGCCCATCAGGTTACGGCACCACCAGCCTGAGATGCAGCAGTTGCCCCTGAGGACATCTGTCCCCTGAGAATTGTCACACAGATCCACGACGCTCATCTGCCTGGAAGTGGCCCCCCAAGGCTGGGAGGGCAATATGGGCAGACGTGCACTTTGGGGGGTGACTTGGCATCTAGAAGAAAGTCAGATGCGGTGTATTCGTAGGAACGTGGGTGGATGTAAACAATCACCGGGGTTGGTGGAAAAGTGAGATAGAGAATGGGGTACAGAACACACGGAAGCTTCGAGCTCAGAAGTGGCAATACTCATTTCCCTGGAGAGCAAAGACTGAACACTGAGCATGCTTGCTGATTGGTGGGGATGGCGTTAACAATGGGGGAGCAAGAGAACGAATGAATGAGGGAATGAATGGATGGAAGAGAAATACATTGTCACAGGTTGACGGGTGTAGGGAGGGAGAGTACCTGGGGAGCGCTGACTGACCCTGGCGGGGGCCGAGAACAAATGCCTAGGACTGTCAGAGCCTGGGGTGGGGACAAGAGGTCAGAAGCAGAGGGTTTGGGAGGACTGGAGTTGAGAGGATGGGGTACAGCAATTCCAGTTTTAGGGAACAAGCTTAGCAAAGGCCAAAGAGAGAAAGCTTGGGATCAGCCCAGAATTGACGCTAACATTTCAGGAGCACTGGGCAGGAGTAGAAACCCCGGGGCAGGTTCATCGTTCCCTACTCAGATAACCCTCCGAGGGAACAGTGATTAACTTCCCCTTCACACCAGAGTTGAGGGAGAGAAGGGAGGCTCAGAGAAACTGAGGAGTTTGCCAAAGGGTCCAGCTGGGAGGGGAGGAGCCAGGGCCTGGGCAGGACTGCCTCGTTCTAGAACCCACACAGGGCTGCTCCTCGTATCTGCTAGACTGTAAAGCTGATGACTTGGAGTGAAGGACACACAGGAAAGGAGAATGGTCCATGTGGGCTTCTTTAAAGCCCATGTGGGTTTTTCCATGTAGACCAAGCAGCAGATGTGGAATCCTCCCAGTGACCCCAGAACACAAGAAAAGGAGCCAGAGCAGACTCTGGTGTCTGATCTGGGACCCAGGTACACCCACCAACCCACAGGACAGGCCACAGACACTGTGTGGGATGGGAAGACAGGACACTGTGGGACAGGAGGACGGACCACAGGACACTGTGTGGGACAAGGAGGATGGACGATGGGACAGCTCATGGGATGGGAGGATGGACGATAGGACAGCATGTGAGATGGGAAGATGGATGATGGGACAGTGTGTGGGATGGGAGGATGGACAATGGGACAGCGTGTGGGATGGGAGGATGGATAATGGGAAACTGATGATGAAGAATGAGTTCACAGTTGGGAATGGGCTTCCACAGGTCACCTAAGAGCATCATCTCCTCTCTTTTCCTTTCTATGATGTCGCAGAAAGTCACGTGGGTTTGGAGTCCAGCCACCTGGGATGGAGAGATGAGGGTGTTGGATCTATAAGACCTGGGGATCTTCTCAGTGGAGCTGAGTCCAGCCGAGAGTCCTGGAGAACAACCCTCCTTGTAACATCATCCCTGTCCCAGGGCGAGATGCTCACACTGGCCCCAGGTGAGCTTTCTGTCACACCACCTTCTCTCCCCAATAGCCATCTTGAAACCAGCTCAGCTCCCACTTGTCACACTGCTCTTTACTTGGCTCCAGCTTGCATGAGAGCCTGATGGCGGCATTTAATTTGTTTTCCTGCACATGAGTGGGCATTAACAATTGCCGTGATGTCGTTTCCTGCTGGGGACAGAGCGTGGTGGAGCTGCCGGGAGAAGCTGCCTGCTGGCATCGTTGCAGGAACCTGGGAGGGAGTCCTGCACAGGTGAATCTGAGACACAAATGCCCCAGCCCTGACCTCAAGGGGCTCCCGCTTTGAGGCTCCTGTCCCCCAGTCCTGCCATGGACCAACAGGCTATGTTTGGGCAAGGTATGCTGCGCCTCCAGCCTCGGTTTCCTCCTGTGAAAACTAGGAGCAGTAATCCAAAATGGGACTGGGGCCTGGGGACGGGGCAGGACCGGGAGGCGGATGGTACAGGCAGAAGCTGGGCCGAGTGAGGACCAACAAGGAAGGCTGAGACCGGGTGGCCGAGGCCCTGGCCAGAGTTCAGCTTATGGAGGGCCATCCCACAGGCCATACCGCCACTGCATATCTAACCTAGGGACCCCAGGGGCTCTAACCCATCCCCACCTCCCAGTTCTCCACGGGCACAGAGTGGGGATGGGTGGGGCTGGCAAGCGGGTCTAACAGGTGTCCCAGCCCCACAGCTGTGCTCCATAACCGCCTTGGGTGCTGCACCCAACTCTTACTCCAGGGTGTCCCCCCTCCCCACCGCGCTCCCCAGCTATGGAAGCAGAATCTCCCCGGGGGGCCTGGGGCATCTGCCACATCCAGGCAGTGGGGCCCTAACTGTGGTGGGAGAAGCATCCACAGGTCTCGGGCATCCTGCAAACACAGTTCCCAGTGAGGCTGTCAGCAGATCTCGTGGCATCACCCTCAAGCCTGTCCCCGACGTGGGCCACCACTGCCTCTCTCCACTTCTACCTGGTCCAGAGCATGTCCCCAGATCGGCTCCCGGGACTCCTGCTGTCACCCCTAGAACTCTCACACACGCTGGGGTGAGTGTAAAGGGCTCAGCACCTCGGACAACCATTTGGAAGTGTCCCTAAAGCCAAACATATGCCTCCCCGGGACCCGCAGTCCCACTCTTAGTTCATGCTCAGGAGAAGCAGGCGCGCATGTCCCCAAATATAGGTATGTTGGTGGCACTTTACTCACAAGAGCCAAAACAGGAAGCAGCCGAAATGCACACCCACAGGATGATGGACAAACAGAATGTGGTACGTGCATACAGGGGAACGCTACACGGGAGTACAACAGCATGATCTGCTGCTCCAGGCAAGACCCTGGATGAATCTCACAGGCATTATGCTGAGCGAAAGAAGCCAACTTGAAAGGCTGCACGAGTCCATTTACAGAAAATACAAACAGGTCAAACTGATCCACGGTGACGGGTCAGAACAGCGGTGCCTTTGTGGGAAGGGTGGTGACCAGGAGGGGGATGAACCATCTCTCTGGGCCCTGGAAATGTTCTCGATCTTATGCTGATGGTGATTAGAAGGGTGTACTCAGTGGCGCCTGGGTGGCTCAGTCGGTTAAGCGTCCGACTCTTGATTTCGGCTCAGGTCATGATCACAGGGTCGGGGGATCCAGCCCCATATCGGGCTCCACGCTCGGCAAGAAATCTGCTTGTCCCTCTCCCTCTGCTCCCCGCCCCACCCCACTCTCTCTCTCAAATAAATAAATAAAATCTTTAAAAAAAGAAGGGTGTACTCGCACGTAAAAATCCATCAACCTCTAGATTAAGGAGTAGTGCATTCTACGTACCTCCCAGTACGTATGTTATACCTCATTTTTAAAAACCTGGATGGCTCCTCTTGCCAACAGAGTGAGGTCCAAACTGTGCGCCTGGCTCTCCACAGTCCAAACTTTGCCCGTCTTTCCAACCTCATCTTCCACTCCCTCCCTGCCTGATATGATGCCCCAGCCACCTTGGCTCCACGTACACCTTCTGCTCGTCCACACCGGCCTGGCTTTGCACACGTTGCTCCCGGCTTGGAATCATTCCCTGTTTCCAGCTGGAAGTGTCTCTCTCTCTCCTCCCCTCCCTCTCCTCTCTCTCTCTCTGTCCCTCTCCGTGTACACACATCCATGCACACAAACCAGGTGCTGTACCAGTTGTCCTCATGGTCATTATCTGACCTTATTCTCAAGCCCATCTGGGAGATGTGCTAGGGTTAGGCTTAGGCTTAGCCTTAGGCTTAGGGCCTAACAGAGCCTCAGAGAAATGAGTGGCTTGTGCTAAGAAGCAGGTCAAGGTGGGATTCATGCCCAGGTGAGCCTAACACGTAGGTGTTGAGTGCTTGTTCGTGCTTGGCATGCAGACAATGACGAGTGCTCATCCTTGTCTTCTGAGAGCTTCCAGGCTGGAGGGCAGGCAAACCACCAAACGGAAAATGTTCATGCACGGAAAGCGCATGAGCTCTGGACTGGTCTTCGTCCTACCACTGGACAAATCCCTTCAGCGCTCCAAGTCTCTGTTTATCTGTGAAATGGTGATAATACCTCCCTGCATCTCATTAGCAGGTGGTGGGCACGTGACAAATGACAGCAACATCACTTCCCATCTTTAATTTCTTTTTTAGTTTTTTTTAAATTTAATTATTTTTATTAACATATAATGTATTATTTATTTCATGGGTACAGGTCTGTGATTCATCAGTCTTACACAATTCACAGCGCTCTCACCATAGCACATACCCTCCCCAATGTCCATCAGCCAGACACCCCTTCCCTCCGACCCCCCTCGACTCCAGCAACCTTCAGTTTGTTTCCTGAGATTAAGAGTCTCTTACGGTTTGTCTCCCTATCTGGTTTTGTCTTGTTTCATTTTTTCCTCTCTTCCCCTAGGATCCTCTGCCTTGTTTCTCAAATTCTATGTATCAGTGAGATCACATGATAACTGTCTTTCTCTGATTGACTTATTTCGTTTAGCATAATACCCTCTAGTTCCATCCACATCATTGCAAATGGCAAGATTTCATTTTTTGATGGCTGCATAATATCCCATTGTGTGTGTGTGTATATATATATATATATATATACACACATACCGCATCTTCTTTATCCATTTATCGGTCGGTGGACACCTGGGCTCTTTCCATAATTTCACTGCCCATCTTTCTGATGGTAAATATCCTCCAGAGCCATCAAATTGTCCAAGGCCAAGGTCACATGCCGCCTCCTGTCTGAAGGCATCTTTAACTTGCCACCCTTTCCAGAACCTGACGGTCACCCTCCTCCTCATTGTGATAACAATGAAATAATAAAGCTGTCCTGAATGGAGATTTTACTATGTGTTAAGGGCGATGCAAAGCATTTACACGCATTCTCACATCTAATCCCCATCAGGACCGTCTAAGGTGGGAACTGCTGTCCCTACTTTTTAGCTGGGAAACTGAGGTTTAGTGCTATTACATGGCGAGCCCAGGTTAACTGCTTGTGAGGGGGAGGCCAAGGTTCAGCCCCCGAATTGCGGGCTCAGAATCTCAGCCATGAGCTACACCACCCCGAGCACCTCTCTTCCAGGATCGAGCAACCTCACACGTGGCAGGTCATTCAGTCACATCGATATACGTCGGGATGGAGCTTTACTGTTTATGACACACACCAGTCCTCCTACAGGTGAGAAAACTGAGGTTCTTTACTTCTCCTTTTAATGAGTAATCCTGGCGTGCCTATAAATGCCAGGATGTGGCAGGGAACAGCATTAGCTGGGGGCCCGCTCTCCTGGAACTTAGAGTTTAATGGGGAGCTGGGGGTACCTATGGCAAGCCAACCAGCACCACCTGGTGAGGTTTGGGGGAGAGGATCAAAGAGGTGAGAGAGAGAGTGTGTGTGCACCTGGGGACAGCCTTAGCTGGGAGCCTCTGGGAACAGCATTAGTGGGGAGCTGAGTGACCAGAGGGAGGACCTAGAGCAAGGGCATGAAAGGGGGAGGGCCCAGCAAGAGCAAAGGCCCAAGGGAGGGGGCAACGTGGCCTGTTTGAGGGCCAGACAGATGACAGACATGTGGACTTGGAAGCACCTTCCTGGAGGACAGTGGAGTGGGGTGAGTTCCAGGAGCAGGGACTGAGGCTTCATGGGCATGATTGGGAGTTTGGATTTTATCCTAAGTTAGAAGGAAAGAACTGGAAGGTTTCAAGCAGGAGTGATAAGATCACATTTATGCTTCAAAGAGGACCTTTCGAGGGCATGCCTTGAGCCCGGGACACAGGCCTGGCCCAGGCAAGAGATGGGGGTAGTTTGGACAAAGATGGTGGCAGGGTGTTGGGTAGAGAAGGGGACGGAGTCAGGAATGGGGTGGAGGTAGAGCCTACAGGACGCAATTGATTCGATTTCAGAGTCAAGGGAGAAGAAGGAATCCAGGATGATGCCTGGTTTTGGCTTGTGCTCCTGGATGGATGGTAGCATCATTTACAATGATGGGAAAAGCAAGGATAGGGCAAGACTGGGAGCCGGCAAACCCCCAAGAGGGAGCAGCCAGGAGGCAGTAGGGAAACAGGGAGTGCCTGGCCCTGCTTTGCATACCTTCTCCCACTGGCAACACCGGTGCTCCGGCTGACTTGCTGCCTCAAGGTCAACCTCAGACCCTCTCACACAACACTTCTCAGAGAAGTCTTCCCAGCCTGCTCAACCATGCCAGGAGCGCTCTGTCCCAAGACCTAGTTTCCTTTCCTGTATGGTGTAGATCAGCATCTGCACTTGTCTTGTTTGTCCGAGTATTTCTTTTCTTCCCTGCAAGTAGAACTGTGACTTCCTGAAGGTACGTCCTGTCCCGAGAGCTTGTTTTCTCCAGCACCTACAATTGGACTGGTAGGCACCCAATTCTATTAAATGACTCACTGACTTGATCTATTCTGAGCAAACAGACGCATTCTTTCCAGCTCCCTGTTGGCCGGGGAATCACATGGAGATCAAAGGATCTAAAAGCTTTGGAGCGGACGTGAGTTCCAATCCAGGCTTACCACATTCTACCTGTGTGCCTTTGGACAAGTCCCCTAACCTCTCTGAGCCTCGGAGTAAATAAGCAATAAATAAGGCCCATCTCACTAGATTGTGTAGGAGTAAATGAAATAATGTTTATAAAGAGCCCAGCCCTGCCTGGCACACAAAGCTGTTAAAGCGAGCTGAGAAGATCAATAGCAATCACCAGAGCAAGGCTTTTTAAAAAGTTCGGAAGCTATGTCTTGCTCTACATTCCCTACACTTGTCACATAGAGAATTTAGAAATTATTAGTCACATTGGCAGCAATCTACCTTCCCAGCCCACTAGCGCATCGGAAGGGTGTGATGGCACTTGACTGTGCATGTTTTAAGGGGGGGCAGCAGAAGCCTATGCCCACCTCCCAGGTCATGCAAGCCCTTCTCCCCCTGGGTCGGGAATCAGCAGCGGCTACGAACACTTCTTCCCAGAAAGGATGCTCATCCTTTGTTCTATGAGTTGACTCATAGGCCCTACGGTATTTCCCTCTATAATTCTTAGTGATGGCTTTGCAAAGCCTTGGAGAAAGAAGCAGTTCGCTACTCAGTTTGCTCTGGGGGGCCCCTCCGCCCTGCCTGCACCCACACCCTTTGCCGTGGGATGTTGCTGCTCCTTCACCAAGGGATGCATCCTTTGCAGCCTCTCCCTGGGATGATCTAGGCGGGACATGGGATGGCTTTGACCAAGAGAACGTGTGCCTGTTCTGAGCCTGTAGGAACCCTGCTACTCCCAGGAACCCGCCAGGGCTAGCCTGACGGAGACACTCTACTCCCCTGAGAACATCCTCGAGTGTTGGTCCTGCATCCCTAAGTGCAGCCCCAGCTCAGGACAGGACGGGCCAAGGGGCCAAGCTGGGAGGGCTGCCTGTACCTTGCAGATGAGCACGGGGTTGTTTTCCCTGTGGACAAGGAGACTGTGCAGTTAAGAACATTCCTTCTAGAACATGGAGTGGCAGAGGCGTGGCCAGGAGTCCAGCTGAGAGGGCTGTTGGACTGGGCTAAGCCAGACTTGATGGGGTGCTTACAGATCACGAGGACCTTACACTAAGGCATGAACAGCAGGAGGGAAGGATGGGGAGAGGCAGAGGTCACCAAGTTGTCACAGAGCTCGGGGACAGACTGGTCGGGGAGCAGGCAAGGGCAGGGTTTGGGGGCCTTTGGGCCAGGGCACATGAAGAGACCCAGACAGGGCCCATCTCTAGGAGGAACAACCAAGGGGGATGACCTGCCGTCTCGAGTGGGACCCTCAGTCCCGGGAGTCTGTGTGGTTCACTATCTGTGTCCCCTTCCCCACCTAGAGCAGAGTCTGTCTCTAAGGAGACACTGTTCATTTGCCCGAGACATACTAATTGGTATTTAAAAGCAATTACTCTGTGCCAGGCACGTTCTATTGCTTTATATATATTTACTCTTTTCCATCCTCAGGTGAACCCTGTGAGGACTGTATTATCATTGTCCCCATTTTACAAACAAGGAGAACTGAGGCACAGAGGTTGGACACATTGCCTGCTGTTCCAAATCGAGTAAGGGCCAGAGCTGGGATTCAACCCGGAGTGGGCCCCCAGAGCGGGCCTTCTCCCCTTGGCGCCGTTCTCTGTGGTGGAGCCGTGGGGAGCACGGCAGGAGGAAGAGTGTTCCCTGCCCCATCCCTGCTGTGACAACCAGGAACGTCTCCAGACAGGCCTCCAGGGCCCGAGAGGCACAATGGCCCCCCGGGGAACCCGCTCCAGAGCGTCATCTCTGTTTTTCTTTCTCTAACCCTCTTCCTTGGAGCAGAAGAGAGAGGCTCCCATGAGCCTTAAGGAGCATCTGCAACGGAGAGAGTCCATCTGGAAGATGGGTCGGAAGAGGGGCCGAGAAACCAGCCAAATGCTGACGCGACTCAGAAATAAAGGTTTCAGTGCACACCATGTTACCCAAGGCCACGACTTCCTGAGTAAGACAACCAGTTGGAATCAGACCTTTCAGAGGCTGAAGGGAACTTGCCCAGGACGTAACAGCAACCTCTGAAGGTCCCTTTCTTGGAAATAGTTGCAAGCACAGTCTACGATGCAGAGTGACGCCAAGGACTGGAACTCTCTTAGCATCAGCAAGACAGGGAAAGAGACAGGGCAGAGAGGCTCCAAGCTCCCCGTAAGGAAAGCAGACGCAGGGAGGACAGCTGATGGACGGCGTGTGACTCATGTGATGCTTTCCAGCAGCAGCTCGATAAATATTGATGAGCAAACAAGACAGGAATTCAGGGACATCGGTTCACAGAGGTCTGAGCGGGGCCCGCGGGACCGTTCACCCAGCCGTGCCTCTGAGCTCCCCACGAGCCTCGTCACACTTGTCACACTCGCTGTCTAGGGACAAGTGCACCCGGAGTCGGAGCTGGGCGTGGCCTTAGGAGTCTGTGAGTGGCCTGGTCACGAAGGGTGGGAGGTGACTGTTTAAAAGGACTGTAGCCTCCCTGTTCCCGCTTTCTACCTAGTAACAGCTTGTTCCTCGATGCCTTTGTCACCTCTGTCACTGAGGTATTGCAGGACTCAACCAGTATGACGAAGAGAATGCAAAATACCTCATTAGCAATTTCTACGCAGATGACACGTTGAACGGATAATATTTTGGATGTGTGGCGTTAAATAAGATAAAGATTACAATGAATTCGACCTGATTATTTTTCTTTTTTGATTTGGCTACCACACAGTTTTAGATGGCCGACAGGGCTCAAACGACCTTTCCACAGGACCGTGCAGGGGTAGAGGGTCAACCCTGTTCTTGCCTGAAATTTAGTGACAGAAGACAAAACTTTTCCCCCCACAATTCAGGCTGAGGGCCAACTCTGGCGAGGGGAGAGGGCTAATTAGCAAGTCTGCAAGCCTGATAGTTGGAATTTTGTCTCCATTCCTGCAGTCAGTTCGCACAGTTTGTCTGCACGCTCCTCTACTGGGTTCCTGAGACACCCTGGCTGGCGGTGGGCTGGAGTGTTTGCATTTCCGGAGCCTGTGAAGTTCTGCCTCCAGCTCTGGTAGGGACTTCCGCTCGGCTGGTGTTTTCCTAGGTTTGCCCTTGCGAACCAGGTGATCCCTCTACTAAGTTAACAAAAGCTCCTCACTCAACAATAAAAGTGGAAACAAAGCAACAACCGGACTAGAAGGAGCCCTCCAGGATGCAAATGATATCCCTACTGCTCTCTACTGAGACGGTCATCTCTTTAGTTCTAGTGCCAACCACATGCACACACACACACTCACCCGTTCCTAGAAGAAATATGTGAAATTCATGCTTTCAGAAATAATCTACACGGTGATTTTTTCTCTTCTAGTTTGCATCAAAATGCCTTGCCCTGGAAAACTTGGGTCCCAATCAATAAAACTAATGTCCGGTTCCGGAGAAATCTATGGCTGCTAATTAAAATCACCTTCATTGAAACAAACCATAAAGGATTTACCTCTTGACTCTGCTAGTCATTGCTGATGGATTATTTCCTTTTAATTTATTCTAAAACCCCATCTTCCTGCCACCAATGGTTTTGTGGGACCCTTGAGTGATCTGGTTTCCTTGAACACATACACACACGCATGCGTACAAACATGCTCACACACGCAGGGTGGACTCCCGCTCAGGCAGTGTGTCTGGGGATGCACTCCTGAGCACACCACTGGACACTTCCTGATGGGACGCAGGTGCTGGGTGTGGAGGCTGAGAGGTAAAGTTTGGATCAGGCGCAAAGTTTGAGTCAGCACAAAGCAAGCCTGTGGCGAGAAAAGTCACATCAACGAGCAGGTGGAGAGACAATGCTGTGTAGATGGGGCAGCCCTGCGTTCCGTTCTACTTGTCTTTGCCTCTAACTCACTGGTGACCTTGGACCAGTCCCTAACTCTGGCACTTCCTTTCCCAACCGGAGAGCTGGTCTAGAGGATCCACTGGATCCCTGCAAGCATCGATACTATATGTTTGCTTCCTTCTCATTCGGTCAGCAAGTGCATTCCTACTGTGTACGAGGCATTGCCGTCGACATTGAGAACACTCAGGCACTGGTGGCTTGTGGGTAACACGGTGCAGCAGAGACAGACCTGTGAACACAGGGTCTACACAGAGCCTAAGGACACTAAAGGAACTTGAGCTGACGGAAGACAAGTCAGGAGCTAGGTGAAAGAGGGTGAAAAGCATCCCAGGCAAGGGGACCAGCAGCTCCCTCCAGGATGGTCACCTTGGATCCAGAGAGTTTAGCACAGAGCAGGCCCCTGTGACCATGCTAAATAAGTGAACATGAGGGTCCAGAGGCAGGAAACAGCATGGGGAGTTCAGGGAGATGTGAATCGTTTTGCTAGGCTGGGGAGAGAAGACAGCATATATGGGAAGGGTGGGGACGGGATAAGAGAAGTGGGCAGGAGTCAAACCATGAGCTTTGTATCTGAAGCTAAAAAATGTGAACTTTAACCACTGTTGAATGGTTAAAATGGGCAAGATGCACGCAGAAAGACACTTGTGAAGTGCTTGCATTATTTCTTCTTGTATGGTTGGTAGAATTTACTGGTAAAGCTCTCTGGGCACAATATTGTCTTTATGAAGAGGACTTTACTCACAGGGGCGCCTGCGTGGCTCAGTCGGTTAAGCATTGGACTTTGGCTCAGGTCATGATCTCAGGGTCCTGGGTCCTGGGATCAAGCCCCATGTCGGGCTCTGAGCTCAGCGGGGAGTCTGTTTGTCCCTCTCCCTCTGCCTCTCCCCCTGCTCATGCTCTCTCTCCCTCTCTCCAATAAATAACATCTTTAAAAAAGCGAGAGAACTTTACTTACAAATTATTTATAAGATTTTTAGATTTTCTATTTCTTCTTCTGTCAATTTGGTTAAGTTGTACATTTTCAAGGGATTTTTCACTTCCTTCTAAATATTAACATTAATATTAAAATATTGCATTTTGCTTACAATACCCTCTATGACCCCCTCTTTCTTCTTTACACTAGGAATTTGTGCCTTTTCTCTTTTTTCCTGTTTCAGCATCACCAGCCACCATTTCCTGGTCTTCTCCAAGACTCACTCTTGGTTTTGTTGATCATCACTAATATGCATTTACCTTCTACTTTATTACTTTCTGCTCTCATCTTTATTTTTTCCTTCCTTCTATTAGGGGAGGGCAGATTAATTTGCTCTTTTTTTCAATTTCTGGAGAGCATAGCTGAGCTCATTGATTTTCAGCCTTTCTTTGTTTCTAAGAGATGCAGTGGGGGTTATAAATTTCCCTCTAGGATAGTCTACTCTGTAACACCCAACTTGAGATCATTTGTCTTCAGTATCATTCCTTCCAAAGGATTCAGTTCAAAACATTTTGATGGCATTCAGTTCAAATTCTCTCTTCTCTTCCTGGGGCCCTGATTGTGTACGTATGTCAGACTTTCTCAGCACCTCTCCTGGGCCTCCTACCCTTTCTTTTGTATCTGTGGATTCCATTCTTGTAACTCTTAATTCTTTATTCTGGATATTTTCTTAGGACCTATTTTTGATTCACTGAGGCTCCTTTTAGCAATGTCCATTCGCTGTGAAACCCTTCCGTTTTTAATTTGGGGTATTGTATTTTTCAGACATCGAATTTCAATTTGGTTCTTTTTTTTTTTGTAGTTTCTAGGGATTTGC
Source organism: Mirounga leonina (assembly GCF_011800145.1). Lineage (NCBI taxonomy): Eukaryota > Metazoa > Chordata > Mammalia > Carnivora > Phocidae > Mirounga > Mirounga leonina. The sequence continues at coordinate 1,360,188 of NW_023270739.1, read as the reverse complement.
CATAACTTAACTCATTCTTTTTTGTCTTTGAACATGGCTATTTAAAGAGTCTACATCTATTCATTCCATTAGCTGGAGGCCTTGTGAGTCTGTTTCTATTATTTATTGTTTCTCTTGGGTTTTGATGATGTCTTATTTCCTCGTGTGCTTTGATATTTTGGATGAGTGTCAGACTCAATCATTCTATGAAGAATTATAGAAATAATTTGAGGGCTAAAATGACATATTCTTACAGGGAGGATTTACTTTGGCTTCTGGTAGGCCCCTAGGGCCTCTGGAAATCCCAGTTTGCCTTAATCCAATTATAGGGATTAAGATTATTTGAAGCTGAGTAATGAGTATGAGATCAGGAGATGGCCTTAAAAAACCTATCTGCTATCTCTGCTATACCAGAGATCAGAGCAAAACAGGCAGTCCAAAGTCCAGTGCACTGACATGCTGCAGCCAGACAGACCCTCTGTCACCGAAAAAACATACTAGAGGAAGTCAGTGTTGCTTGCTTGGTTTACCCCTCTCTGCACTATAATCCCAGCCCGCCATATGTAGAAAATAATACGTGGAAGGAGTTAAAGTCTTTAACTCCTTCCACATATTTGTGAGATGACGAAAGGAGTTTTTTCAGAGTGAATGAATCCAAACTCTGAAAACTGCAAACATTTATTCCCAACGAGCCATGAATAATAGTCTTGCTGAAGAACCAATGAGCCTTCATTATTCTGTCCCAAGCTTGATGCTCTTTAGTGCCCCTACACACACACACACACACACACACTCTCTCTCTCTCTCTCTCTCTCTCTCTCTCTCTCTCGTTGTGTCTAGTGTGTTCGCATACTAGAACATTCACTTCTTGTTTTGTAATCAAGATGTGTCAGCTTGGAAAGTTCTAAGTCTTTGTTCATGATTGCAGGCAGAGCCCAGTCTGTGGAGCACAGCTCAGCTCACCTTCCCCATGGTTCTGTCTGCTGCTCACTGCTACAGGCAGCATTCTTACCTTAACCCAAAGGACCCGTATCCATGCTTAGGACCCGGCTCTACATGTCTGGGTAAGTACCCTCCAGGCCAGCACTGTTCTCTCTACAGCTGTGATTTCTCTTCCACTCAATGTTCTCAGAGAGCTGGGCCATGGCAGGGGGAGGCATCAGAGTATCCTCTTCCTGCCTAGGGACAAGTTGAACCAGACTCTCCAACCCATGCCCTGAATATGACCAAAAGTCATGATTCTCTCTGAGTAACGTTGCCGAACATCTCTGCAGACTCTCAGCTGCCCCCTGGGCAACCACCTTGTCCTCTGTGTTGAGGCAGCTGTGGGCAGATCCAGAAGAGTCAGGAGCCATGCATTCCATCATCATCATGGGTTTGAGACAGAGAGGAAGACAGTTCGTTCATACGACTGAGTAGGCAGGAGATTTCTTCCCCCCTGCCCGGGTCCTACATGTACCTCAAGATCAGCTCGGGCATCTCTTTTCCATCAAGAGTTTGCTAATCCACAGGCCCAGTGCTCCATGTCAGGCCCTGACCATCAATGTCTGTAAGTCTGTCTTCTCGGCTGGGCTATGCCTCCTGAGCAGGGGCAGGTCTGATTCAGCTTTGTGTCCCTAAAACCCAAACTGGGCGGACAGAGCAGATGCTCCTGAGCTCTGCTGATGAGCAAGTGGGGGCATCGGCTGTCTGGGGACCCACTGACTGAAGCAGCTCGGTCTCCCTGCCTCCTGGGGGGGGGGTTGTGGGGGCTGGGTCTGCCCTAGGGATTGGCCCCTGAGCCTCTCCCAAAGTGTCCTGTCAGGCTAGAAGCTGGTGGGTGAGCTTTCCAAAAAGCCGACAGCCCTCCATTGCTCCCCAAGGGAAGGGGTACCCCACCCTCCACCCTCCATGGGGGCTTTCATCCTTGGATACATGATGTTGGCACAATTCCCCAAAAGGGGGCTTTAGGGTCTGAGCTTGGTGAGGGCAAGAGGGGTGATGTGCTAACCATGCCCATCTCCTCCACGCTTGGACTTTGGAAAGAGGCTCGTGTCTCCTCTGATTGCGCAGCAGATGTCGACGGCAGCAGGAGCACCGATGTGGGTCACATGACCCAGATTACCCAACTGCAAACGCCTGTGGGGGTGCTGGGAGTGCGCTATGAAGGGTGGCATGGGGATGGGGTGGCAGGAGGATCACTCAGGCCATACAGAAACAGAGGGGTTTCTGCCCCAAACAGCGCCCGGGATCATGAGCTGAATGGGACTCAGGAGGTCACGGAGCCCACCCTCCCCACAGGTCGTCGAGGAGAACAAAGGCAGGAAAAACATGACTGAGAATAAATCATCTGACACATGGGCCCACCGATCCCCATCTGAGATGTGCTGAACACGACATTCCTGGAGGGTCTTGTGACTAATGTTTTACTAGATAATAAAGGGGAACCTTATCTTGACAATAGCCAGCCCCCCAAGGGCCTGTGAACCTCACTTTCAACACACACAAATTCCTCACAGACTTATGTTACCCCTAACCCCCACTAACTAAGAAGTATCCAGTCAGTCAGTCCTCACAATAACAAGAGCGGCTCGCCCTGCCCGAGGGTCCTGTCCCCGTGCTTTCATAAAAGCACCTTTTTGCACTGTGAAACGTCTGGAGAATTCTTTCGTCATGCCTGACGACCCTGCATCAGTGGGATGCCTCAGATGCCAGACTTTTCATTCTGCCAGCAGACTCTGACCCAAGAGTCAGGAGCCAAGAAGATGGTGTTCCATGACCAGGCTTTGTTGACAGCGGGTAGGAGAGAAGATACAGGTGCCCAGAGGAAAAGCAAGGGGAGGGAACAGGAAGGACATCTCAGTGGCTCCTTCCCCCATTACAGACTCTGCCAGATCCCACTCCTTCCGGGGGCCAAATCCACCTTGATCTAGGGCTGTCTATTGTCTTCTGGAAAACAGGGGACCTCCGCTTGTCCCCGAAGTCGGGAAGAGGGGCCAATGCTTGTGATGGACAGAGGGACAGAAACATCTTCATGCTCCAAAATAAAGTAATTATTCTTGACATTGTAATAATCTTATAAATCCTATATTTTATCTAAGACATATTATATAAACATGTACTGTATAATCCTGTATTTCCGTGTGAATTGTCCCATTTGATCCTCACAACGACTGTGACACAGAGACAGGAAAGAATTTCTCAGTCACCTGCCCCTTTCCGCCCCCCTCGGGACACACAGTGTTTTAGATACGAAGGAGTGGGCTAGAAGTGACTCCCTTGACTGAGGTCATATAGCAAATGGGCAGAGGGCCCCTGGCTTCCGACTCAGGGTTGGTGCTTCTTCTGCGACACCACTGTGGGGCCCTCTCGTGACAGCACGTTCTCACAGCTGTGAGGACCCACGGATAATCCAGGAAAGTCACAACTGCAAAGACTCTTTATCCAAAAAGCCCCCCTTCTGGGGACTGGGATGTGGAGCCTTATTCAGCCTACGGTGGCACCTTTCTGTTCATTGCTGCCTCGGCTAAATGATGGGATTCTGATGGCAGTGGGTCCTCCTGACTCTCTCCTGTGTTCAACACATTTTTGTTGAGCACCTCCTCTGTGCCAAGGTCGAACTGCATGAAACACATCCATGAACAACGACAACAGAACCCCTGCCCTCCTGTTCCCGCAGCTGGCCTGCCTCCCCTGCGGCCTCAGCTCTCCCAGCCAGGAGGCTGGCTTAGTGGTCCAGATTTGGGAGCCAGATGTCCTGGCCTGAGTGCTGGCGCCCCCACATAGAGCAAGCCACTGGACTGCCCTTTCATGTTGAAGGTGCGAGGCTCATGGGGTCGTGGGAGGCTGGCATGAGCTAATGGTAATGCACACAGTAGGCATCCATTCATCTGAGTTATTTTATGACTTTTAAATCACTCCTGTGCCACCCTGGGATCCAGCCCTACAAGGCTGCTCGCCATTCCCAAACCCACCAGACCTTTCCTACCCTTTCCACATCACTCCGTCTACCTGGACGTCCCTCCCCTGGCCTAATCTCTCCACTTCCCAAAACTCCTTACCCTCCAGTCTCCTCCTCCATGAAACCACCCCTAGATCCCCAATTGGAGTGACTTCTCTGTGCTCAGCACCCAGACGACTCAGGGTATATGGGTTTTTGGGTTCTTGCTGTCTTCAGCCTGACTTCCAGCTATTTGCATGGGCAGGACTGGCTGCGCTGGGAGCCCAGAGCATGGCTCAAGGCTGAGCACAGGACCGCCCGGGGGCAGGGACGAGAGCACAGGGGAATGAGCATGTGGGTGCTCCTGTGGGGCCTCCTGGGGGCTCAGCCGCGGGCTGGATGTGAGGGTCGAGGTGACTGTCCTCCATGGCATCAACCGCCCAGCTTGGAGGTGCTCCCGCAGAGTGTGTGAAATCCTTGTGTGGGTCACAATCAGCAAGGAGGAGGAGGAAATACACAGGGGAAGGAGGAGGCGGAGATGGAGCAGACACAGAACAGAACAGAGTAGACTAGAAAGTATCGGAGCAAGTCATTCATAATGAGAGTAAGTATTGCTCCATGAAGTGCGTGTGTGTGTGTGTGTGTTTGTGTGTGTGGCTGAAGCTTGGTCACCATGGGAACTGAGTTTTTCAGTATGGGTTGAGGTTGCCCCCACAGAGCACAGGGAGCAGGCTGATTTGCTAAGGGATGAGAGGCCATCTCCCGGCCCCGTGGCCACAGCCCCAGGTGGGCGCCAGCCGCATCCCACCCCCAGCAACTACCAGACTGGACCACACCCTGGCTGTCACTGCAACTGTCCCCTCCACAAAGGCAGCAGGAAAGGTTGGAGACAAAGCCCCCGATAGGGAAGTTGGACAGAGACAGAGCTGAGTGTAAACCCCCCAGTGATGCTGGACGGATGCTTCATTCCTCGGGCCCTGGCTTCTGCATTCAGAAACAATGAAACTGAGGGCGCCTGTCCTGGGGCGCCTCATGGGGCACCTCACCTAAGAAGGCATCAAAGGGTTAAAAATCAGAGGTACCCCTTTCCTGGCCTGGCAGGCAAAATACAGGATGCCCGGTTAGCGTTTTACATCATCTAAACAACAAATTCTGCGTGGGATAAATATGTCTCCAATGTTGTATTGGACATAATTATACTAAAGAAGCATTTGCTGTTTATCTGAAATTTAAATGGAACTGAGCAGTCTGTGTTTTTTTTTTTTTAAGATTTTATTTATTTATTTGAGAGAGAGAGTGAGAGAGAGAGCGCAAGAGGGGGTAGGGTCAGAGGGAGAAGCAGACTCCCCGCCGAGCAGGGAGCCCGATGTGCGACTCGATCCCGGGACTCCGGGATCATGACCTGAGCCGAAGGCAGTCGCTTAACCAACTGAGCCACCCAGGCGCCCGAGCATTCTGTGTTTTTATTCGCTGAATCTGGCAAGACCCCCTGCCCCAGCCTGCGAAGCCTCCTAGTGCACACCTTGCACACTAGTTCCACTTGGAACGTCTGCAGCAGATCGGCTACTAGGGCATTCGGCAACATCTACTCATTCCTTTACTTCCTGAGTTGAGCGGACACCGGCATCCAGAAGGGAATGAGGCCAGCAGGTGCTTGCCCCGCCCAGCTGCCCGCCAGCAGGGAAAAGAAGGCACATGAAGTGCCTACGGGTTCGGACTGCACTCACTTCTAAAAGGGTGAGATTTGGGGCACCTGGGTGGCTCAGTCGTTAAGCGTCTGCCTTTGGCTCAGGTCATGATCCCAGGGTCCTGGGATCGAGCCCCGCATCGGGCTCCCTGCTCAGGCAGGAGCCTGCTTCTCCCTCTCCCGCTCCCCCTGCTTGTGTTCCCTCCTCTCTGTGTCTCTCTCTGTGTCAAATAAATAAATAAATAAATCTTTTAAAAAAATAAAAGGGTGAGATTTCTGAGAGCCCCATTTACCTGGGCTGCGGCCGTGCGCTCAGAATACGGACCGAGCCTCCTGGTCCTCTGCAAGACCTGGGACCAAGACGGCGCACGCAGCTCTCTTCACCTACCGAGTTCTGGTCAGGGCCCATCCCTCAGGAGGGTGGGTGGAAGAATCTAGAGAGACTCACGTGAAAACCAATGGGGCTAGAAAACCAAGGGGGGGCCAGAGAGGTGCCTGGGGCCGCCACCCTGACGGGAATGCAGGGAGCCCCAACCGGAATCCAGGGGGGCTGGGGCCTCCAGCAGAGGAGAGCAGTCAGGCTCACCCTCCACACACCCACAGGGGCTCAGAGCCTCATCAGACTTAGCAAATAAAAATACAGGCCCAGATAAATTTGAATTTCAGATAAAAGAATTTTTTTTTTTTACAAGAATGTCTTAAATACTGCATGGGATATACTTATGCTAATAAAAAATATTCATTGTTGGGGCACCTGGGTGACTCAGTCGGATTAAGTGTCCAACTCTTGATTTCAGCTCAAGTCATGATGTCAGGGTCCTGAGATCGTGGGGCTCCGCACTCGGCGGGGAGTTTGCTTGAGATTCTCTCTCTTCCTCTCCCTCTGCCCCCTCCCCTACTTGTGTGTGCACTCACGCCCTCTCTCTCTCTCAAATGAATAAATAAATAATAATTTATTGTTTATCTAAAATTCAAAGTTAACTGGGCATCCTGCGTTTACCTGGCAACGCTAACAAGGAAGGAGCAGGGGACTAAATGCCCAGATCCCCCCTCTCATCCCAGCATCTCCCATTGACCCAACCCCGGGAGAAGCCAGAGAGAAAAGGAAGCCTGGTGTGATGCCATCCACAGAGATCAGCGTTCAAGGACACTGGAAAGGGGAGGCCGGGGAGTGGGGCTGAAGCAGGGTCTAGCCCACACAACATTCTGAAAGGAGAGGGGCTGCTCGGAGCCAGCTCATGATGGAGACTGGAGTGCTGGGAGAATGAGGAAGACATCCGTGGCACGTGGCACCCCCATCCCGCCAGCTGGCTTAGCTGCTCTGACCTCAGTTCCCTTATCAACAGAAGGGGAAGTGTATTAGATCAGATGTGTTTCTAAGATTCCTCCTAATTTTCATGTTTTTTTGATTTGCAAATTGCATCAACCACCATAAAACCCAGGGGCCCTATTGTTAAAAAAAATCCTTGGGAATCAGATTCCCACACATGGATTCCAGCAGCCCCGGACCCTCAGGCAGAGAATCCAACCAGCCTCGCCTCAAGGGAGGTTGGAGACTAGGACTCCAGGACAATGACCAGAATCATCCAGCAGTGGAATCCGACCTAGGACCCCCTGTTTAGGAGTGAAAGAAAGTGCGGGAATGATAAACGGTGTAGCTGCTACGAGAAACATTATGGCAGTGTCTCAAAAAATTAAACACAGAATTACCGTATGACCCAGCAATCCTACTTCTGGGGCTGCACCCAAAAGAACTGAGAGCAGGAACTCAAGCCGATATGTGCACACCCATGTTCATGGCAGCCTGATTCCCAATAGCCAAAAGGTGGAAGCAACCCAATTGTCCATCGACAGATGAGTGGGCAAACACAACTGGTCCACTCATACGATGGTGTTTGATTCAGCCTTAAAAAGGAAGGGCATTTTGGTACAATCTACAACATGGGAGAGCCTTGAGGACATGATGTGAGGGGAAATAAGCCAGCCACGAAAGGACAAACACTTCATGCTTCCACCATATGAGGTCCCTAGAGTCTTCAGATTGAGAGACAAAAAGTAGACCCTGGGCGCCGGGGGCTGAGGGAGGAAGGAACAGAGAGTTAGTGTTGGATGGGGAAAACAGTTCGATTTAGGAAGACAAAAAGTTCTGGAAATGAACAGTGGTGGTGGTTATACAGCAGTGTGAACATACTGAATTACACTTACAATGGTTAAAGTGGTCAATGCAATGATATGTATATTTTATCAGTTTGTTTTAAAGATTGTATTTATTTATGAGAGAGAGAGAAAGAGAGCCCGCAAGCACATGAGCCAGGGAGGGGGAGGGACAGAGAGAGTAGCAGACTCCCCGCTGATCAGGCAGCCCGATGCGGGACTCGATCCCAGGTCCCTGAGACCATGACCTGAGCTGAAGGCAGATGCTTCACCGACTGAGCCACCCAGGTGCCCCTATCAGAGTTTTTCAACAAAGAATGAAAGAAAGCATATCTTCTGCTTTAGAATAGTGTTCATCTAAAAAGTTAAAGTGAAAGAATGGTTTTAGCCTGCAAAGGAGTGTTTTTCAGTTATTTGGAAAATTAATTTATAGCAAAAGCAGCATTTTCTCATGATGCTGGGTAATAGCAGTGTTACGGTAACTGGGTTAGCATCATTAGAAATGTTTTTAGAAATTAATCATGAAACTCAATTTGTAGCCAGGGCACTATTATGGTGTCAACACCCCAGGACTGCCATGTTAATATAACCACAGCTTATTAGACTTCGAGACACCAAGAACAATGAGCAGCCCTTAGTCCCTTCCAGATCTTTATACCCGTGTGTCTTCTGATATCTTATTCTTTTCTTGCCTAATCTTTGCTGAGAAGTGGGGAGTTCAGAATGGCTTTCATTAATTTACATGCTCATCTCCGTGGAAAGAAGGAGATCTTCTTAATTTGTCTGCTCATTACAAGGAGTTTAGAGCGAGCCCTTCTTCCCACAGAGGGCTTCACTCTTCTGGAGCAGGATCAGCTGGGAGCTGGAGTCTTTCCACGGAGTTAAACAATTTCTCTGAATTCCTACCGGGCCCCGCTGTGCTGGGCAAAGCAAGCAGGGCGTGCGCAGGGGAGAAAGAACCCGTTCCTACCTCTGAGAAATTTCTAACCTGGTGATGGATAAATCACAATAAAATAAGGAAGACCATTTTATTCATACCCCCATCATGGGGATTGAAGGAAGAGATATATCCAGCTAACGGGATCAGCAATGTGCTCACAACTTCGCAAGAGAACCTACAGGAATGAACACATGAAGAGATGGTCAATATCAGTAGTCATCATGGAAACGCAGTCTAAAACCACCATGAGACACCTCTACACACAAGAGAATGGCTAAATTGTTTATCTAAGTGTAAAACCGGGAACCAGGAGGTGGCGAGAACAGAGCTGACCTGAATCACTCACGCATTGGAAGTGTGAGTTCTAACTACTCGGGGGAGTGCACATGGTACAACCAGACAGGAAACCACAGTATCTGGGGAAGTGAGACACACACCTACCATACAACCCAGGAATTTCACTTCTGGGCACAAACTCGAGAGAAACGAAAGCTTCTGCCCGTACAAAGACTTGCGCACAAATGCTCATAGCAGCTTTATTCAAGATCGCCCCAAGCTGAAAACCCAAGTGTCCAACAAAGGGGACATGGATGATAAGAAGACAGTTTATCATGCCCTGGAATAATATGCAGAAACTAAAAAGAAATTAATTACGGACACACACAAAGACGGGAATCTCCAAGTCCTTATGCTGAGTGCCAGAGGCCGGACACAAGAGTTTATGCCCCAGGTCCTTTTGTATGCAACCCTACAAAATGCAAACCAGCATCTGTTGGGAGACAGAGGCCCTGGTGAAGTAGGGGGCAGAGAGGACGGGGAAGGGGGTACCCAGGAAATCTGGGGTGACGACAGTGGTCTGCATCTTCGCTGCTGTGGCAATTCTCACAAACAGAAACACGTCACAACTCATCAAATTCTATCGTTTAAATGGATGCGGCTTACTGCATATAAATCACACCTCAATAATGTGACTATAGGAAAGTTTATAAAGCTGCAAGAGCATAGGACGAAAAGCAAACAAAAGATGGCAATAGAGTTCGTTAAACAGCTTTCGTGAGGTCTAACTGATCTGCTAAAAACTGTACATATTCGATGTATACAATATGACGAGTTTGGCGTCAACACAGTTTTTCAAAAGAAAGAGAGAGTTCATTCACGAGGGTGAGCGTCTGGGCTGGGCCTGGAAAATGGGTGGGCAGAGTAGGGAGGAGGTTGTTCCAGAAGTGGGGGGGCAGGAGAGTCCTCGGGGTGCTCTGCACTCTACCGGTGGGGATTGGTCCTTTGGGCTGGAAGATGGGGGGCCTTGCCCCCACCATGGAAGATGGTGTTATGGAATGCTTGTATCTCCTCAAATCTGTATCCTGAAGCCCTAACTGCCAGTGTGGCTGTATTGGAAGATGGGGCTTCGAAGGGAGTAATTCAGGTTAAAATGAGGTCATAAGGCTGGGGCCCTAACCTGATAGGATTAGTGTCTTTATGAGACACCAGAGAGCTGGCTCTATCTCTGTCTCCACTTCCCAATTTCCCCACCCCACCCTCCCTGTGAGGACACGGCAAGAAGGGGGCCGTCTGTAAGCCAGAAGAGGGCTCTCGCCAGGACCCCACCATGCTGTCCCCCTGACCTCAGGCTTCCAGCCTCCAGAAATAAATGTCTGCTGTTTAAGCGCCCCCAGCCCTCTGAGGCTGCCGTGGCCCAGGTCCCCAGTGCCTTCCACTGCCCAAGCCAACAGGTGTGCTGATGTCCCTCGACGTTAAATTCCATCACGCACGGTGACTCTCAGACTACCCTCCAGCCCTGGCTCCTGTTTGTCTGGCAGCTCCATCCCCTTGATGGCCCAGCAGGCACCCCCACCCCAAACTCTCCACCAACCCTCTCCAGTCTCCAAAGTCCTGCAAGGGACAGTTCGGCCTTCCAGGTGCTGGGCCAGGTACAAAGCTTGGAGTCCTCATGATTCCTCTCTCGTTCCCACATCCAATCCATCAGCAATGCCGGTGGCTCTGTCTTTGCCAAGTGTCCAGACTGACCTCTCCTCCCCTTCTCCACCACCACCTCCAGACCCAGAGACCACGGGACTGTTTGAATTTCCTCCTGATGACCGCCCTGCTTTCTCCCTCCCCCTCATCTCTACACCTGAGTCAGAGTGGTTCCACACCAGATTGGGACCTGATTCAAACCTCACAACAGTTCCCAGAGGCACTCGGTGAGAGCTGAGCCCTCACGATGGCCAGCAAGGCCCTGTGCCCTCACCAGTCCTTCCCGCCTCCTCCTTCTCCTTCCTGGCTCCCAAATCCATCCACACGCTCCCTCCTCCATCACTCTCAGCGCTCTGGGCCCAGGTGAGTGCGCTCACCTCCCAGCAGGGCTCCCTCTTCCTGCCCCCCCCTTCTTCTGGCCCCACCCTCACAGCTCCATCTATCACCCACCAGAAATGCATGTCTCCTCCAACACTCCCCCCCTTCTTTAAGCCCTGTCCGGGTTTTCCAGAACACACAGAGCAAAGCTCAGACATCTCAGTTGCAGCAGCTACAGCTTCCCCACCAGGGGACACGTCCACCTTGCTCCCTGTCCCGTCCTGCAGGGCCCCGCTGGAGAAGGGGTGAGCCACCCTAGAGGTCTCAGCCAGCCCTCACGGCCCCACATCGCTGAGACACCGGAGGGAGAGAAGCAGGCTTACCTTTAGTAGCTCGGGGGGCTGACCTAGAGCCTGCGTAGCTGTGATAACCATCAAAGATGCCCTGACTGCTACATTCTTATAGGGTCTTGTGACTGCCTATCCATCTCACTGACAGCCAGTATTGAACTGGATGACAAGCGCCAGAGAAATCTCATGAAACTAGTTTCACAAGTAGAAGTTCAAAGAAGACATTTATGATCTAATACTCCCTGAGCCTCCCCTGCCCCTTGAGCATGACTAAGCAGTAACCACCAGCTTCACACAGCAAAACAGCAGCTCTTTCTGCCCAGGGCTCCTGTCCCCATGCTACTCAAATAAACTCACTAAGTTGCATCACACAACATCTCAAGAATTCTCTCTTTCTTGACCCTTGCGCTCCATGATCCCACAACAAGACCACACACTGTTCCAGCTGCCCGGGGAGAAAGCTCTTCACCCTTCTTTGTCCTAACTCCTGGTTGGCCTTCGAGGCTCAGCTCTGGGATCACTTTCTTCTGGAAGCTTTCCTTAATTAAATGAGACTATTTAGCCAAACATTCCTTGAGCATCTCATGAGTGCCCGGCAGCGTCCTGCGGTGCTGGGGAGGACTGTTTCAAAGGGCTTAGAGTCGGCGCACCCTGTCCCACTCATTCGAAGCTTGGGAGGGGGGTCCTTGCATAGCAGGTGTCTTCTGACAAACTCCCTGGGGAGGGGGTTGATGTACCCCTGTCCCCTAATGTTTGGAGAACAGCTGGTGTCTCAGGTGGTAAGAGCCCCTTCCAGCTGGGAGGGGTCTCGGCCCACCTAACCCAGGGGTTCTCCGCCTCCCGCATTAGAATCACCTGAGGAGCTTTGACAAAGCGCCTGGAGGTTCTGATTCAACCAGCATTGCTGTGTTCTCTCCCCAGCGGGTCTTCATAGCCTCCCAGAACTGAGAACCACTGGTCAATCCAACCCTTTGATTTTACAGACAGGGAAACATCAGATGGGGTGTCAGGGGAGCCTAGATGAGGCGTTCAGGTCACACAGAGTAGGATTTTCTGACACCCCATCTGATGTTTTTTCCGATGTGCCAATGTCTTCCCAACACCATTACCCCCTTTAAGAAGGATGGTGTGGGCTTCCCCAACTAAAGACATTAGAAACTCAGAAACGACAAGTTTCAAAGCAGTGTGATCCCAGATATGGAGCTCTGAAGGGCAATCCCCCCCCCCAAGGCCCACCCCCACCCTGGCAGGAGGAACAAAAGAGGGCTTTCTCCCAGGAAACAAAACTGAACTACTCTCCCGCGCCATCTAGTGGCACCGAGAGGTAGCGGGGAAGGACGAAACTGATGGGTTCAACGCCAACTAGAGTGTCCACCATGGACCTGGGCCAGGAGTCCACTGGACACAGAGGGAAGCCCTCGGGCCAGACGCTCCATGGATGCAGGTGGCCACAGAATTGTCACCCAGGAGATGAGACTTGAGGAGAGCTGGGAATTACATTAACACATTTTCCTGAGAAAGCAAAAAGTGAGGTGTGGCAGCTCCTCAAAAAAAATTAAACACAGAGTTACCGTATGACCCAGCAATCCTGCTTCTGGAGATGTAAGCCCCAAAGAACCGGAAGCAGAAACTCAAACAGATATTTGTACGCGCGTGTTCATCGTAGCTCTATTCATAATAGCCTAAAGGTGGAAATAACCCGAAGTCCACCAATGGATGAATGGATAAACAAAATGTGAAATGTACACAGAGTGTATGTACGCACAGGGAAATGTGATTCCACATTAAAAGGAGATTCGGACACAGGTTACAACATGGATGAACCCTGAGGACATTATGCTCAGTGAAATAAGCCAGACACCCACACACAAAAATACTGCGTGATTCCATTTATATGGTACATAGAGGAGAAGAATTCATGGAGAAAGAGAGTAGACTGGTGGTTGTTAGGGGCTGGCGGAGGGGGATGGGGACTTCCCATGTCATGGGGACAGAGTTTCAGTTTGGGAAGATGGAAAAGTTCTGGAGACCGATGGTTGCACAACACTGTGAATATACTTAACATCTCTGAACTATACACTTGAAATGATTAAAAAGGGGGGTTTTATGTCATGTATATTTTGCCACAATGAGAGAGAGAGAGAGAGAGGGTTAGGTGTAAGAGCCAAAGTGCTCAGTCAGCTGAGTTGAGCATCACTCCCCTTAACAGGATAGTCATTGGCTCTTCACCCATTCATGTACTCATTCATCAGCACATAGTGACATGACCACAGGCCAAGGGTTGTTCTAGGCACTGGAGATCCAGTATCAAAACCAGACAGATACAACGGCCCGCCATGGTAGAGCCTACAGTCCAATAACAACCACTAAATAAACCAGAGTGAGAAATGAGGATGCTGCTTTAGAAAAATAAAGTGAGGCCAGGGCTAGGGGCTGTTATCCTATTAGGGAGGGAAGGGAAGGCTGTTCTGACACAGTAACATTTGAAAAAGGACCCTGAAGACAGTGAAGGAGTACATGGCGTCAGGGGAAGCGAGTCGAGGCAAAGGGCTGGAGTGGGGGTGGGGGAGCAGTGGGGCAGAGAGCAGGCCCCAGGGTTAGATCACCCAGGGCCTTCCTCACCATTGTGAGGATGCTGGCTTTCCCCACAGATGAGATGGGAGCCATGGGGTGGGGGAGTTTGGGCAAAGGAGGGTCTTGGGATGTAGCAGGATCATTGGGCTGCTGTGGGGGAGCAGACTAGGGAGGGCAGGTGGAGCAGAAAGACCAGGTGGCAGGCTGTCTTCAAAATCCAGGCAGGAGACAATGAGAGCGTGAAGAAGGAGGCAGATAAAAGGGCCAATGAGGACAGCTCTGATTTTGGATCTGTGTCAGAAGAGAAAGGATTTCCTGATGGCTTGTGTGTGGGTGAGAGGAAGAGATGAGTCAAGGGTGACTCCCACATATTTGGCTTTTGTCCTAAGTATCTAGAAGGTTGGGGCCATCCATTTACTGAGATGGGAAGACAGAGAAAAATACCCTTTGGACAGACTGAGTCTGAGATGGCTACATGATGTCCATGGGGGATGTGGAGGAGACACAGGAGTCAGGTGCTTGGGGAGAAGTCCAGGCTGTGATGGGCTGGCAAATGAAGTCACGATGAGATCACACAGGGAATGAGCATGGATGCCGAGGAATGAGCTGGCATCCAGAGGTTGTAGAGATGGAGAGGAATCCATAAAGGAGGACACCAGGGAAGAGAAGGAGAGCAGGAGAGTGGGGTGTCCTAGAAGCCAAGAGATGAATAAGTTTCACAGAGAGAGTGGTTGCTTTGAGTCAAATGCTGCTGTTGGGTCAAGTTGATGAGGACCTGGCAACTGACCATTAGATGTGGCAACATGGAGGTCACTGACCTTGACGAGTGGGTTAGACCTTGACAGATGGGGATTGGAGTCAGATGTTCTGTGTCATCCCTGTGTTGTTGAGAACCAAGATTCTTGGTGGGGGAGAAAAGAGATGCATGGAAAAGCAAGCAAGAAAGAAGGAAAGGAGGGAGGATGGAGGGAGGGAGAGGAGGAAGGAAGGAAGGGAGGGAGGGAGGAAGGAAGGAAGGAAGCAAACAAGCAAGCAGACAAAAGACAACAGCACCAAGAGTCCTGCCCAAAGGAGGGACACCAGGTGTCTGGTGTGGCTGTGCAGCAAACAGCAGACAGAGGAACACGCCGGACAGCACCACAAGGAGGCATTTCACACAATCTAGGCATCAGGACACTCCACAGGTCAAACAGCCTCAGTGCTTAGCAGATAAATTGTAAAGGAAAAAGAAAAACCTTAAAAAAAAAAAAAAAGAAAAGCAGGTAGGGGAAGCTTGTCAATTTAAAGAACTGGAAAACATATTTAAAAATTAGCTAGGCAAAAGCAAACAAACTGTGGTGTTCAGGGATGCACCCTCGTATGATGAAATGATCAAGAAATATGAGGAAGCGATTATGATAAAAGTCAGGCTAGGGGCGCCTGGGTGGCTCAGTCGGTTAAGCGTCTGCCTTCGGCTCAGGTCATGATCCCCGGGTCCTGGGATCGAGCCCCGCATCGGGCTCCCTGCTCTGCGGGAAGCCTGCTTCGCCCTCTCCCACTCCCCCTGCTTGTGTTCCCTCTCTCGCTGCGTCTCTCTCTGTCAAATAAATAAATAAAATCTTTAAAAAAAAAAAAAAGGCAGGCTAACCTACCCCTAGCCCCCAGAGGGGAAGGGAGGGGACTGGGATGGGCACACGGTTTTCTGGGAGCGTTGGCAAGGTTCTGTTTTTTGACCTGTGTGGTGGTTAAAAGGGTATTGGGTTTTCTTGTTGCTATGATTTATGAAGGTGCACATTTGTTTTGTGTTTCTTCCTGTATACTGCCCCTTGAAGGGCATTTTGGAAACATGACATGTGTTCTTGTTACCACTTTGATGGGGTTACCTCAGGCCTTTTGTGGCTGGGACCAGGTTTGTTAGACGTCCTTCAATGCAAAAGGACAATCTCACACAAAAAAGAATGGTCCCACGTCTCATACATTTTTTCAAATGTCCTGGTGGGCATTAATGCAGGTGGGGGAAAGTGTTTATAATTATCTGAGACTAAACGTTCACATATGCACATGGAGGTTTTTACATCTTAATTACAAGCCACTAAGCAATTGGAGGGAAGACTGTTTCTGTGTCCTTGCTGGAACTTTACCACATGTTGACCATTTCGAAAGATCCTGCCACTGCCTACAGCCAGCCTGTGGCACCCATCGCTGTCACCTGCCTGGAACGGTTCACATCCATAGCTGTCCCATTCCTGACAGTTCTCCAAACACTGTGTGGGCGTGAGCTTCTGCTGCTCCATTAAATCTTTTGGTGGAGTCAAACCGAAGTGTTTATAGGCTGGAATATGCATTTTATTATCAATCACTTTCATTTCTCCCTCATATTATAGTTAGGGCATTACACTTTTTCCCCCTTGCGAATTGTGTTATGAGAAAGTGGTATCTGGGGGCGCCTGGATGGCTCAGTTGGTTAAGCGACTGCCTTCGGCTCAGGTCATGATCCTGGAGTCCCTGGATCGAGTCCCGCATCAGGCTCCCTGCTTGGCAGGGAGTCTGCTTCTCCCTCTGACCCTCCTCCCTCTCGTGCTCTCTGTCTCTCATTCTCTCTGTCTCAAATAAATAAATAAAATCTTTAAAAAAAAAAAAAAGAAAGAAAGTGGTATCTGTGAATTTCATTTCAGCATACTATAGAGGCATGACAAAATATTTTTTAACTGACTGATCCCACTTACATAAGGTATCTAAAGTAGTCAAATTCATAGAAACAGAAAGTAGGGTGGTGGTTCCCAGGGGCCGGGGGGGGAGGAAAAGGGGAGTTGTTGTTGAATGTATATAGAGTTTCAGTTCTACCTGATGAAAAGTTCTGGAGATCTGTTTCACAACGTGAATATATTTAACACTATTGGGCTATGCACTTAAAAATGGTTAAGATGGTAATTTTTTATTTTATTATTTTTATTGAAATGTCATTGAAAGATGGTAATTTTTGTGTTATGTGTTTTCTAACCTCCTTTAAAAAATATTATTAAAAGGAGGTATTGGTTCCGATTTGTTGAGAACAGTGATCTTTATAAATGTCTACATGCCAAAACAAATGTAATAAAGTTGCCATTTGATCCAGCCATTCCAGTCCTTGGTATATCCCCAAAAGAACTGAAGGGGGGGATTCAAACAGATATTCATAACCCAGGTTCACAGCAGCATTGTTCACAATAATCAAAAGGTGGAAAGATCCCAGCTGTCCACCAGCAAATGAATGCATACACAACATATGGTCTAGGTCTACAATGAAATATTATTCAGCCCGAAAAAGAAATAAAATCCTGACATGCTACAACGTGGAGGAACTTTGAAGACATATGCTAAGTGAAATAAGCCAGATACAAAAGGACAGATTTGGTATGACTACACTTACATGAGGTCCCTATCTGGCAAATTCAGAGAGACAGAGAGGAGACCAGACGGCGCTGGGAGAGGGGAGATGGGAAGTTGTGTCCCGGGGACAGGGTTTCTGTTTGGGAAGATGAAAAAGTTTCTGGAGATGGATGGTGGTGACGGTTATACAGCAACGGGAATGTCAATGCCACTGAATTGTACACTTAAAAATGCCTAAAACGTAGCGGAGGTGAGGCGGGGGGATGTGTGATATAGATAAAGGGGATTAAGAGTACACTTATTGTGGGGCGCCTGGGTGGCTCAGGCGGTTAAGCGTCTGCCTTCAGCTCAGGTCATGATCCCAGAGTCCTGGGATCGAGCCCCGCATCGGGCTCCCTGCTCCGCGGGAAGCCTGCTTATCCCTCTCCTACTCCCCCTGCTTGTGTTCCCTCTCTCTCTGTCTCTATGTCAAATAAATAAAATTAAAAAAAAAAAGAGTACACTTATTGTGATGAGCACTGAGTATTGAGTAGAATTGTTGAATCACTATATTGTACACCTGAAATGAATATCACACTGTATGTTCATTCTACTTCAATAAAAATTTTAAGTAACAAAAAAAGGACATAAAAAATGGAAGAACCCTGTTAATAGAGATCTTATGAATCTCAAAATCATATTCATATCAAGAGTGCATCCATATGATATCACCATGTAATTCTGTTATTGGTAAAAAATAAGCTGCATACATTTTCTTAGGGAAAAAATGGTTACAATGTTAAAATTTGCATTATGTATATTTTATCACAATATAAAGGAGGGGGGAACATTATTGGAAAACTATCCAAAAATGTCTTCACCAGAACAGTATCTCCACTTTTATTTTCTCTCATCTTAATAGACACACGTTCCATCTTCTGCTTAAGAATCACCTACAGAATTTGTCAAAATGCAGATTCCTGGGCTCCTCCCAATGTTCCGATATGGGTGGCCCGTAAGTCACTCCTTGAGGAAGTCAGTCCCTTGTGGACTCTCTGGTCTGCTGTAAGCAACTGGCTGAGTCTCATGCCTGGAAGCACCCACCTGTCCCCATGCTGCTGCAGGTGAGGGGGGCAAGAGGAGGATGGCATGGAATGGCTTCATGCCAACACTCAAGACTTCTAACTCTGTCCCACCCATTTGTTCATGCATTCATTCAGTGAGTCTCCAGCACCTACCATGTGACTACTCGTGGGATTGGGGTGGGTCACTTAGCCTGTCCTACTTCGGTTTCCTGATCTAAATAACAGGAATGACATCAACTGGCTTGGCACATCTTTGTGTTAGACTGTTTGACACAGATAAAGGAGTTAGAACAGGGTGGTGTGTGGCCCACAGAGAGTGCTCAGTGGGTAATGGCTGTCACCGTCATCAGGACTCTCTAAAGGGGAGCATCGGGGGAGTGGGTGTATTTCCTCAAGACGTAGGTCTTGACTTAGACCTCAGAGCAGAGTGGCGCATGGTTGTGTGCTTATGATACCATAAACACTTGTATGGCCCTCCCTCTGCTCCTTACACACATTACAAAGGGCTGACCAAAAAAGGGTAGGGGTTGGGTGTCAGCCACACAGAAGCTTGTGTTGGAAATACAGAAAAATACTCAGTGATATTTATGAGCCCATTACGTGCAGACTGGAGTTCCAGGAAAAGTGGGCGCCCATATTTGTCGTTCCACATTTCTGGAAGGAATGGCATGATGAGACTCCTTCTCTCCCCGACCCACCCCTTCCACCCTTAGCCCCCTCCTCCTAGCTCTACAAGCTCTCAATGGACTGTTTAGACCTTAACAACTCTGGAGAGCTATTATGATCTATCAGGTGAAAAAAATCATTTACTTTACAAAGTGGTGTGTGTGATTTTCACCGTTGACTGTAATAGCAACAGAGAATCATTTCAGCTGGCTGAGTGCATAATCTGTGTGCTAAACTTCTCTAAGCACGGATTTACACAATGGAGGAAAATAGCCCCCTGGGACCGACTCAGCGCCGTGGAATAAATAGCGTGCGTTTCATAGATGGGCTGAGTATGTGCCAGAACCATCGCTCAGGACTCAAACCGTGGTCGATCTGGAAGACCATCGAACACTCAGAAACTGCCTTTGAAAATCCTTTTATGGTAAGGCAGGGGGCTCCAGGGATCACACACCCAACCAGCAAAGAGACTAAATGTTCTCATGTGCCACCAGCCAGCAAAAGGGAAAAAGGAGAGGAGCCAGCCCAAGGACCGATGTGCCCGTTGCTTTTCCCTCCTCCAGCACACTGGCGGGAGGTGATACGGCACCTCCCCAGCTTCCAGCTCCCCTCTCACCTCCCTTCCTGGCTCACCAGATCGCAGCCACATTGGCCTCCTTGCTTCCTTGCTTTTCACTGACCATGCCCTTTCCCACCTCAGGGCCTTTGCACTTGCTTCTGGAAGCACTCTCAAGTTGCCCCTCTCCCAAGCCTCCCCCTCTGTTGCTCCATCTTA
Source organism: Mirounga leonina (assembly GCF_011800145.1). Classification (NCBI taxonomy): domain Eukaryota; kingdom Metazoa; phylum Chordata; class Mammalia; order Carnivora; family Phocidae; genus Mirounga; species Mirounga leonina. The sequence continues at coordinate 1,340,440 of NW_023270739.1, read as the reverse complement.
TCATCTGCTTCCTTCCTTCATAGCAGCTAGTCATCTGGAGTTTTATGTCTCTTCACGTATCACAGCATTTCTCCCAACCACAATCAAATCTCTGGGTTCAGGAACCTCTTCTGTCTTGTTCCCACCATTTCCCAGGGCCCAGTGCAGTGTCTGGGATACAGCTGGAGCTCAATAAATATTTGTTCAGGAAACGAAAAACCTGAACACTGATCACGTCTTGTTATCTTTACAGCACCTATCACTGTCTGACATAAGCTTGTTCGTTTATTTATTTATTTACCAGTTGACTGGGGCTCTCCCCCAACTGGAATGGACACCCTACAAAGGCCGGCATCCTCTCCAGCTTGGCCCCCACTGCACCCACAGCACCCAGAGCAGTACCAGGCACAGAGCAGAACATTAATGGATTGTTGCTGGACATTGCATGGCTGTTGATGACATTTCATCATTGTATCAAATTCTTGAAAAAAAAAAATTTTATATCGGATACTGTTCAAAAATTCTCTCAACATATTTTGTGGTGTGGTTTGATCACATAGACACACACACATGCGTGCATGCACACAATCCTCTCATTAACCTGCACTGTGGGTTTTGACCAAGTATTTAGTCCTTCTGGGCCAAAGGTAGCATCTACCTAATGAGATGGTTATGCTCGCCAGCTTCAGAGAGTTCCTCCAGCTCCGGTATCCTATGCCAAAGATTCTGCTCGATGGTACATACGCTCAAGCCATACTGTGTCCAGCATACTGACTTCAGTCCCTGGGTGGATACAGGTACTTCCTGGGTACTTGGTGCTAGGTACCCCCTTGGTGCTGGTCCCACCGAGATACTTCCAAAGAGATACTCTGGAAGTTCCACAACTCATCCTGGAGCCAGAAGCCCTGCAGCTCACTGAGTGAGGAAGACGGACCCTGCCCTCAGACTGCCACTGTGGAAATGAACTGGTCCAGACCGCTCCCTGTTTAATAACTTGACGGGCACAGGTGACCTGTCTGAGGCCTTCCTGAATACAGCTGTTTGGCTTGTGGTCTGGCTGGTTCCATCCTGCAGCCAAGCACTATGGAAGTCAACAGCTCCACAATACAGGAAACCCAACCAATTATTGGACAGGTTGAAAATACCAGCCTGGCTGGTAACCTTCAGTCTTTTGTGTCTCAATCTAAAAAGTCCAACCCAATCCTTAAGTAGCCACTGAGCACCTATGGCATGATTGATGCTGAAGGCTTAGTCTTGCTCTCTTAAACTCAACATCCAGGCAGGGAGACGAAACATACATGAAAAGTTGCATTAAAATGCAAGAGATGAAAGAAAGAAAGAAAAGAAAGAAAGAAAAGTAAGAAAGAAAGAAAGAAAGAAAGAAAGAAAGAAAGAAAGAAAGAAAGAAAGAAAGAAAGAAAGAAAGAAAGAAAGAAAGACAGAAAAAAAGAAAGAAACCCAGCAACTCAGTAGAAAATGAGCAAATATGAAAAAGCAGTCCCCAGAAGAGGAAACTTAAATGGCCATAAATATAAGGGATGCTCAACCCCACTAATAATCAAGGGATCTGCAAAGGTGTGACACCAGAGTAACAACAAAGTCTGAAAACACCAGAGAATGTGGGCTACCCTTTGGTGTAGGCGCGAGACTGGTTCAATGCGCTGGGGCATCGCTAACATCGCTGGAGGGCTGTGTGCCCTTCAACCTTGCGATTCCACCAGAGAGAAACGTGCCCATGCTCCCAAGGAGACACGAAAAGGACATTCACTGCAGCACTATTTTCACATTTGCGTGAAAAAAGACCCAAGTCTCTGAGGGGTCGTCCACCATGTGATGGGATTCTAGATAGCGATTTAAACAAATGAACCACATCTGCACGGATCCACATGGCCAGTCCTCTGAGCAAGCTGAGTGACAAAAGCAAGTTCCAGAACAATGGAATCAGTATAATACCATTTTTGCACAACTTAAAACACAGAATCAATGGCATGTCATGTTTATGACACCTTCATGTGCAGGAGAGCGACCAAAACATGCATGGAAGTATATTGTGGGCAGAAGAAGGAAGGGGTTGGGGGAGAACATTAGTTATATCACTAATGGTTTATGTCCTTAAAAATTCAGCAGAGAGACTGGAAACAGGACAAAAGATCTACACTGAGTGCTGATTATGTGGGTGTCTATTGGGAAAGGTCATTGAGAAGATGTGACTGCCAGTTGACCCGTGAGCCGAACCCAGGTGATCACATACCTTCCCCTGTCCTTGGAATGGGGGTTCTGCTTGACCTTCCCCCTCTCAGAGGCTGCTCCAATGACACAACCTTGAGGAAGTGATATGGTGTTGAGAACACCTGCACAGTATGCATGACTCAACCCAGTTAAGGTCTCTTTCTATATAAACTTTTAAGATCTGGCCGGCGGGGATCGACTCATCTTGCTTCCGCTCAAGTCCAGCCTCAGATATAAGATCCCTTTGCTCATGAAAACTGTCACCTGCCAACCTGGTGTGGCCTGGGTCTTTCTTCTGTCTCCCCCGGCCCTCTGGGTACAGGGGGCCATCTTCAGATTCCACCCGGGAAGCTCCCGAAAGGGTCGTGAACCAACAGCATCTCTTTTGTTATCGTTGGTATTCTTCCATATATTTTAAGAATTTCAAACACTTTTAAAATAAAAAAGGTAAATAATTCTCCTGAAAAATGTAAGAGAAATATTGCTCCTTAATAAAACGGCAAGAAGCCTAAATAGGGCAGTGGGGATCCTTTATCAAATAAACTCTTTTTTCTTTTTTTAAAGATTTTTTTTTTTTTATTCATTTGAGACACAGAGATAGAGAGAGAGAGAGAGAGCATGAGCAGGGAGAGAGGCAGAGGGAGAGGGAGAAGCAGGCTCCCCGCTGAGCAGGGAGCCCGATGCGGGACTCGATCCAGGGACTCCAGGATCATGACCTGAGCCGAAGGCAGACACTTAACCATCTGAGCCACCCAGGCGCCCTATCAAATAAACTCTTGGCATAAGTAGCTAGCTGCATCATGAAGTAGATTGTGAATATAGTGGGCTGGGCAGGCTTGATGGGAGAGGTCGAATCCAGGATGGATCATGAAGAATGGCATCCAGCGTGGGTTCTCTAGAAGCAGATGCTGAGACGGGATTTGGGGTGCCAGATGTTTCTTAAGGATCCACATTGTGAGGGGCACCTGCGTGGCTCAATCGGTTAAGCATCTGCCTTCAGCTCAGGTCATGATCTCAGGGTCCTGGGATTGAGCCCCACATCAGGCTCCGCGCTCAGCACAGAGTCTGCTTCAGATTCTCTCTCCCTCTCCTTCTGCCCCTCCCACATGTGTTCTCTTTCTATCTAGGAGACATAAATAAATCTTAAAAAAAAAAAAAGGATCCACCCTGTGAAAGCAAGGAGGGGCAGGAATAGGACTGGACAGAAGACATAGTACCATGTAGGCCCAATAACCGAGGCCAGTTAGACTCGAGTGAGGAGCACTGGGGCCTCCACTATCTACTGTTATCAGGCCTTTGTGCCCAGCTCACTGGGTCACCGAATGTGGGCTGCCCTGGAAAGGGCGTGACCTTGGCAAGGTGGGTCTCTGAGATACCGACACTCGGAGGCTATCTGTGGACCATGCTCCCTGCGCTCCTTGGCCTGTCTGCACAGCCTCGCTCCATGCCTGCCACACAGACAACACCTTCTAAATAGACTTTTTTTTTTTTAAAGTAGTTTTAGGCTCACAGTAAAGTTGAACAGAAAGTACAGAGCTTTCCCACTCACAGCCTCCCCCATTATCACCATCCTGTCCCCGAATGGCACATTACTTACAATTAATGAACCTACACTGACACGTCATTATCACCCAAAGTCCACAGGTGACATGAGGGTTCGGTCTTGGTCTTGTACATTCTATGGGTTTGGACAAGAGTATAATGACACGTATCCACCCTTACAGGATTATACAGAGTGGTCTCACTGCCCGAAAAATCCACTGTGCTCTGCCTATTCACCCCCACTCCTCCAACCTTTGGCAACCACGGATCTCTTTAGGGTCCCCACAGTGTGCCTTTTCCAGAATGCCACAGAATTGGAATTCTGGTGCCTCTGTGTCTTCACATGGCTTCATAGCTCATGTCTTTTAGCACTGAATAATACAGGCGTCCTCCACTTTTTGGAAGTTTGCGTTACACCACGTTGCTTTTATGAAAGGCCTATATTAGTACCTGTTTTTGCTAACTGAAAGAAAGTTGAAGACGACTGTCGCTTTTACCAAGAAGAAGGAGGAGGAGGAGGAGGAGGAAGAGGAGGAGGAGGAGAAGAAGAACAAGGAGGAGGAGGAAGAGGAGGGGGAGGGGAGGACAAGGAGAGGAAGAAGAAGGAGAAGAAGAAGAAGGGAAAATAGGGTTTGGTGTTTGTTTATTGAGACAGTGCATGCCCTGAGCAGCAGGAATGGGGCCCCCAAGCTCCTGCCCCAGGACCACACTCAGCATCTCAACATCAAGCTGCCAGAGCTTTGAACTGTGAGCATCGGTGCTGTATCTTGAGTTATTTTGTGCATTTGTTGGCCAGATGTGTCCTAAGTTATCAGGAATGCCTAAGAAAGGTTATTTTTGGGATCTGGGAATGCTCAAATTTTTTTCCATCTGAATTAGTGATAATCGGCTCATTGCTTTAGCCCATTTTGGCTTCCACAAGTTTTCATCGGAATGCCCTCCTTTCAGAGAGCGGGGGAACCCTGCATTCCATTGTCTGGATGCACAGTTTATTTATCCATTCCCTGAAGAACGTCTTGGCTGCTTCCCAGTGTTGGTGACCATGAATAAAGCTGCTGTAAACATCCGTGAGCAGATTTTTGTGTAGACAGAGTTCTCAACACCTTTGTGTAAGTACTGATCACTGGATCTCATGGGAAAAGTACCCTTAGCTTTGTCAGAAACCACCCGGCTGTCTCCTCCAGAGGCTGCAGCGTTCTGCGTTCCCACCAGCAATGAATGAGAGATGGTGTCGCTCCACATCCTCGCCAGCACTGGGGGTGGTCTTCTCTCTTTGTGGATCTCAAAGTAGCTCCAGGACAGTGTCTCTCTCACGGCAGGGTGCACATGGTGCTCTCCGCATGGGGTCGTAGGATGGTGGCAGCTCTCTCCCAAGAAAGTCCCAGCCATCCTCCCCCTTCCTCCCTCTTCCTTCTTGGATCTCCTTCTTCACGCTTTCATGGGTTGAGGGGCCAAGAGCCATGCAAGTAGTCCCCGAAACTGTCCTTATAAATTCTGCAGAGTGAGATCTAACATGAGACTTTCACGATCTACTGCATCTTAGTGTCGCTCTCGAAATTTCAATGTCAGCGATATGCTCTGCAGTTACAGCCACCCTGGATTATCCTGCAAGAAACATGAGAGAGGAGAATCTGGGTGCCGCGGTTTCCACTGACCACCCAACTGCATGGTTGCAAAGAAATGCAAACAGCAGAGAATCACTGATGTGTATTTGGCCCCTCTGGACAGAAAGGAAACCATTCATCACATTGGTTCCCACCTTTCTCTTATTTATACCACGCACCTTTCTCCCACAAACACTATATGTGATTTTTCTCACATTTGTTCCACTCATGGAAATAGGATTCAGTTTCTTTTTGTCTGTTAATGAGAAGAGCCTCTTTCTATTCAAGGGCATGCCTTGTTCATTAAGATATTTAAGAGTCAGTGCTCAATAATCCATCCTTTCCTGTATTCCTTGTCTTAGCTTAGTGACCCTGAGAAGCAGACCCTGAAATAGGGATCCAAGTGCCCATAGTTTATTTGGGAGCTGTATTAGCTTCCCAGGGCTGTGGCTTTTAACAAAAGAAATGAAGAAATGTATTCTCCCTAGGTTCTGGAGGTTAAAGTCTGAAATCAAGTTGTCAGCAGGGCTGTGCTCTCTCCGAAGGCTCTGGGTGAGAATCTGCTCCATGTCTTCCTCTTCACTTCTAGTGGTTTCTGGCGATCTTTGCTGATTCTTGGCTTCTAGATAAATCACTCCAATCTCTCCTTTCACCTTCCCAGGACCTTCTCCCTGTGTGTCTCTCTGCGTCTCTTCCCTTCTTCTTAAGAGGACACCCTAATTCAGTATGACCTCATCTTGACTTGATTACATCTGCGAAGACCCTATATCCAAATCAAGGATCGAGATTCAGGACTTCAACATATCTTTGAGGGGTGGGGCATAATTTGACCTGTAATAGAAGGTGATTGATCCCTGGGAACTCCGATGGGATGGGCTGGGATGTGAGGCAGGGAAGGGAAGGACCAGTACAGAGTGTTATCTAGCCAGGTACCCATTGGGTACCTGGAGCCCAACCCAGCTATGCTTTCCTACCTCTTCGCCATCCAACATCAGGCGAGGGCTGCTTCTGGAGCATTAACTCTCCTACACTTCTGGCTTGGTTTGCCCCATGTCCCAGACCCATATGGTCCCGGAGTCAGAAAAAAATCCTCAGGACAAGGGTCCCCGGTGCTTGTGGTAAGCAGCTCTCAACGTGTAGAGATGAGGGCTGAGGGAAGGAGAGGGAGCCAACTGTGTTGGCCACAAACCGCAACAAATCAGTCTAATTCTATTTAGTGAAAATCCGAATGAAAATATGAGAAATCTGACCCACTTCAGTTCCACCCGAGGTCTTTAATCCTTAACTATCAACCCCAAATGCTAGATGTGGACACTCATAAGGTATGAAGCCCAAAGATTCTGATGCAGTGAGGTCCTGCTATGCAAGTGAGCCAACCACGTCCTACAGAGGATGCCCTCTGAGCGTTTGTTGGTATATGGGCTGTTTCTACCACCTCACCCTCTCCTCTTCCTTTTGGGCTGAAAGAGCCAAAGCCCTGGATCAAGAGTTGGAAATCGCATACCAATCCTGCCACCTGACTTATTTTACCCCTGTGCTGATGCACAGTCAGCATCTCCCTTCCTGGCACGTGAGACAAAACCAGCCGGGTCTTGGCATAGCTCATTTCAACAGCTGCCGACCACTCGGCCAACAGATCCAATCTGACTCTTAGCTCTTACGCTGACAAACCCCAACGTGCTGGAATTACAGCGTAACGTGCTTCCTTCAAAAGTGATTAGCGCAAACTTACTCACTAGGGGAAAGCAACAAGAAGGAAGAGAGAGGAAAATCTGAGTATCTTGGGCACTTCCCTGGAGACACAATTAGTGCATCTTGGCAATCATTCGTTTTTAGCTCTGTCATAATTCTCAGCAGCAAGCAGCGCTACTAAGAACGAAGGAACAGCTATTAATTCATACACAGACTCATCAAGTAATGGTAAGAAGTAGAAAGAAATCAACTTGGGGGAGGGAAAGCAGAAATCATCCCATTCATTGAGTCCCACCATAATTGTGCCGTCTGGTTGTCGAGCTTAAGGGAGGTCCACCTGCTGACCAACGGCTTGGGCATGCCGCCACTCTCTGGTCCCAGGGCCATACGGGACCATCCTCTTCTGGGGGAAGCGTTCCAAGCAGGCGCAGCCCAGAGGCACCTCTCTGTTCTCAGAATTCTGAAACCTGTCGCTTACAGGTTTATTGCATTCTATGCAGCACACAGCTCAAGCCGTTGCTTTCCATCATGCTAAATTCACACTGCTGGCTGCCTCCTACTGTCACTTTTTAAATTTCCCAAGGAGACTATAAACATGAGGGTAGAGACCCTAGCCCTCCCCCACATATCCAGGATCGAGACCTGATTTCAATAAAGCTACTTAAGAAATCGTTACTACTTTCATTGAGATGTATTTCCTTCCTGCAGAAATGACACTCATCAGCCCCCTGAGTGGGAACTTGTAGATCATGATCATGAGCCTCATGTCATTCAGAGCTGAGGCCTTGGAACAGCAACCTACCAGTAATCAGAGATGGGGGAGGGAGGGAGGCGGGGCCCTCTACAATCTCGGGGTCACTAAGGCTCCGGAACCCTGTGGTGACTCAGTGAGAGTGATCGTGGTGAAGGTGTTGGGAGCTAGACCATCCTTGTTGGAATTCGATGTCTTCTTTCAAATATTCATACCACTTCACTAGTCTCATTGGGACTTTACTGAGAGTAACTGCTTTGCCTTCTTGTTCTAGCCCTTCTTGATATAATGAAGGTTCAATACAGAAATCCTGAGTGATCTTCATTTAGGCCACGGAGACAAGCCTGTGTGTGTGTATACATGTCTCTTCCATCAGGGAGTGTCTTAGTGAGGGGACAGTTCATTCATTCATCCATCAAATATGTCCTGAGCCCGATAATGGGTAAGGTATGGCACTGGACACCGTCTGGGGAAGGGTGGGCTCTAGTGGGTGGAAGGAGGATAGACAGATGAATCAGAGCTCAAGTCCACCCTCCGGACACTTAGAGTATGGGGGAGGGGGAAATGAAATCAGCAGGTAGATAACTACAATTCAACAGAGTGACAAGAGGTGTAAGAAGTTCCAAGAAAGTTCTTGGAAGCACTGAGCCAGTGTGAAAGTACCTGAAATACAAAGGCTTTGTGTTGACTCCCTCGCTCTCAAAATTTCCACGAGGGAGTGTAGAAACTAGAGAATCAATCCTCAGGAACCAGTGAGTGTCCACTTAGGGTCCCTTAGTCATTGCCTTCATCAATTTACATACATGTGTCCATTTATGTTATATTCTAATACGTTGTATTTGCTGATTTATATACATTGTGTTACTGATCAAAGGGTGTGGTGGGTAGGTATTGTGGGCATATCATGTAAAAATCACTGGACCATGACAAGGAGAACTCCTTGAAGAAGATGCAAATGTGCCAATGCTCGGATGGCCTAAAGTGATTCTTCTCTTCCCCAGAGGGGGAGAGCGGTATGCAAGGACTTTGGTTCTGGCCTCCATGAAACAAAGATTCAGGGCTACGCTGGGGCCAAGCCCCAGAAAGCGAGATTGTGTGGCTCAGAGTGAGGGCTCTGGAAGCCAGCGGAGGCTCAGACTCGGCCTCAGACGCTCAGCAGCTTTGTGATGGGGCAAACTGCTCAGGCTCTTGGGCCTCAGTCTCCTTACTCTTTTAGGCTGTTGGGGGGATTGAAGGAGCAAACATGGGAGAGATGGGGAGGGTTGTGTAATGTGACCTAGTTATCATCCTCCTCCTCCTCAAGACCATGTGACCGATTCTGTCCTGATTCCTCCCAGCAGGAGGGATTTTAGGCAGGTCAAGAGGGAGGGGAGAATCCCACAACAGCCAACCTGAGTCCGAGCTAATTTCATTTATTTATTTTTTATTTGAGTGAGAGAGAGCACGAGTGGGGGAAGGGGCAGAGGGACAAGCAGACTCCCTGCTGAGCACAGAGCCCAACTCAGAGCTTGATCCCATGACCCTGAGATCATGACCCAAGCCGAAACCAAGAGTCAGATGCTTAACCGACTGAGCCACCCAGGTGCCCCAAGTCCAAGCTGAACTTAAAATGAGGGCTGGTTAATAATTTCCCAGAACCCTGTAGAGGAGGTGTGTGAGGCTATTCTTTCCTTTATCTAGAAGACAGCAAAGTCGGGAGCTTGGCTGTCTTCAGTCTTCAGTGGAAGGAGCAGGGGCTGTGGTGTGGGGCAGGGAGAGGGATGCTCAGGAACAGACTCCTCAGGGCTCTTCATGTGAGATTCAAGAAGCCCATGATGGATGACTTTCCCACCTTCCATTCCTGGTGCTTTTTGCCCTCCTGCAGCCTGTGGCTGACCTGTGGACCAACACTCAGCTGACAGGGTCTGGCTTTAAAGGAGGGAGAGGTGATTGGATTTTCCTGGCAGCAAGTGTGAGCTTTGATTGGCTTAGGTGGGAAAGCAATGGAAAATAAAGAAAAAAGGAGGGAAATTTGGTGGTGGTGTGAATGGGGAAAACATTTTGCAATAAAATCTAAATGCCTGCTCTGGTCACAAAGGAAAGAAAAATGGCTTATGAGAGTCAAATACATTTCTTTCTATATTGAAGACTGCCATACATTCAACTTGCAAAGATTGTTAAAGAAACAAATATTCAGTAACAATTGTTAAAGATAGTAAGGCACACTGTATTCATGAGTGGGGTCCACTGCTATGAGATTTTGCCATGCTGGAGAGAGCCTGGGCTCAGCTTGGAATACGGCATGGGCAGGTGGGGGTTTCTAGCCAGGGAGCAGGTGGGGGTCAGTGGATGGAAAATTACAGAGAGGGAATATCAGGGGTGGCAGAGACAGTGGTTGTCGGGGGGGGGAGGTGTTGAGCTAAACCAACCTGACAGAGTTCTTTGCTAAAGACAGGTGAGGGTGACCAGACCTCACCTGGGGGTGGTAGAGGATGAGGAACCTGAGCAGATATCGAGGGTGATCAGATGTGGAGGGTGGGGGACTCCGGTTTAAACCGACTTAGCAGGGTACTTACTTAAAACCAGGCTTTACAAAAAAGTGCACAAACAGGTGGGCTTAGGAGAAGTTTCAGGAGGCTGATTAAAAGAATCTTTGTCATGATAAAATGTTTTCTTTTTAAACAATGTAACATTGAGACCTTATGAGACAAACTATATTTTACAACCCACAAGTGATTCAAGAAAAGATAAACTAGTTTCAAAAGCATCTTGAACTAAATTTGTTCAGAGGTATAATATTATACCGTGTGTTACTTAATTTTTTTAAATTTTAACTTTTTTTGAGAGAGAGCTTGGGTGGAATTTCATTTGAGATGCGTTCATTGGACATAAGAGTCTGGAGTTCATGAGAAAGGTCAGGACAGAAGATGCATTTCAAGTCAAAGTTGGAGTTTCAAGAATACATGAGAAGCCCTGGACAGTGTAGACAGGAAAAGAGGAAAGAGCAGACTAGAGAGCCTTGGAGAACGCCAACACTGGGAGATCTGGTCGAAGTTGAGAAGGGGCAGACTCGGAGGCAGATGGCAATCAAGACAAATTCCCTGGGTATCACAGTAGACTATGGACGTATTCCTTTTTTTTTTAAGTTTCATCTATTTAAGTAATCTTTACACCCAACGTGGGGCTCAAACTCATGTGAGATCAAGAGTCACATGCTTTTCCAAACTGAGCCAGCCAGGTGCCCCCAGGATTAAGTATTTCAAGGACAGAGTGGTCAACCATGGCAAAGGATGCTGAGAGACTTGCAGCTTTGGGGCGGGGGGGGGATGAAGTGGTCTTCATTTAATTGTATCTGTGTTCTCCATAAAATATGAGGCAGTAATCAGCTGAGTAGTGTTACCATTATGGAGATACCTAGGGCACTACAGAGATACCATTAGCTGAGAGTGGAGGGCTGCAGCGGGCAGCAGACAAAGGGGGTCAAGTCAACGGTGGATATCAGGCTCTGGGGCTTTGAGCTTGGAAGTCTGAGACACCTGTTCGGCATCCAAATACCGATGCTGTGCACACACTGGAGTTTAGGGGAGAAGTTCAGGCTGAGGATTAAAATCTCATACCATCTTCTCTATGAGCCTTTTGTTAAGATATCCCACACAGATTCCTAAATTAAAACAAATCCTTTGTGGCCCAGTTTGGGATGCAGAAAATAACTATAACTAAAAACCAAGAAAGATTAAAACAGAGAGACCAGCTTTGCAGCGGAGGCAGAGGGTTAACAGGCTGGATTATAAAGGGTAAGCAGGAGCATGCCAGCGGAAGGGATGCCAGGAGGAAAGCGAGTGAACCGCCCTCGTTGAAAAAATGAGGATGACACTAAACCAGGATTGCCCCAGAAAAGTGGTGACTTGGCCAGTCATTTTCCCGAGACGTGGTTTATGAGCTGGAGCTCACGCGTGATGTTGACATGGGGAGCATCGCCTGCAGAGTGATTTTCCTGGACTTGCATTCCAGACCCACCGTTTCTTTTAGCCTCGGACAGTAATTCAATGTCTCTGCACCTCCATCCCCCCATCAGTTAAAATAGAAGGACACAGCTGCCCACTCCCTGGGGTTCCTGCGGGGACGAAATGCTACGACTGCCTGGCCCCGAGTCCGTGCTCCACAAAGGTTAGCTCTGGTCGTGGTGGTTTGTCTCCCGACTCCTCTCTGACTCCACGAGAGCCTGAGATCCACTCCCACTTGCATCACAGCTCATAGTACAGCGTCTGGCACAAGTCAACCGTCAGCAAGAGTTTGGGGTGTTGAACTAACAGAAAGTGGCTCCCGTGGCTCCCTCCCATGGCACTGAGGAAGGGAGTGGTACTACTTATTCTTCCTGCACCTGCGAGCATCCTTCTCCCTCCCTCCTGCTCTCCTGGGGTAAGCATCCCCTGGTGCCCTGGGGTCCAGCCCCCACCTTCTCAAGAACTGCATTCTATTCACACTCTCCCTTCTTTGTCTTCAGCCTCTCCTTAGATTCTTCCCTGATGCTCAGGGCTCCTCTGCTTTTAAGAACAAAGAAAAACAAAACAAAACCCCACTCCTGCATGGCGCTGCCCTCCAGCTGTTTCCCAATCTCTACCCAGCTGTTCTCGGCCAAACCTCTGTAAAGTTGTCTACACTAGCTCTAGCTTTCGGCAGCTTCTCTACTCCTCATCTCTCAATCCATTGCAAAGCGCTACAGTCAACCTTACCTTTTCCAAAATGTTTTTTGTTTTGTTTTGTTTTTTTAGTGTCACCCGGGACCAATTATTTTGCTAGACCCAACTGATGTTGTATAATTTTCATCTAAGGTAATCCTTCTGCACATTCAAGATCCCTAACCGTGCCCTTTCTTAGAACACTAGACACCTTCTCCTAGCTTTCTGCCTGCATCCCAGGTTGGCGGTTCTCAGCCTCCCTGGCTGGCTTACCAAGGATTCTTAGTGCCATCAGAGCTTCTCAAGGATGTGCCTTCTCTCCCTGAATTCCACCCCTAGGCAATTCATCCCCTCCAGGGCTTCATTTACTCCTTGGACACCTATGACTCCTAGTTCCAACCTCCTCTTTGAACTGCAGACCCACATGGATGTACCACAGGGACCTCACACAAGTATATTCAAAACTGAACTCACTGTCTCCATCCCCTCCCCAGACTCAAGCCACCTCCGATGTTCCCTTTAACATAAGCAGAAAACTGGGGGTCATCCTTAACTTTCCTGTTCTGCAACCCTCACATTCTACCAATTCTACCTCCTCAAATCAGATTAAATGTCTATCAAATCCACCCACTTCCCTCCACCATCCTTGCTGGGGGAATGAGGCGCTGTCCACAGGACTCCACTGGGAGAGGACAATTGGAAGCTCCCCGCCTGGTCTCTCTGGACCGTCTAGAGCTACACCTATTACCTTTCCTAATTTTGTTTTTTTTAAGATTTATTTATTTTAGAGAGTGGGTGAGGGGCAGTGGGAGAGGGAGAGAAAGAGAAGAGAATCCTTAAGCTGACTCCCTACTGAGTGCAGAGCCCAACATGGGGCTGGATCCCTGGACCCCAAGGTCATGACCTGGGCGGAAATCAAGAGTTGGCCGCCCAACCGAGCCACCCAGGCACTCCACCTTTGCCAATTTTAATCTGTATCCTTTCATGGTAACAAACTGTGACCATGAGGATAGGCGCTTTTTTGAGTTCTATGACTCCTTCAAGCAAATTTTGACCCTGAGAGTAGTCTTGGGGACCTCCAGTACATCAAGGAGGAGTCAAATGCTAAGAATCATGATTATAGTCTTGGATGTAAAAGAAAGGAAAGAAATGGGAGTAATCTCAGTTTCTGGTAAGACTAGATCTATATCGGGGCACCTGGGCGGCTCAGTGGGTTAAGCGTCTGCCTTCAGCTCAGGTAATGATCCTAGGGTCCTGGGATCGAGCCCCACATCGGGCTCCTTGCTCAGTGGGGAGCCTGCTTCTCCCTCTCCCTCTGCCTGTCGCTCTGTCTACTTGTGCTCTCTCTATCAAATAAATAAATAAAATCTTTAAAAACAAACAAAAAAGACTAGATCTGTATCCCCAAACCCTAGGCCATGCTGCTAGTTGTCTTTGGGCTGGGATGGGGGGATGGAATGAGTAGCTGGAGAGTAGAAGCTACTGGAAAGTGACATCACATATTGAGTATGAAAACTTTAGAGCTGAAAGGCACCTTGGAGAGAGTGTCTCATTCAAAGTCCCTCCCGTGGCAGAGAAGGCAATGGAAGGAAGTCTGGGGACATAAAATGAATTGACCCAGGTCACGAGACTGGGGTCAAATACATCGAATGCTGATTGGTAGAGAGAGCACAAGGTACCAGGCCAGATTTGAAGGAATTAGTTCCCTGGGTTCAAGCAATGCTTATACGAGACTTGTTGTGGGGGGGGGGGTTGGCAAGGACTGGAGAACACCCAAGTCAGGTGCTAAATGAGCGAAGGCAGCAGTCCCCGTGCACAACAGGTGGTTCTCAGAGTTTGCTGCTGTCAGCCTGCAACGTGCCTGCTCTGTGCAAAGCAGACAGGAAGGAACTGTACTCTCCGTTACTGTCGGATGGGAGCTGGGCATGCAGGCGACGACGAGAAGAGGTGGGAAAGAGATTCCATGGGAGAGACCTCTGACTCTGGAACTGCCCCAGGGGCCCAGATCTCCCTTCCAGTGCCCAGTTCTCCCAGACGGTGCATCTTTTAGCACCTCTTTCATAATGAATTAAATCTACCCCCATCCTCCTGACACACACATCTCAGGATCAGAAATAACGTGTCCTAAAAGGACTGCAAAAGCATTTTGTAACCTTTATTTAGAAATTACATCCCTTTGGAAGAGAGCCTCAAGTACTCTCTGAGAAAGTGGGATTATAAGGCAATTTAAGAAAAAAAATTTTTCTTTTTAAAGATTTTATTTATTTGAGAGAGAGAGAATGAGCTAGAGAGAACATGAGAGGGGGGAGGGTCAGAGGGAACAGGAGACTCCCTGCTGAGCAGGGAGCCTGATGCAGGACTCGATCCCAGGACTCCAGGATCATGACCTGAGCCGAAGGCAGTTGCTTAACCAACTGAGCCACCCAGACGCCCAAGAAAAATTTTTCAATAAAGGCTTCCCCAATTTTTTTCTGAGCAAGGAAGATGAAAGACAGAAATTAGTATCTGTGAAGTGTACGAAATGCCCAGGCATATGCTAGACCCTTTGATCTCAATGACAGGTGACCTGGGAATACTTGGGAGGTAGACAGCAGTGTCTTCATTTAACATATAGAAAACAATAAAATAATAATAATAATAATCAGGGACTCAGGAAGATGAAATAACTTCACTGCTAAGCAATAATAACACTGGAATTGAGCTTAGCTCGGTCCAACTAAGAGCACTGGGCTTTTTCCTCTCAGGGAAAATTTCTTCAGCTCCATCTTATAGGTAGACTCTGGTTAATAAATGCTGTGTCCCAGAAAGATCTGGCCAAGGCCCCAGTAAGGAAAGCAAAAATTTCATTATATCGGCTCCATCTCCTCTGCCCAAGGCTTCACAAAGCACATGGTTTGATATGAAATCAGTGCTTTTGTCTGGAATTATTCACATGAATGTGGTTAAAACAAAGCCAGTCCACCTACCTGGTATAATACAGACCTCAATTTCTCCTGGCCCTCCAACTTAATGTCCTCATTAAGAAAAAAGGCCACAGGATTCTTCTCCAACATGAGTTTAGTGTCATAGGTAGGGAGGCACTGGATAGCTGAGGCTCCTGCTGACACTGTACTTATAATAACAGCACAAAGTCCCGGCTGCTGAAACAGACTCTAAAATACGGTGGCTTACTTATTTCGTGGGCACCTAACAGTCCCAAGGTCCAGGATTGTGACCCAGCCCCTTTCCGGCTCATTGCAGTGCTGACCCCAAGCGCGTGGTCTTCCTCCTAGGGTAAAAGGTAGGTGGTGAGCACACTCGCACTGCAGCTTTCAAGAAGGGCAAGGAGCCCCATTCCAGGGCCAGGGCTCATCTTCTAGGTCAGGAACAATCTAGAAGTTGTACTAGTGTCTGCACACGTCCCAGCATGTGGCCACCAGCAACAAAGGAGATGGGAAGTGTCAACAAACCCCATGGCATGTTGATTCCTGCAGAGGATGCGGAGAACGGATTTTGGGGACCATGTGGCGCCCTTGGCAGCCTGAGCCTGTGCTTTGCTTTACAGGTAACAAGTGCTTTTGCACCTGATGCTTCATTCCATCCAGCGACAAGCCTTTGAGTAATAACATTTCTCTCATGTCATGTGTGAGAAAATGGGGCCACAGGGGTTACAAGGCTGGGCCAAGGCACAACCACAGAGTATTAAATGCCCAGTGAGAACGACCCCAGTGGTGATAAAACACTGGTAGAGTCAAAAAGAAAAACCTGTTCCATCTGTTCCGGCCACACTTATTAAGCTATTAATAAGAACCAAGGAACCGAGGAAACAGGAACAACAGGGCAGGTCCTTGCCCGCAGAGGCTTTGTGGCAGGTGGGGAATTCAACAGGGATCGCAGGACAGTGTGGTCAAAAGGCCTGCAGGACACGGTGACAGCCATGGACAGAGAATGGGCATTAAGACATAGAGAAGACAGTGATGATTCCTGGGGGGTGACGAAAAGGTAAATGCTTTTTCCTATGAGTGGGAAAAACAGTAAGTCTAAAAGTCTCTAGCAGAAGGTGGAGAAGCTGAGAACCTGCCCGGCATTCATGCATCCTCAACCAGGAAATGAGAGTTCACATCCCATAGGACAAGTCTGGGCCAAAGGATGTGGAGCACCAGCAAGCGAGTGCTCCCTCTGTCCAGAGTTGTACTATCTGAGGTCCACTCTACACGCTGCTGGGAGGTACCAGGGGGTCGAGCCTGTGATGGTTAGTTTTACGTGTCAACTTGGAGAGTATTTTGGATGAGATTAACATTAAAACAGTGAACTTTAAGTAAAGAAGAATGTCGCCCATAATGTGGGTGGGCCTCATCCAATCAGTTGAAGGTCCGCACAGAACAAAGACTGACCTCCTGGAGCAAGAAGGAATTCTCCAGCAGACTGTCTTTGGACTTCATCTGTACCATCAGCTCTCCCGAGTCTCGAGCCTGACAGCCCACACAGATTTTGGACTTCCTAGCTTCCATAATCATAAGCCAATTATTTAAAATCAATCTCTTCATTCTGCTTGCTTCTCTGGAGAACAACTGAGTAACACAGAGACCCAGTGATCAACTTGAGAGTGCACACTTGTACTGGCTCTCCTCCTTTCCTGCTGCACTCTCCCCGTCTCTGGAATCACTCACTTTCAAAATAAACTATGAAGATATGTGCACACCCTTGTCTCTGGCTTGTGTTCTGGATGCTCCCCACCCAGTCCGCATATGTAATACTAAGGGCAATCAATATACAAGGACACCGATGGCTCATGGGGGGTCGTGGCCTCACTCCCGCTGTACAAGGGAAGAGTCCGGGCGCTTCCAGGCGCGTGTGCGTGTGTGTGCACAGGGGGCCTGAAGTGCTCATGGGTGCAAGCTAGGTCTCTGCGGGGACAGAAGCAGGAGCCATGGGTGGGACTGCCAGCACCCGCGGGTCACCTTTGAGGCAGATGAGAATGAGAACATCACCGTGGTGAAGGGCATCCGGTTTTTGGAAAATGTGATTGATTGTATGAGGGACAGCTCCCCATCCGGTTCAAAGTCTCAGCAGTATTCTGGTGCTTCTGGTGCCTCAGTTTCTGACAAAGAAGTGAAAAGAAGTGAAAAGAAGAGTAGCTGAAGGGCTGCCATTGGAGCAAGTCAGGAAAGACCCTGAAATTCAGAAACGACTGAAGGCAAGGCAAAGAGCTGGACCGAGGGAGCGCTGTGCCAATGAGCAGTTAACCAGAACTATTCCTCGACAGAGAGGGGATCAAGGGAAGAGGCATGAGCCAAGGCAAAGCACCCGCTAAGCAGCTGGAAGAGAAAGCTGGAGCGATAAAGAAGCAGGATGCATTCTACAGAGAGCAGCTCGGAATTCCACAAAGTCACTACTGAACAATATCGGAAAGCTGCTGGGGAAGCGGAAGCAAGGTTGAACCAGTGTGAGTTTCATCCTGTCTGGGCTGATCTGCAGGCCCAGGTTCTCCAGTGTTACCGCCAGAACACCCAGCAGACAGACGCTCAGCGGCTCCGCATTGGCCAACCGGTACGTGCGCTGTGTCCATCAGGCCACACGGAGCATGCCTGAGAAGGGAGCGTCAAGTCAGCTTCTAGAACAAGCAAAACCCCTCAATGGTAATTCTGGAGGCAGAACATTTTTTTTCCCTTTAAAGAGAAGATGATTAGAGAGAGGCACCAGAGAGCAGATCCAGCAGGGGTGTATCTCAGTTTGATGAGCTGCAGTTTGAAAAGCTGAGGCTTGGATCAGGTATCAGTCAGCAAGGACACACTGCTGTGTTAGTCAGCACTGTTTGTGATGATGGAAAGGGAGAGGTAGCCCTCTCTACCTTTTTAAGGTTGGGGGTGAACCCTCACTCCAGCAAAGCTGGGGTCGGGATGGGGGCTAAGGTAATTGGCAGGGTTGGTGGGGGGGCACCAAACCTTGATCTCAGCCCAGAGGTGCTGAATGGAGTTGTCTAGGCTGTGGTGTGTTGGTTTTCTCTCTCTCTTTTCTCCTTGACTATCTAGGGAGCTACTTCATTTTAACTGATGCTGATCATGCAAGCAAGGAGACAAAAAGGAAAGAAAGTGTACATCTTTTACTATAGTAGTGTTTATGATTACAAGTCGAATAAGGCATTTTTTTATCAACATGAAGGCAGTCTTGGCTTGTACAACCTCTTCTCTACCATCAATACTGACATCTTTGCTTCACTCACTATCAAGAGTTTCCAACAGGGATAAGAAAAGAGAGACAGCCTTATGTGTTTTCTACTTCCAAGTATCAGGAGGCCCCGAACACTGGCTAGGATGCTAGAGCACAATAGAATAAATGCTACTGAACACCTCCTGCTTCCCTAATGGGATGGACTTCTCTCCACTGAAGAACCACATCCTTTCACACCCCCACATTGCCTAGCATATGGGAAGTGCCTAAAAGCAGTTGCTGAGCTGGATCAGATATTTTAAAATTTGCCTGTGTGTTGTCATGATGTAGATAGAGTTTTATTGTTCAAATGATTTGGCATTTGGTGACTCCAAATACAAAGGATTTGGCTAAGAACTAGGCTCTGGTGCCACATGGGCCTGGATTCGAGCTCAGATCCTTTACTAACTAACTGGCTGTGGCACGGCATAGTCTCTATGATAAAGTTTACAACTGGATTTTTCTGCTGAGAGAAAATAAAGGTCCATCTAGAATTCCCTTTCCAGCTAAATGTCAATATAACGATGAAGAGAAGACGGTTTTATGTTCTTTTTTTCTTAAGAGACTAAAAAAATACCGCTATAAAGATTTTCACTGAAAGAAATACTACAGGATTTATTTCAGAAAGAAAACATTTGGAAGAGAGAAATGTAAGAAAAACTGTTGGGCAAAGTAATTGGTAACTATGTGGCAAATCTAAATCAGCACTATTTAAAAACAATAGCACACAGGGGCGCCTGGGTGGCTTGGTTGCTTGGGCATCAGACTCTTGATTTCGGCTCAGGTCATGGTCTCGGGGTCATGAGGTCGAGCCCCATGTCAGGCTCTGCTGAGCGTGGAGCCTGCTTAAGACTCTCTCCTTCTCCTTCTGCCCCTCCCCCTGCTTGTGCTCGCGCTCTCTCTCTAAAAACAAAACAAAACAAGAGCACTAGGAAGTGATTTAAAGACTACAAAAATAAGATGGAAGTAAAATAAAGGACAACAATGGAATAAAGATAGGAGGGGTGTTTGGATTAAAGCATTTTAAGGTTTTGGTATTATTCAAGACTAAAGGACAGATAGTAGTTAATTTCAGATAAGTCAAAATGAATGTTAAGTATGGAAAGAGAACAAAACCGCACACCTTTAATGTGCGGTGGGAAGTGGAGGAAGGGATGAAAACTCAATCAATCCAACCAAAGATAAGAAGAGTTTTTTGGGTGCCTGGGTGGCTCAGTCAGTTAAGCATCTGCTTTCAACTCAGGTCATGATTCCGGGCTCCTGGGATCCAGTCCCATGTTGGGTTCTCTGCTTGGCAGGGAGTCTGCTTCTCCCTCTTGCCTCTGCCCCTCCCCACCGATTGTGTTGTCTCTCGCTCTCTCAAATAAATAAAGTCTTTTTTTAAAAAAGGAGATTTTTAAAATCAAATAAATAAAAAACACAAAAAGCAGAAAGTACAAAAGTAGCTGGCAGAAATGAACACTTATCTACAGTCACTATAACTGCACACGGAGTAAAGTTACCACTGGAAGACAAGATCACAGACGAGGCAGAAACAAGAAAAATGCATCTGGGGGCACCTGGGTGGCTCAGTCTGTTAAGCGTCTGCTTTCAGCTCAGGTCATGATCCCAGGGTCCTGGGATCGAGCCCTACATCAGGCTCCTTGCTCAATGGGGAGTCCGCTTCTCCCTCTCCTCCCTGCTTGTACTCTCTCACTGTCTCTCCTTCTCTCTCTCTTTCTCTCAAATAAATAAAATCTTAAAAAAGAAAAAAGAAAAAGAAAAATGCACCTATATGATATTTATAAGAAACATATCAAAGCTGAAGAATCTTTCAGATTGAGACTAGAGGGAAGGGAAAATGGTTTACTAGGCAAGTATTATCCAAAAGAAAGCTGGTGCAGTTATTTTAGTATCAGAAAAAACTAAAAGACAGAAAGTATCATTAGAGGTAAGAGGCAATGATAAAAGGAACATTTTCTCACAAAGGTACAAAATTTCTGAACCTGTTTTGAACCTAACAACATAATCTCAAAACATATAAACCCCCAACTGACAGAATTATAAGGAGAGATTGACAAATCCACAAAGTGGGAGAATACACCATCTTTCCAAGGACATCTTGAACATCTATGAATACTGATCATATACTAAGCTATAATGGAAGACTCAACAAATCCAAAAAAATCAATATAATAAACACAAATTCCTGAACTCATTATCATAAAAATAGAAATCAGTAACAAAAACTAAGCAAAAAAATGTCTATAGAGTTACAATTTTTGAAAATTAATTTCAAAATACTTCATGAGTCAAAGAAGAACTCAGAAACTATAACTTAGGACTGAGTAATAATATTTTTACACTTCCCCTCCACTGTTCTACTCCACCCCATCTTGACCATTGCTGTTAAAGACAAAACACTGACATTCACTCACACACACACACACACACACACACACACACACAGTATGCTGGAAATGAAGAAACAAAACAGTCATTATCTGCAGAGGCTCCCAAACTGAAAATCAAAGAGGATCAAGCACAAGCCATTGCTAGAAGAGAGTTCAATAAGATTGCAGGATATAAGATTATTATCCAAAAGTTAATTGTCTATATGCCCACAACAAATAGCTGGAAACTAATTTCTAAAGAGGTACCATTTTATAATAGTTACAAAGTATTTAAGGTATCTAGGAGCAAATCAAACAAAAGATGTGTAAAATCATAAAACTTTTTGAGCATCAAATGGATGAGGAAACCTGTATTTTAGAGATGGGAATTCTCCTCAAACTAATATTAAATGTTAATATTAAATGCAATCTCACACAAAAATCTCAATAGGGCTTTTTGAAGAACTTGTAAACTGATTCCAAAATGTATGTGTAAGTGCAAAGGGCCAAGTATAACCAAGAATGCTTTGAATAATGCAGGGAGACTTACTTTGCTAGTTATCAAGACTTACTATGGAGTCGTTATAACTAAGTTACTGGTATGAGATAACACTGTGAATCAGAATAGAGAGAGCTGAAACAGACTCGTGCATATATGAAACACAATACATAGCAAGCTGGTATTACAAAAAGAAAAAGATTTAATAAATGAGGCTTGAGATAGTTGGTTCCTGCAGCAGCTTGCACACAGCTGGTGAGAGCTAGGGAGGGCAAAAAGGACCCTATTTTCCAAATCCAAATACTGGTGATCAGAGCTCTGGTCACTGACTGCTGCTTCTGATCAGAGGTGCAGACAGAAGTAAGCAACCACTGCTGTTGCCCCTCCCCCCATTGTTGCAAGCCCCTCCCCCTCAGGCTGAAGTGACATCTGGGGATCTAAAGGGCCAGTGCCCCTTTCTCCTCCCCCACCTTTATTGTATTCTTTTCTCCCCTATTGGGAGGCAGACATTAAAGACCAGGACATTCAAAAACACTTGCATATAAGGGAAAAACTAGCAAGTGATCCATGCATGCCCAGCGAAAGGCTTGGAAAAGACCCAAGAAGACCTTAAGTTTACACCTCAGGTTGATCTTCAGCACTGAGACAACCTACAATTAAAAAAATAATAACAAAAAACACCACAAACACTGGGAAAGAGGGAAAATTTGATTTCCAGCATTACCACATTATTAGATTCAAATGTCCAGTTTTCAAAAACACAAAAACTACAAGGCATGCAAAGAAGCAGGAAAGTATGGCCCATTCAAAGGGAAAAAACAAAACAGAAACTATCCCTGAAAAAGACCAGATAGTAGATCTACTAGACAAAGACTTTAAAACAACAGTCTTTAAGCTGTTCAAAGAACTGAAGGAAGATGTAAAGAAAGTCAAGAAAATGATGTAGGAACAAAATGGAAATATGAATAAAGGAACAGTAACCCTAAAAAGAAACAAAAAAGAAATTCTGGAACTGAAAAGTATGATAACTGAAGTGGAAAATTCATGGGGCACCTGGCTGCCTCAGTCAGCGGAGCATTCAACTCTTGATCTTGGAGTTGTGAGTTTCAGCCCCATGTTCGGTGTAGAGATCACTTAAAAATAAAATCTTAAAAAAAAATCTATGAAATGGAAAATTCACTACAAAGATTCAAAGAGATTTGAGCAAGCAGAAGAAAGCATCCCTGAACTTGAAGCTAGGACAGAGGAAATGATCAAATCTCAGGAATAGAAAGAAAAAGAGATTGAAAAAAAAATGAGCAGAGCCTAACAGACCTGTAGGACACCATCAAGGTCCCCAACATACATATTGTGGGAGTCCCACAATAGGAGAAAGGGACAGAGAGAATATTTAAGAAATAATGGCTGAAAACTTCCTAAACCTGATGAAAGACATGAATATAAACATTCAAGAAGCTCAATGAAGTCCAAGTAAGATGAATTCAAAGACACCCATACCAACACAATATAATTAAACTTGTGAAAGACAAAGAGCAAATCTTAAAAGTAGTAAGAGAGAAGCAAATAATTATATACACGGGATCCTCAATAAGATTATCAGCAGATTTCTTATCAGAAATTTTGGAGGCCATAAGACAGGGGGCCAATATATTCAAAATGCTAAATGAAAATAAAAATAACCCTGTCAACCAAGAATCCTATATCCTTCAAAAGTGAGAAAGTAAGACATTCCCAGATAAATAAAATTTGATGGAGTTCATTACCACTAGACCTGCCCTGCAAGAAATGCTCAAGAGAGTCCTGAGAGGTGAAGTAAAAGGACACCAGACAGTAACTCAAAGCTGTACGGAGAAATAAGTATCTCAATAAATGTAAATAATGGGCAATTGTTTAAAAGCTAGTACTGTAGCAATGGTTTATAAATGCATTTTTTTGTTTTCTCCATGATTTAAGAGACATACATTAAAAGAATTATCAGTCTAAAAGCTAATTATTATTGGGGGCACCTGGGTGGCTCAGTCGTTAAGCGTCTACCTTTGGCTCAGGTCATGATCCCAGGGTCCTGGGATCGAGGCCCACATTGGGATCCCTGCTCCATGGGAAAGCCTGCTTCTCCCTCTCCCACTCCCCCTGTGTTCCCTCTCTCGCTGTGTCTCCCTGTCAAATAAATAAATAAAATCTTTAAAATAAATAAATAAAAGCTAAAGATTATCGTAACTTTGGTTTATAACTCCAAATTTTTTTCTACATAATTTAAGAGATTAATGCATTTACAAGAATGATTAATTTATGTTTGGGCATACAATGCATAAAGATATAATTTGAGGGACATCAACAACGAAAAGGGGAGAGGACAGAGCTGTAAAGAAGGAGAGCTTTTGGGGCCCTGGGTGGCGCAGTCGGTTATGCAGCTGCTTTCGGCTCAGGTCATGATCCCAGGGTCCTGGGATCAAGCCCCGCATCAGGCTCCCTGCTCAGCGGGGAGTCTGCTTCTCCCTCTCCCTCTGCTGCTCCCCCGCCGCTTCTGTTCTCTCACTCGCACTCTTTCTTTCAAATAAATAAATAAATAATCTTAAAAAAAAGCAGAGCTTTTGTATGTTATTGAAGTTAAGCTGGTATAAATTCAAATTAGAGTGTTATAACTTTAGGATGTGAAATGTAATCTCCATAGTAACCACACACAAAAAAAATAGCCCTAGAATATACACAAAAGGAAATGAGAAAGGAATTTAAACATTTCACTACAAAAAAATCAACTAAACACAAAAGAAAGTAGTAACGGAAATGAGGGATAAAAAAGCTATAAGATGTACAGAAAAGAAATAGTAAAATGACCAAAGTTCTTATCAGTAATTAACTGTAAATTAAATAAATAAATATCAGAAGACTGAGTTTGGCACAATGAATAAAAATGCATGATCCAACTATATGCTGTCTATGAGACACACTTTAGATCCAAACACACAAATGAACTGAAAATGAGAGGGTGGGAAAAGATATTCCATGCAAATAGTAACCAGAAGAAAGCAAGGATAGCTCTGCTAATATCAGAGAGAATAGACTTTAAATCAAAAAAGCATACAAAAGACAAAGAAGGACATTATATATTAATAAAAGGTTTAAAACAAGAGAATAATTATAAACATTTATATACCTAAACATTTGTCCATTTCATCTAGGTTATATAATTTCTTAGCATATACTTATTCATAATATTCCTTAGAGTCCTTTTTATTGCTTTAAGTCCGTTGTGATGTTTCCTCTTTCATTTCTGATTTAACAGTTTGAGTGTTCTCTCTTTTCTTCTTGGTCAGTGTAGCTGAAATTTTGTTAATTTTATCTTTTCAAAAAATCAATTTTTGGGGACGCCTGGGTGGCTCAGTTGGTTAAGCATCTGCCTTCGGCTCAGGTCATGATCCCTGGGTCCTGGGATCGAGTCCCACACTGGGCTTCCTGCTCAGCGGGGATTCTGCTTCTCCCTCTCCTCTGCTGTTCCCCGTGCTTGTGTTCAGTCTCTCTGTCTCTGACAAATAAATAAAACCTTTAAAAAAATCCATTTTTGGTTTTCCTGACTTTATTATATTTCTTTTCTCTATTTCATTTATTCCCACTTTTTTTTATTTCTTAGAGTAGAAGTTTTGTTCATTGATTTGAGATCTTCTTTCTAATATAAACTTTGTTCTATTCATGGCATTTGCTGCTTTTCTTAAGTTCTGGTATATTGGTTTCATTTTCTTTCATCTCTATGTATTTCCTAGTTTCTCTGGTGACTTTCTTTGACTATTCATTATTTATGAGTATGCTGTTTAAATTCCGTATTTTTAAATTCCCCATAATTTCCTTCCTTTATTGATCTTTCATCTCATTCCACTGTGGTTTGAGAACATACTTTGTATGATTTCAATTGTTTTAACTTTAGGAGGCTTTATGACCTAACCTATGGTCTGTCGTGCACAATGTGCCATGCGCTATGAGAAGAATGTGTATTCTGTTGTTGTTGGGTGAAGTGGTCTAAAGATGCCAGCTAAGCTGGCTTAGAGTGTTGTTTAAGTCATCTGTTTCCTTGGGGATCTTCTGCCAAGGTGTTCTGTTCATTATTGACAGTGGGATACTGAAGTCTGTAACTATTATTGTCGAATTGTCTATTTCTCTCTTCAATTCTGTCACTTTTTGTTTCATGTACTTTGGTGTGTTTTTTTTATGGAAGGTTAGTTGATTTTTGGAGGTTCTTAATCCACCATTCCAAAAGTGCTTCTACCTTTGATATCTTATTTGATGTTTTTTTTTTTAATTTTATTTTTTTTTATTACTCTCCATCAGCACACACCACCCACAGAGGAAAGGCCATGAGGACTCAGTGAGAAGGCAGCCGTCTACTGGCCAGGAACGGACCCTGCTAGAGCTTGATTTGGGACTTTCCACCTCTAAAACAGTGAGAAAATAAATGTCTGCTGTTTAAGCTACCCCACCCATTTTGTTATGGCAGACTCCTATACCATGTTTGTCTCTAGAGAGAGGCAGATGAATCAGAGCCCTAGGCTTCAGGAGCACATCATCTAGTAAGAAGGGGCATCTCATGAGAATACAACGTGATCAGTGCTTCTAATTCAGCCTGGGAGTTCCGAAAGGCTCCACAAAGCACACATCTGAGCAAGGTTTTCAAAGAGGTCTAATCAGGAGAAGAAACGGTAATCCAGGAAGAACCTCCAGCAAGGACTGAGATTTTAAAAGGCAGATGTAGCTGTTGAACAGAGAGGCCAGAGGGTGCAGAAGGCATGGCAGGGAGCATTGGGAGAGGAGACTGAACAGATGCACTGGGGACAAGATGTGAAGGTCCCCGAGTGCCAAGACCAAAGAACCTACCTTTCAATATAAGAAGGTATCAATCAACATATTCATTTACTAGGACTGTCAGAATAAAATACTACAGACTGGGTATCTTAACAGAAATTTATTTTCTCACTCTAGAGGCAAGAAATTTGAAATCAAGGTGTCAGCAAGGTTGGTTTCCTCTGAGGCCTCGCTCTGTAGCTTGCAGATGGCTGCCTTCTCCCTGTGTCCTCACGTGGTCATCCCTCTGTATATGCATCTGTGACCAAATCTCTTCTTGTAAAGATGGCGTTCATATTGGATTAGGGCCCACCCTCATGACCTCATTTTAATTTAATTACCTCTTTAAAGATGCTATGTCCAAATGTGGCCGCATTTTGAGTTATGGGGGTTACTATTTCAATACATGAATGGTCGGGGGGGGGGGGGGGACACATCAGTCCAGAACAAACAAGTAGCACAGGAAGAACACAAGTGAGTTTAGGACATCGCCTGCTAGAGGACCGATTCCTTTTATGCCATTTGTTCACTTTCCCCCAAGTGGACTCCCAGGTTTTGAAAGATTTCATTTGCCAACCTATGCTTACTAACTTATAAATTCTTCATTTATAAAAATCAAAGACAGTGAGTCCGTCAGATCTGAGCAGCAGGCCACATTGAGAACTACCATACTGAGCTAATAACATCTCAAGCAAGAGGGAAATTCGACATTTAAGTTAACCTATGAAGACTTGTTGTGGGGTGTGCATGTGTGGCTAGAGACAGACTTTCTGGAGTGTAAGGAGTGCTGAAGTGTGTGCTTCTGCACACACAGATGCCCGGAGTATGTCTCCGTCATAGCACTTAGTATAGAGTATTGCAATTCTGTGGTTATGTGACTGCATCCCCCTCTAGATTCTGAATCCCTGCCAACAGGGACCCTGTCTCACTCATTTTACAACCTCAGCAATGCCCCTGATTGTCTTAAATGGATTAAACCCATTATCACATCTTTAAGACCTCTGGAGAGCACAAGACCACAAGTTGGAAACCACTGGTCTAGGATCTTAAATGTACATGGAACACTCTACATTCATATGTTCTTACCTCCCCACCCCCCATACACACTCTCACTTTAAATTCCAACACACCACAGATAAAGATGCCATGGAGTATGGTGTTGATAGTGCTGTGGGATTCTGAGCAGGGGCGGACCAAAAGCTGGGGCACTCGAGGGGCAGGAGGCTGAGTGGCTCAATTGGTTGGGCATATGACCCTTGATTTCCGCTCAGGTCATGATCTCGGGGTTGTGGAATCAATCCCCAAGCCCTGCATTGGGCTCTGTGCTCAGTGGGGAGTCCCCTTGAGATTCTCTCTCTCCCTCTAATCTCTATCTCCTCCCCCCCCCCAGGCTCTTTCTCTCTCTCTCAAATAAATAAATAAATCTTAAAAAAAAAAAAAAAACTGGGACACTCAGGAAAGGCAGGAGAAGGTGAGATGGGCTTTGACAGATAAAGCAGAATTTGGAGTAAGAAAAGAAGTGGGGGACACATTCAGGTGAGGAAATAAGAGAAAATTCAGGGATGGAAAGATGTATGGTTTTCAGCAGGTAAAAAAATTTTTTACAAGTCTATCCTTATTTGTAAAAAATAATATGCTAATTTGGTTTTTTTTTTTAAGATTTTATTTATTTGAGAGAGAGAGAGAGAGAGAAACAGCATGAGAGGGAATAGGGTCAGAGGGAGAAGCAGGCTCCCGCTGAGCCGGGAGCCTGATGCGGGAACTCCAACCCAGGACTCCGGGATCATGACCTGAGCCAAAGGCAGTCGCTTAACCAACTGAGCCACCCAGGCACCCAGCTAATTTGATTTTTAAAATCAAGGTTCATTTAGTGATAATGTACATTTTATAACAGTAGTAAAATTTTTAAATCAAAGTTAGATATACAGAGAAAATTTACAAATGATAAGGGTACAGCTAAATGAATTATCAGAAAGGAAAAATATCCACACAACCCCTTCTGAGATCAAAAAATAGCACATTATTCTCTATCTCCTTTTGCATTTTTGAATATTAATCCACAGGATGTATTAGAAATATAAACACAAATGAGAAAGAAACAAATACCTAGTAGGGGGACATGTTCTGTCTCCTGGGTCCATCGTAGTAGGTTGAACAATGGCCACCCAAAGATAGTAAGTTTTAATCCCAGGAACTTGTAACTGTTACTCTATTTGGAAAAGAGGACCCAGGCACATCTTTTGAGGGCCACCATTCAACCTACTACAGCACTGAAAGAGATATATTCATGTTAGTCTGTCACCAAAACCATCCATGGGCAAGTTACTAACACAAGTTTACACCTGCCAAGTTGAGGGCCAGATCTTGGGACACTGGTGGTAGCCTTCTGCCCTGATGTGAAAATGCTGGCGTTCGGGAGCAAACAGTAAAGAAAAAATTCTTGAGATGTCTTTGGTGCAAAAAGGTGGTTTTATTAAAGCACACAAGGACAGGACCCGTGGGCAGGGGGAGCTGCACTGGGGTCCTGAGGAGTGGCTAATCATCTGCTTCCAAGTTGGGAGGGGGTTAGGGATAGTGTAAGTCTCTAAGGAATTTGGAAGCAAGGTTTCCAGGACCTTGAGGGGCTAACTGTTGTTAGGAAAAGGTCATTTACTACTGTCTAGTAAAACCTTAGTCATGAGACCCTTCCGATGTTTATCGGTGGGTCATATGCTTGGGGGATGATTGCTAACATGTATCTTCGGGGGGATAAAGATAAAGGAAGATTCCAAAGGAAATTTTATGTTAAAGTAGACTTACAGGATCCTGGAGGTTGGGAGGTTGGGTTAAGGTAAAGTTGCCTTTTGCCCTTAGCGAAGTATTAACATTGAGGCAGCTAAGTTCCTAGAGGAAGGTCACTCTGCCTGTCTCAAGGACTTGTCAGTAGGCTGTAAGTTGTAAGGAAGTTTAATTCTTTTTCTTTTGCCTTTGTTCTCCATGTCATGCCCCACCATGAACCATCCCTGTCACCTCTTTCAATCAAAATATTTCCATTTTACAGATAAATAAACTGAGCTTCAAAGGGTGTGAGTACAGCTGCAGGTCGCACATGGTGAGAATAGAACTGGATTCGGACTCTGGTGTGATCATGGAACTCTACCCTCTCAACTCTATCCCACTGCCTCCTTCACTTCCTCCAGGACCATTTCAAAGTCCCTCACTGTGGAGTCATACAGACTGGCACAGAATAAACACATGATGAGGCTTGCCTCGAATCTGTGAAAAAATCTGTCTATCCTCTTGAGTTTTCTCTTCTCTTCTCTGTCTGAGCCTCCTTGAGCCCTTCAGCCTTCACTGAGATTGCAGGGTCTGTACCCTTGCCCTTTCAGTCACATCCTCTAAGTCTGCTGCATCGTGTCCGTGCGACTCTTTGGAGAAGGCTTCCCAGAACTGACACTTGTAAGAACTTTTATTGAGTGCTCATGCGCCAGGCTCTACTCTCAGCACTACAATCATGTAACTTCAAGGTAAGCTCAACCACCCCATTAGACAGATTACCATAATTATTCCCCATTCTGGAAATGAGGAAACAGACATGGAAATTAAATACCTGCTCAAGGCCAGAACTATGAAATGAAAGCTGCTATTAAACTGTAGGCAGCCTGTCTCCAGAGCCCTGCGTTCTTAACCTCTACCCTCTATGCTGCCTCTCCCCAAGCCTACTCAGAGTAGGAAGAGACCACCTCCGCTGTTTCAAACATTATACTCCAACTAACACAACCTAAGATCACATGGCAGTTACACCGCGTATGGGCATTTGTACATTGCTAAACGCATGTGCACCTGTCCCTCTCTTCTTCCTGACCAAAAGAGTCCCCTAAAGCCACAGACCTGGAGAAAAAGTATGTGGCAGGGGCGGCAGGTAAGGGGTAGACAGGCAGAAAGGAGGCTAGAATAAGAGAGGGCCAGACACAAAAGCAGATAAGGGATCCAAGGGTAAAGCAGCAAGCAGGTGGACGTGGAGGAGCAGTGTCACCAGCTGCAGGAAGACTGTGGGCTGGTTTAGGACAGATCTCACAAATACCGTGTTTGCATTACATTATTCCTAAGAGTCCACAAAGGCAGGCCAGACACTATCCTCCCAGCATCTGGAAAAGCACCTGCACACAGTAAATCCTTTAGACGTGGAGGGGAATGGAAGAACAAGTTGGGTCTCTTCAAAGATATGGTGGATCTGCTCTTGTGCAGTCTCTCCAGCTTCGTCTCGAAGACCCATACACCTTAATTACTTCACCGTCCCATCGCCAGCCCTGCCCCCTTTCCACTCACACAAAATCCACTGTGGCCACTCAGCCTCAATGCTGTGAACGTGCCCTTGATGGCTTCTGCCCACGGGGATCTCTTGCTTCGGAACTCACAACAATTTTTGCCTCTGCCACCATTGGGCCGCGACATCTCCCGATGTTTTCTTTCATTATTTAATTGTCAGCTAATTTCATTCCCACAAAAACAATACAATATGCTACTTCATATAATTCACAGTATTTTGAGCAGGTTTTTAAACATACTTTATACTGCTACTGTTTTCTCAGTGACTGTAAAGCCTCAAGAGAAAACAAATAAGAGCTCTAGAAAATTCAGCAGTTTGTTTTAATCCTTTTGCACTGATGCCTGAGACATGAAAAATACAAAAACATAAGATGTGAAATGTTGGGAGTGCCCAATGCAGTGGAATCTCTAGGACAAAATAGGTCAGGCACTGCTCAGTGTTGAGAGAATCCAGCTAAATCTCAGTTTAATAATTAATTTTTTTGTTATGAAGCCAAATGTGTTGATATTGACAAAGGTCTAATCTGGAATCTGTAAAGGGGAATAGGGAGTCCCTGACCCTTGGGCAGTGTTTGAAAAGCCTATGGAAATCATAAATCTAACAATAAAACTACTCCAGCTAAAACATCACAGTTCTTCACTTTTAGCTGGAACTATAAGAACTTGGTGCAATTATATTAGTTACGGTGTGGAAGCCAAAACCTCTGAACGTTAGTTATGCTTGTGATTAGTAAAGGCAAACTGAATTATCATTTCATAACTAAAATCTTTTAAAACAAGAATCCCATTAGGAAAAATAATGTAAAACCTTTCATAGTGTTTGTGGTGGGGAGGGGCAAAAGCTCCAGGGAATTTAAAAACAGGGGCTATCGTCTTAATAACAATGACCCATTTATTAAGCCCTTTCTGTGTGCTGTACACTCGTGCTCTCATTTAATCCTACCACCTTATGAAGGTGCTATTTTTACCTTCAATTTACAGATGAGGAAACTGAGCTCAAAGAGTTCAATAGCTTGTCCAAGGCCATCCAGCTGGCAAGTGGCATGTTCAAGAATCAAACTCCAATTAATTCCAGAGCTTATGTGCTTCATCGCCCTATTATATTATTTCATTCATCCCCCTTTCCTCTCTCAGTTTGGATAACCTCTGCCTTCCCAACAACTAAAGGAGGAGGACTTTCCCCTAGGTTCAAGCTCAGGTGGGAAGCAGCATGGGAGGAAACGAGACTCTTGGGGGGGTGCCTGTTGTAGACACATCGTGGCCTGGATTTCCGGATCTCAGACTAGTCTGGGGAAATGTGTATCTTCCCAAGACCTCTTGAGTTTTGGGGCACAACAATTTAAGAATTCCATGTTCTGTGGTCTGGTGATAATGACCCGAAATTCTTCATTCTGCTGCCTGTAGTACCTACCTTCTCATGACTGTGGATGTCATTATATCAATACTGCAAGGGACCCACATGGAGAACTGGAGAACAGGATGACAAAAGCAGCATGTGACATTCTTTTCAGCACTGCCTGGTATCTACCCTTTTGTGCCAACCTTTTTTCTTTAGATAAAAGATACTCTAGGACAGGGCACAGATTCTCCTCAACAGATGACGCACAATAAAGAGAAAAGCGCCAAGTGTATTTCTAGACTTAAAGAGGTCACTCCAGATACAAAGGAGGTGGCGGCTTCTACGAGTTGGTAACTCTGGCAGTCCGATTCCATGCCTGCAGTCCCACTGCAGGGCTGACGGTACAACCTCTCCTGTTCTAATTCCTTAACATTAGGAGCAAGTGCTCCTGTAGGCTTCCCATGGTTCCGTGCTTTCTGGGAATCCTAATAGAGAATGATGCCAATCTCAAAGTTCAAGCCTACCTGAACCAAAGGCCCGGACGCAGCTGGAATTCGACAGATTTTATCTTGCAATTTTCTTCACCAGGTTCAACTAGGCTTGAATTATCCAAGACATTCATGACTTGATCACAGTGGCAAAGCTGGCCCAATGGTGGTTCCTGTCAGCGGGTGGAACTCTAGTGGGAAAAGGGCAAGATGACATCGCCGTGAACTCATCCTGAATTAGGTAAAGTAGGTAAACCAGCATCTCTGGGTACTGATTTACTGAACATAAGGAAGAAAATGATCCAGCTTGGGCAACCATAAAAATCCTCAGAGGTTAAGCAAAGTGAAAGGGATTTTTGAAAGGTCGATTTCAGAAATACTGTCTCACACCTTTGGAGAACTATTTCGTAAATTTTACAAAGAGCTTCACTAAATACACAGCCACATTCAATGGAGGAAGAGAGCTCAGCATGCAAACTGCCTCTATTCTCCTGAGTTACAGACAGTTTAAAACTATCATTTCAGTTAGCACTGAATTCCACCATATAACGTGCAAGTCAGCTACAGAGCTATTATACACATAAATCTTTTATTTGTATTAGAAAGGCATCAATCACCTCATGCTATAATATGTAAATAAGAAGTAAATGTACTACTTCGCTTAGCCTCACAAGATAAATGTTGTATTATTGCAAGAACAGAAGTTGTGATTTTAACTAGCCACATTTCAATGATAAATACAGTTGACCCTTGAACAACATGGGAGTTAGGGTCACCGGCACTGCCCACCCCACCAGCCAAAATTCCAAGTATAACTTTTGACTCCCCGAAAACTTAACTACTAATAGCCTACTGTTAATTAGAAGTCTTACTGAAAACATAAACAATGAACATATCTTGTATGTTATATGCATTATACACTGTACTTTTACAATAAAGTGAGCTAGAGAAAAGGTTAACAAAATCATCAGGAAAATACATTTACAATACTATACTGCATGTATTGAAAAAATCCACATATAAGTGGACTCACACAGTTCAAGCCTGTGTTGTTCAAGGGTCAACTGCATATACGTGAAAGGCTACCATGACTTACCTATCCGTGCCCCTTACATGGTTAACAACCTAAATATTATATAGCAAGTAATCTGGAATTTATACTTTGGTGTTAAAAAAAAAAATTACCGCTCAATTTATAAGAAGGCACTAGAAACATTTTGGAATGAATGAGCTTCACACAGAGAGAACCAAATATGGGGATTCACAAGCTATTGGTCAGAAGGGAGCTCAGGAAAAGTCTGGGATAATATTTCTCTCTCTCAGTGAAGAAAAAGAAGGGTTCGTTCTTCTGGTAATGAGTTGGGTGCCTATAACGTACTATGGATGGTGAAGCCAGAGGTGAGACTGGGGGTTGGGAGGGAGAACAGGAAGGAAGGTGGCTGGAAAGGTTTAAGTGATGAGAGTTCACAACAGTCACTGTGAAGTATGGAAAGCTGACCTGGGGCAGATGGAAGAGTGGCCACCTGGGGCTCGGCACCAAACAGCTGCGGAGTCCCCAACAGTAGGCATCCACTGGTTGTGGGAAGGGACCCTGGGCTGGAAGCGAGACCCAGGCTCTGGCACTAACCAGATGGATGGCTGTGACAAGTCACACATCATCCAGAAGGGCTTGTCCTCTAAGTTCTCTTTTTACTGATAAAAACAAAACCACTAAAGAGCATGCCATTAGGGCGCCTGGGTGGCTCAGTTGGTTGAGCGACTGCCTTCGGCTCAGGTCATGATCCTGGAGTCCCGGGATCGAGTCCCGCGTCGGGCTCCCAGCTCGGCGGGGAGCCTGCTTCTCCCTCTGACCCTATCCCCTCTCATGCTGTTTCTCTCTCTCTCTCTCAAATAAATAAATAAAATCTTTAAAGAAGGAAAAAAAAAAGAGCATGCCATTAAAGACCATGCAATAACACATGGTTCCTGGCTACATACACAGAGTTCGCATTATTCCATCCCCTTCACAAGGACAATGCGAAAGACAGACAACTACTCAGCCAGTTCCCTGGCTGGATACTCCTTTTCCTGTCTATCCTCAGGGAAACAAAGCAAACAAACTCCTGGCCACACCTACGTTCTGGATTCTTGTCTTGGGGGACGTCCCCATCACAGCAGGCAATACACCCGGCTTTATTTTAAATGTCCGACGCGGGCGCCACCTGTTTTTAACCCTTACACGTGCAGCTGGGCCCTCAGCACAGTGGTCCAAGGATGGGCTTTTCGGGACGGCTCCTACACACGTGAGATTACATGCACACTGGTTTTCCACACGCATGGAGCACAAACCTTGCTGAGATTTTCAGATCCTCGATGTCCACGACCCCCTCCCCCCACCCCATTGCTCTAACAACGTTCCTCTCCCGGAGCAAGCTTCCTCAGCAGCTCCTCCTGGGCCCGATTCCCTCAGCCCCGCGGCCGACGGTCTCGCGCACCGCTGGGCCCGGGCAGGGGCCCACCGCCGCATCGCGCCGTGCGGCGGGGCCGCTCACTGCCCGGCACGAAGCCCTAACCCCTCGCACCCGCGGCGCTACGCTGCGGTTCTCCAACGAAGGCACGAGAACACACGCATCAGTTCCGCGCTGGACGGCGCGTCTGCGGACCTCCTCTTCGTGGATCCCAACTAGAGGCGCCGTTCTGAACACGCTCCTCCGCCTCTACCGCGCCCACTGCGCAAAGCAACTACAAGCGGGACGTCCGGTGGGTCCGTCTGTCCACCTGCACGACTGAGGCCCGTCCTCGGCGCTCCGCAGTCCCAGGCCGCCCTGCCCTCGGCGGCCGGGCACGTCGTGGGCCATCCGGGCAGGGTCGCGCGGGGGGAGGGGGCAGCTCTTGGGGACAGGTTGGCGACGCCGAGCATCCCACGTCACTCACGTTTCCCGACCACCGCCGGTCTCTTCCCAGTGCCTCGCACGTAGCCCCGGCCACGCTCACTGGCCGAGCGTGCCGTCACTAACGCTTCGCACACCCGCTTCGCCCAGCACCAGCGACCCGCGCCGCACCGTCTCCTCGCACGCGCCCGGCCGCCGACACGTGACCACCGCGCGCAAACTCCCGCCGCGGGCGCCGGCTTCCCTGCGGAGGCCCGCGCGCGCGCGAGTGCACGCATGCGCGCGCATGCGCGTGACGGGCGCGCTCGTCCCGGCGACGGTTTCCAGGCAGCCATGCGCCTGCGCTACGTGACGCTCCACCGCCCGCGGAGGGAGGTACTGCTCGCCAAGGCTCCGGCGCGCTTGCGCAGTAGCTGGACGCGGGCGTTTCTTTCCTCCCTTTTTATAGAGTTGGTTTGGGTGGGGGGGGGAGCGTAGATTGGAGTTATAAAATGGCGGCTTGGGGTGCTTTCGGCGCTGTTCCTCCGGCGGTCTCTGGTTGAGCCCGCTGCTCTCCGTCACTGCCGAACGCAGAGAGGCGAGGCCCCTGGAGGACATGGTGTTGGAGACCCAAGGCCTGCTGACCACCAAGTTCCTCGAGAATCTCGGCGCAGCGGAAGCGACCAGGCGCGCTCAGCCCAGCGAGCAGCGGCCGCTTCACACGCGAGGCCCGCGGCTGCAACATCGCACCTGCTCGCGGTCGCTCCCCCGGCTTCCGCCGCACCCACAGCCCAGCGAGTGCCGCGGCGGGC
The DNA here is from genome assembly GCF_011800145.1 of Mirounga leonina. Classification (NCBI taxonomy): domain Eukaryota; kingdom Metazoa; phylum Chordata; class Mammalia; order Carnivora; family Phocidae; genus Mirounga; species Mirounga leonina. The sequence goes on along the minus strand of NW_023270739.1, from coordinate 1,304,299 downwards.
GCCCGGGAGGTGAGAGGCGGGCGGGCAGCGTGGCAGGAGAAGGGGCCGATCCCGGGGAGGGGCGCCGGGTCCCGGCACGCGATTGGGCCTGGAAGGGGGAGCCCGGCTGCGGGGCCCAGGCTTGGGGAGGAGGAACCCGGGGTCGGGCAGGGTACGGTACCTGGGCCTGAAAGGGGGAGCCTGGGCTGGAGGAGCCGGGGTCAGGGTGCGCGACTCGAGCCTGGAAGG